>NC_061512.1:87828203-87895303 GCF_022539505.1 Lolium rigidum | reverse complement strand
ATGATACGTACGAGGTGTACGATCGGATGGTGGTCCTGCTTGATCAAGATAAAGCTAAAGCGACCTACTACGATTTGGGGTTTTCACCGCATAATCGGAACATCCTACTCGTGATTGGGCCTCGCGCTCGCGTACGGTGATCGTAAGCCGATCCTAGAAAGGGCCTAAAAACCAACACGAGGTTGATCCTCGGAACGTCCTGTCTAGGGCTAGCAAACTACACCCTACATGCCGCTGGATCCTCCAACCCTTTGTAAGGCCTAACAATGCAGATATTAAACTAATCCTTGCAGAACAAGGAGCAATCATAACGGATCGGATCTACTAAACAATGATCAAGCGGGGTGCCGCCCTTACACCCGTGACAGGCGTAAGGGCGGCTAGATGCCTAAGGGTTGCACGACAATAGCATATGATACGAAGAACAATGCTAACCCTAAGACATCTATGATAACTACGTTGCTCGCCATCAAAAAGGCTTCGAGCACGAGCAACGCATGGAAGACGAATAAGCGTGATGCTCGCCTAGATCGCAAGATGCGATCTAGGCAGCATGGTGCTTACCCGGAAGAAACCCTCGAGACGGGGGAGTTGGCGATGCGCTGAGATTGGTTTGTGTTGAACGTTGGTTGTTGTTTATTTCATAAACCTAGATACATATTTATAGTCCAGGGGACTTTCTAATTCAGGCGTGCACCTAACCGTGCACGGGTTAAACTCTAACTTCTAAACGACATGTATCCTACTATGTTACAGATACACGGGCAAACTAGCCCAAACTTGATACACAAGGCCGATTCATGTATTCCTTCTATATATATTCTTCAAGCCCATCTCCAATCGCGGCCCACTTCTGATCCGGTCAAATTCTGGTGATAACAATTACTTTGTGTTGACAATTATCCATGAGATATACATGTTGAAGTTGAAAGCAACCGCTGAAACTTATATCTTCCTTTGTGTTGCTTCAATACCTTTACTTTGAATCTATTGCTTTATGAGTAACTCTTATGCAAGTCTTATTGATGCTTGTCTTGAAAGTATTATTCATGAAAAGTCTTTGCTATATGATTCATTTGTTTACTCATTATCTTCATCATTGCTTCGAATCGCTGCATTCATCTCATATGCTTACAATAGTATGATCAAGATTATGATAGCATGTCACTTAGAAATTATCTTTGTTATCGTTTACCTACTCGAGGGCGAGTAGGAACTAAGCTTGGGGATGCTTGATACGTCCCAAACGTATCTATAATTTCTTATGTTCCATGCTACTTTTATTGATGATACTCACATGTTTTATACACATTATATGTCATTATTATGCATTTTCCGGCACTAACCTATTGACGAGATGCCGAAGAGCCAGTTGCTGTTTTGTGCTGTTTTTGGTTTCAGAAATCCTAGTAAGGAAATATTCTCGGAATTGGACGAAATCAATGCCCAGGGTCCTATTTTTCCACGAAGCTTCCAGAAGTCCGAGGAGGAAACGAAGTGGGGCCACGAGACGACGCCACAGTAGGGCGGCGCGGCCTGGGCCCTGGCCGCGCGGCCCTGTTGTGTGGGTCCCTCGTGACGCCCCTTGACCTGCCCTTCCGCCTACTTAAAGTCTTCGTCGCGAAATCCCCAGTACCGAGAGCCACGATACGGAAAACCTTACAGAGACGCCGCCGCCGCCAATCCCATCTCGGGGGATTCAGGAGATCACCTCCGTCACCCTGCCGGAGAGGGGAATCATCTCCCGGAGGTCTCTTCATCGCCATGATCGCCTCCAGATCGATGTGTGAGTAGTCCACCCCTGGACTATGGGTCCATAGCAGTAGCTAGATGGTTGTCTTCTCCTCATTGTGCTATCATGTTAGATCTTGTGAGCTGCCTATCATGATCAAGATCATTAATTTGTAATGCTACATGTTGTGTTTGTTGGGATCCGATGAATATTGAATACTATGTCAAGTTGATTAGCAATCTATCATATATGTTATTTATGTTCTTGCATGCTCTCCGTTGCTAGTAGAGGCTCTGGCCAAGTTGATACTTGTGACTCCAAGAGGGAGTATTTATGCTCGATAGTGGGTTCATGCCTCCATTAAATGCAGGACAGTGACGAGAAAGTTCTAAGGTTGTGGATGTGTTGTTGCCACTAGGGATAAAACATCGATGCTTTGTCTAAGGATATTTGTGTTGATTACATTACGCACCATACTTAATGCAATTGTACTGTTATTTGCAACTTAATATCGGAAGGGGTTCGGATGATAACCTGAAGGTGGACTTTTAGGCATAGATGCATGCTGGATAGCGGTCTATGTACTTTGTCGTAATGCCCTGATTAACTCTCATAGTACTCATCATGATATATGTATGTGCATTGTTATGCCTTCTTTATTTGTCAATTGCCCAAGTGTAATTTGTTCACCCAACATCTGTTTATCTGATGGGAGAGACACCACTAGTGAACTGTGGACCCCGGTCCTATTCTTTACATCTGAAATACAATCTACTGCAATTGTTCTTTACTGTTCTTCGCAAACAAACATCATCATCCACACTATACATCTAATCCTTTGTTCTGACAAGCCGGTGAGATTGACAACCTCACTGTTACGTTGGGGCAAAGTACTTTGATTGTGTTGTGCAGGTTCCACATTGGCGCCGGAATCCCTGGTGTTGCGCCGCACTACACTCCGCCACCATCAACCTTCAACGTGCTTCTTGACTCCTACTGGTTCGATAAACCTTGCTTTCTTACTGAGGGAAAACTTACTGCTGTACGCATCACACCTTCCTCTTGGGGTTCCCAACGGACGTGTGTCAACTGCACGCATCACCTGCACGCATACATCATCCCGCATTCGTCGTCGATACCCTGCAACACCATGCCACCGAGACTCAACGCCAACAATGTGGTAGATGAATACCACTCCACCAACACTCGTCATCATCCAGCAGCTGCTCCAAAAACGATGCCCCAAGAGGTAGAACGACGCCGGGCGCCCCGCCATCGTTCGATCCGGGATACCCAGATCTAGGGTTTACCTCGGAGCAGCACAAGTGTGTAGATGCAGGCTGCGACAACGATGCCTCCAAGAAGGTTGCAACGTGTAGCGCCGCCATCGCACGCCAAGACCGGAGTCGGAGCACGGTTTTCACCGGCAGCCGCGCATCCCCACCTAGTCGAGCGTAGTGCCTGATGGCGTGTAATTCACACGTTCATTGGGAACCCCAAGAGGAAGGTATGATGCACACAGCAGCAAGTTTTCCCTCAGAAAGAAACCAAGGTTTATCGAACCAGGAGGAGCCAAGAAGCACGTTGAAGGTTGATGGCGGCGGGATGTAGTGCGGCGCAACACCGAGAGATCCCGGCGCCAACGTGGAACCTGCACAACACAACCAAAGTACTTTGCCCCAACGAAACAGTGAGGTTGTCAATCTCACCGGCTTGTCTGTAACAAAGGATTAACCGTATTGTGTGGAAGATGATTGTTTGCAGAGAAAACGATAAAAACAAGTATTGCAGACAGATTTGTATTTCAGTATTAAAGAATGGACCGGGGTCCACAGACTCACTAGAGGTGTCTCTCCCATAAGATAAAAGCATGTTGGGTGAACAAATTACTGATCGGGCAATTGACAAATAGAGAGGGCATAACAATGCACATACATGTCATGATAAGTATAGTGAGATTTAATTGGGCATTACGACAAAGTACATAGACCGCCATCCAACTGCATCTATGCCTAAAAAGTCCACCTTCGAGGTTATCGTCCGAACCCCTCCGGTATTAAGTTGCTAAACAACGGACAATTGCATTAAGTATGGTGCGTAATGTAATCAACAACTACATCCTCGGACATAGCGCCAATGTTTTATCCCTAGTGGCAACAGACACAGCACAACCTTAGAACTTTCGTCACTTGTCCCAGGTGTCAATGCAGGCATGAACCCACTATCGAGCATAAATACTCCCTCTTGGAGTTAAGAGTAAAAACTTGGCCGAGCCTCTACTAATAACGGAGAGCATGCAAGATCATAAACAACACATATGCAATAACTTGATAATTAACATAACATGGTATTCTCTATCCATCGGATCCCGACAAACACAACATAGAGTATTACGAGATAGATGATCTTGATCATGTTAGGCAGCTCACAAGATCCAACAATGAAGCACAATGAGGAGAAGACAACCATCTAGCTACTGCTATGGACCCATAGTCCAGGGGTGAACTACTCACTCATCACTCCGGAGGCGACCATGGCGGTGTAGAGTCCTCCGGGAGATGAATCCCCTCTCCGGCAGGGTGCCGGAGGAGATCTCCAGAATCCCCCGAGATGGGATTGGCGGCGGCGGCATCTCTGGAAGGTTTTCCGTATCGTGGTTTTTCGCATCAGGGGTTTCGCGACGGAGGCTTTAAGTAGGCGGAAGGGCAGAGTCGGAGGGCTGACGAGGGGCCCACACCATAGGGTGGCGCGGGCCCCCCTCTGGCCGCGCGGCCCTATGGTGGCGGCGCCTCGTCGCCCCACTTCGTATCCCTTTCGGTCTTCTGGAAGGTTCGTGGCAAAATAGGCCCCTGGGTCTTGAATTCGTCCAATTCCGAGAATATTTCGTTACTAGGATTTCGAAACCAAAAACAGCGAGAAAACAACAATCGGCACTTCGGCATCTTGTTAATAGGTTAGTTCCAGAAAATGCACGAATATGACATAAAGTGTGCATAAAACATGTAGGTATCATCAATAATATGGCATGGATCATAAGAAATTATCGATACGTCGGAGACGTATCAGCATCCCCAAGCTTAGTTCTGCTCGTCCCGAGCAGGTAAAACGATAACAAAGATAATTTCTGAAGTGACATGCCATCATAACCTTGATCATACTATTTGTAAACATATGTAATGAATGCAGCGATCAAAACAATGGTAATGACATGAGTAAACAAGTGAATCATAAAGCAAAGACTTTTCATGAATAGTACTTCAAGACAAGCATCAATAAGTCTTGCATAAGAGTTAACTCATAAAGCAATAAATCAAAGTAAAGGTATTGAAGCAACACAAAGGAAGATTAAGTTTCAGCGGTTGCTTTCAAATTGTAACATGTATATCTCATGGATAATTGTCAACATAGAGTAATATAATAAGTGCAATATGCAAGTATGTAGGAATCAATGCACAGTTCACACAAGTGTTTGCTTCTTGAGGTGGAGAGAGATAGGTGAACTGACTCAACATAAAAGTAAAGAGAAAGGTCCTTCAAAGAGGAAAGCATCGATTGCTATATTTTTGCTAGAGCTTTTATTTTGAAAACATGAAACAATTTTGTCAACGGTAGTAATAAAGCATATGAGTTATGTAAATTATATCTTACAAGTTGCAAGCCTCATGCATAGTATACTAATAGTGCCCGCACCTTGTCCTAATTAGCTTGGACTACCGGATCTTTGCAATGCACATGTTTTAACCAAGTGTCACAATGGGGTACCTCCATGCCGCTCGTACAAAGGTCTAAGGAGAAAGCTCGCATTTTGGATTTCTCGCTTTTGATTATTCTCAACTTAGACATCCATACCGGGACAACATGGACAACAGATAATGGACTCCTCTTTAATGCATAAGCATGTGACAACAATTATTATTCTCATATGAGATTGAGGATGTATGTCCAAAACTGAAACTTCCACCATGATTCATGGCTTTAGTTAGCGGCCCAATGTTCTTCTATAACAATATGCATGCTCCAACCATGAAGGTGGTAGATCTCTCTTACTTCAGACAAGACGGACATGCATAGCAACTCACATGATATTCAACAAAGAATAGTTGATGGCGTCCCCGAAGCATGGTTATCGCACAACAAGCAACTTAATAAGAGATAAAGTGCATAAGTACATATTCAATACCACAATAGTTTTTAAGCTATTTGTCCCATGAGCTATATATTGCAAAGGTGAATGATGGAATTTTAAAGGTAGCACTCAAGCAATTTACTTTGGAATGGCGGATAAATACCATGTAGTAGGTAGGTATGGTGGACACAAATGGCATAGTGGTTGGCTCAAGTATTTTGGATGCATGAGAAGTATTCCCTCTCGATACAAGGTTTAGGCTAGCAAGGTTATTTGAAACAAACACAAGGATGAACGGTGCAGCAAAACTCACATAAAAGACATATTGTAAACATTATAAGACTCTACACCATCTTCCTTGTTGTTCAAAACTCGATACTAGATGTTATCTAGACTCTAGAGAAACCAAATATGCAAACCAAATTAGCAAGCTCTAAGTGTTTCTTCATTAATGGGTGCAAAGTATATGATGCAAGAGCTTAAACATGAGCACAACAATTGCCAAGTATCAAATTATCCAAGACATTTTAGAATTACTACATGTAGCATTTTCCAATTCCAACCATATAACAATTTAACGAAGAAGAAACTTCGCCATGAATACTATGAGTAGAGCCTAAGGACATACTTGTCCATATGCTACAGCGGAGCGTGTCTCTCTCCCATAAAGTGAATGCTAGGATCCATTTTATTCAAACAAAATAAAAACAAAAACAAACCGACGCTCCAAGCAAAGTGCATAAGATGTGACGGAATAAAAATATAGTTTCAGGGGAGGAACCTGATAATGTATGTCGATGAAGAAGGGGATGCCTTGGGCATCCCCAAGCTTAGACGCTTGAGTCTTCTTAGAATATGCAGGGGTGAACCACCGGGGCATCCCCAAGCTTAGAGCTTTCACTCTCCTTGATCATATTGCATCATACTCCTCTCTTGATCCTTGAAAACTTCCTCCACACCAAACTCGAAACAACTCATTAGAGGGTTAGTGCACAATAAAAATTAACATGTTCAGAGGTGACACAATCATTTCTTAACACTTCTGGTCATTGCATAAAGCTACTGGACATTAATGGATCAAAGAAATTCATCCAACATAGCAAAAGAGGCAATGCGAAATAAAAAGGCAGAATCTGTCAAAACAGAAAAGTCCGTAAAGATGGATTTTATTAGGCCACCAGACTTGCTCAAATGAAAATGCCCAAATTGAATGAAAGTTGCGTACATATCTGAGGATCATGCACGTAAATTGGCTTAATTTTCTGAGCTACCTACAGGGAGGTAGACCCAGATTCGTGACAGCAAAGAAATCTGGAACTGCGCAGTAATCCAAATCTAGTACTTACTTTACTATCAAAGACTTTACTTGGCACAACAAAACATAAAACTAAGATAAGGAGAGGTTGATACAGTAGTAAACAACTTCCAAGACTCAAATATAAAACAAAGTACTGTATCAAAATAACACATGGGTTATCTCCCAAGAAGTTCTTTCTTTATAGCCGTTAAGATGGGCTCAGCAGTTTTAATGATGCACTCGCAAGAAATAGTATTTGAAGCAAAAGAGAGCATTAAGAAGCAAATTCAAAACACATTTAAGTCTAACATGCTTCCTATGCATAGGAATCTTGTAAATAAACAAGTTCATGAAGAGCAAAGTAACAAGCATAGGAAGATAAAACAAGTGTAGCTTCAAAAATTTCAGCACATAGAGAGGCATTTTAGTAACATGAAAATTTCTACAACCATATTTTCCTCTCTCATAATAATTTTCAGTAGCAACATGAGCAAACTCAACAATATAACTATCACATAAAGCATTCTTATCATGAGTCTCATGCATAAAATTATTACTCTCCACATAAGCATAATCAAATTTATTAGTTGTAGTGGGAGCAAATTCAACAAAGTAGCTATCATTATTATTCTCATCAAGTGTAGGAGGCATAGTATAATCACAACAAAATTTACTCTCCATAGTAGGTGGCACCAAAAGACCACTATCATTATAATCATCATAAATAGGAGGCAAAGTATCATCAAAGAAAATTTTCTCCTCAATGCTTGGGGGACTAAAAAGATCATGAAAACCAGCTTCCCCAAGCTTAGAACTTTCTATATCATTATCAACAATGGTGTTCAAAGCGTTCATACTAATATTACTACCAAGCATGCAAATAAGATTCCATAGGTTTTTTAATTTTCGCATCAAACAATCCATGTTTTAAATCAGGAAATAGAATAAGAAGCTCATTGTTGTCCATTATGCCCAACTAGTGTAAACAAGAAACAAAAAGATGCAATTGCAGGATCTAAAGGAAATAGCTT
Organism: Lolium rigidum; assembly: GCF_022539505.1. Taxonomy (NCBI): domain Eukaryota; kingdom Viridiplantae; phylum Streptophyta; class Magnoliopsida; order Poales; family Poaceae; genus Lolium; species Lolium rigidum. The sequence continues at coordinate 87,887,117 of NC_061512.1, read as the reverse complement.
CGAGCACAAACACAATGGCGCCAGAAAAGTACTGTTACCTGGAACCGGAGTATGAGTGCCTTTTTACCTTTCCTCCCCGGCAACGGCGCCAGAAAATATGCTTGATGGCGTGTATTTCACACGTTCGTTGGGGAACCCCAAGAGGAAGGTATGATGCGCACAGCAGCAAGTTTTCCCTTAGAAAGAAACCAAGGTTTATCGAACCAGGAGGAGCCAAGAAGCACGTTGAAGGTTGATGGCGGCGGGATGTAGTGCGGCGCAACACCAGAGATTCCGGCGCCAACGTGGAACCTGCACAACACAACCAAAGTACTTTTCCCCAACGAAACGAGTGAGGTTGTCAATCTCACCGGCTTGCTCGTAACAAAGGATTAACCGTATTGTGTGGAAGATGATTGTTTGCAGAGAAAACAAGTAAAACAAGTATTGCAGCAGATTTGTATTTCGAGTATTAAAAGAATGGACCGGGGTCCACGGTTCACTAGAGGTGTCTCTCCCATAAGATAAAAGCATGTTGGGTGAACAAATTACAGTCGGGCAATTGAAAAATAGAGAGAGCATAACAATGCACATACATGTCATGATAATTATAGTGAGATTTAATTGGGCATTACGACAAAGTACATAGACCGCCATCCAACTGCATCTATGCCTAAAAAGTCCACCTTCAGGTTATCGTCCGAACCCCCTCCGGTATTAAGTTGCTAAACAACGGACAATTGCATTAAGTATGGTGCGTAATGTAATCAACAACTACATCCTCGGACATAGCGCCAATGTTTTATCCCTAGTGGCAACAGACACAGCACAACCTTAGAACTTTCATCACATTGTCCCGGTGTCAATGCAGGCATGAACCCACTATCGAGCATAAATACTCCCTCTTGGAGTTAAGAGTAAAAACTTGGCCAGAGCCTCTACTAATAACGGAGAGCATGCAAGATCATAAACAACACATATGCAATAACTTGATAATTAACATAACATGGTATTCTCTATCCATCGGATCCCGACAAACACAACATAGAGTATTACGGATAGATGATCTTGATCATGTTAGGCAGCTCACAAGATCCAACAATGAAGCACAATGAGGAGAAGACAACCATCTAGCTACCGCTATGGACCCATAGTCCAGGGGTGAAATACTCACTCATCACTTCGGAGGCGACCATGGCGGTGTAGAGTCCTCCGGGAGATGAATCCCCTCTCCGGCAGGGTGCCGGAGGAGATCTCCAGAATCCCCCGAGATGGGATTGGCGGCGGCGGCGTCTCTGGAAGGTTTTCCGTATCGGGGTTTTTCGCATCAGGGGTTTCGCGAGGGAGGCTTTAAGTAGGCGGAAGGGCAGAGTCGGAGGGCTGACGAGGGGCCCACACCATAGGGCGGCGCGGGCCCCCTCCGGCCGCGCGGCCCTATGGTGGCGGCACCTCGTCGCCCCACTTCGTATCCCTTTCGGTCTTCTGGAAGGTTCGTGGCAAAATAGGCCCCTGGGTCTTGATTTCGTCCAATTCCGAGAATATTTCGTTACTAGGATTTCTGAAACCAAAAACAGCAGAAAACGAGCAAGCGGCACTTCGGCATCTTGTTAATAGGTTAGTTCCAGAAAATGCACGAATATGACATAAAGTGTGCATAAAACATGTAGGTATCATCAATAATATGGCATGGATCATAAGAAATTATCGATACGTCGGAGACGTATCAAACAGTAATATGACACAAAGAGGATCGAGACAGTTTCGGTAAAAGAGCAGTACCTCCTCGTCGTCACCCTCGACATCCTCCTGGAACTGAACGTTTGGGCCGAAATCGTCGAAGGGGTCGAGGTCCGCGTCCAACACCGGGTCTAGGAAGACCTCGCCGTGGTGGCCTGCAACTCCTTGCGGATCTTCGGCGGGAGCAACGGTGTTGCTATCCACCTTCTCCTCGACGGCCAGGACGCCCGTTTCGACCGAGGTCGAAGAATCAGACAAGCAGAGGAGACGAGCGGCCTGGGTGCCCGGTGAAGCCTCACCCGCCGCGACGGCCACTACCACAGAGGAATCCTCTGCGCGAGCGGCCGCCGATTGCTCCGCATGGTACGCAAGACCTGTCTTCATGCTGCTGCGGTTGGAAACGAGGAAGTCGATGCCTCGGAGGTGCGGTGAGTTGATGGGGTTTTTTCACAGTGTGGGGGAGGGGAGAGGACGAGCTCGCGTGAGACGATGAGGCCGATTATTTTATAGCCTCTGACTCTCTGTATCGAGTTGTGGACGCGTGAAGTCGTGCATGTACTCGATTTTTCACTTTCCGAGAAACGTGTACGAAACCTTTTTTTCTTGGACCATTTAACTTCATGTGGGGCTCATGTATACCAATACTTCCAAACGTCATAAGTAATTCACAATCATTCAGAAAAATATGAGACCTTAACATTTTATTGTTTGTGTCGGATATTGTCCATGAAAAATAACATCCTTCAAAAAATAAATCCCCTATGCCAATCCGGCCATGCCCGTCTACTCCAACTAGCTTCCTCGAGTAATTTGTCACCTTACATTCTTAAAATGAACCAAAATTTGGCACAGGGGCAACACATGGAAAATGATGTTACCATTCTCTCTTCCCATTTTTGTTTGAATTTTTCAAACTTGTCATGCCCTAACGGAAAAAATGTATGTTCCTTCTATGAAGCATGTATCAAAATGGCATTACCAAAACCTGGGGGTGGCGGGGCACATGGTGGTGTGATGATACATCACATTTGGACCATACAACACAATTTGGACCAACCAAAAAATTCAACCACCCTACACAAACCCTGGTCAAAACTAGTTTGACCAATATTACAAAAGTTGTACATAATTCAGAAACCGTCAGAAATATACGAATCATTCAGGAGTCAATACTGAAGACAAAGCAATTATGCCAAAAGACGAAGGCAAGAGGAGGAACAGGTCTTGCTATATTGCACAACAAAGCCAAATTCAACTTTTCATCGATTGCAAAATTCGGCTGCAATTAGCACACCCTGGTCTCCTGATGTCGCAATAGTTGGCTGCCGGGAGCGGAGACACTCGACTTCCTTCTTCAACTTATCGCACTCTGTGCGAACTTTCAAGTACTTCGTCTCGAAATATTGCGCATGTTCAGCATGCAACTCCACTTCCTGTCGAAAACTTTCACGATCACGAGTTGCAATCACACTGACCAGCCTTGTCAGTGACCACACTCATCGGTGGCTGGGCGCGTAGTTCCTTGACTTCCTTCTTCAACTTCTTACACTCAGCGACAACGTCTGAGTACCAACGGGCATTCTCCTCCGTTATGGCACGATTTAAAATGCACCTGCCCACGAGGTGGCGGATTTTCTTATGAAGGATGGTGTTGTGGCCCTTGATCTGGTCCAGTTTCACGGAGAATCGTGTTATCACATCCTGCATTGCAAATTCAACAGCAATGAAGTATGCAGAGTGCAGATGAGGGGGGAGAAATAAACAAATGGAGTGCCAACCTCTTCAATATGCATGAGAGCTGCAAAGTCCTTGTCCATAGGAACCTCTTCAACGATGGAACCGCCATCCCTGGAAGAAAGACAGGTTAAGTAGTTGGATGCGGCATCCGGCAAGGAGGCGATGAAAGCTGCGGCACGGCAATGGAAACATACACGGCCGAAGATGCACACACACGCACCGGCTGCTCCTCTCCCGGAGACCGAGCATTCGTCTCCGATTCGCATTCAGGATACCAAACCTATGCATGTTCTGGCCCTTGATCTCGGCGGCTGTCGCCGATAATCTCATAATCCCTTCCTGCACTGAAAAATTCACCAGTAACGAATCAGGGATCCTTTTTCATTCACAGGATAGGAAAATCAGAAGATTAGGAAAAGCATAGGATTTTGTATACATTAGAGTGGGTGTATGCGCTATTTTATGGGCTATTTGGAATGTACAAAATGAATTCGTGTTTAATAAACCCAAATCTCATCCCTTCTTGCGAGGTTATCCCTATGATTATTCACTAGATCCGTATGTTTCTTATCTCCCGCCCGAGGATCAGCAGGATATCATGGAGTCTGGGTGCAACTGACTAGAGACAGCCGCACGGGATTTTTACAGCCAGGGTGGCTGGCAGTTTCCTCATAGAATTACTTACTGATGTGTTTTTGCCTTTTTGGCACCCGCTGTTTTCTATGTTTCATTGGTGGATCTTTGTGTCGACTCTAGCTGATCCGTGAGAAGTTGTCATAATTTGTGTATGAACTGAAGAAAGCAATAAAGCAGCCATATACATCATTTTGATGCGAGAGGCTGTGGTATGTCCCCCATTTCGAAAAAAGGAACAAACATAGGATTGAGATGTCATGGCTAGTTGAATTAATGTTTTATTCCTATATTATTCGCACTACTAGATTCCTATAGGATTAGTTCCTATAGGATATGTTCCTATAAATCAAACAACTAATGTAGGAAAAAATCCCATAGGATCTAAATGCTACACAATTCTTATAGGAGTCCTACGAATTAAAGAAGCCCTCATGCAATACGGAGATGAAGAGGAAGAAAAAAAGCAATGGAAATATATTATATAGTGCATACATTATTAATGCTCTTGAGAGCTAACAAGTGCTCATCAAACAACGGGTCCTTGATAGCTAAGTACGAAGTGGATCCTGCGGTAGAAAGCACGAGCCCGGAACCGTCGGCCCTGGAAGATGATAGACGGTTTAGTTGGCACCGCCTGCCAGCAAGGACTCAACGGAAATCCGGCATGGCGATGGAAACATACCCAGGAGCTTCGTACCCTCCAGGTTGGCGAGTAACGAGCGATTTCTCAACTTGGGTAGGAATGGCGCTGAAACCAGCCGCCATGGAAGAAAGACGGTTAAATTGTTTGATCCGCTAGCCAGCCAGAAGGCAGAGAAACTTCGGCATGGCGATGGAAACATACCTGGGAGCTTCGTACCCACCATCTTGGCGAAACACGGGCGATTTCTCGGCATCGGTAGGAAGGGCGACACTTGAACGGGCGGCCCTAGAAGAAAGACGGTCAAATAGCTGGTTCTCCCGGCTAAAAAAAAATAGTTGGATCTGTTTGCATTGCTGTAATCTGCGTTCATGGGGGCAAAGAAAGCACATGGCGATAAAACCTACCAGGACTCTTGCTGGATTACTCTGCCCTGACCCAACAAGCCCGAAGCAGACTGAGCTTGCGATGGAAGCGCAGACATGCCTGTCCGCCGGCGGCGCTGGTACACTTTCAAAGTCGGAGTTTGCAGGACTTTCAGCGGGATGGATTTCACCGCGGATTTAGTCTCAGACACCAACGCATCCTTCCTCTTCTTACTCTTCTTCATGTTCTTCTTAGACAACTTGTTGAACGAGGGATGAATCGCTGGAGGAAGAAGGAAGGGACAAGCAGGTGGGGATAGAAGGGATCGGTGTAGAGCTCTCCGGGGAGGGTTCCTCGGGGAGGAGGATGAAAACTGGAACGAACAGGACAGGGATGGGACTGGGCAATCTTGTCCGTCCATCCAAAATCGAAGGGCGGGAGCACATAAGACTTTGGGCCATTGACAGGCTGGTCCTGCCACAGGCGGACCCCAAGTTTCAGCGATTCAATGTCAGTGAAAAGATATATCGGCAATGTAAAAGAATCTTGTTCGGGGTCGGCCGCGGAAGCCAAATCTCTGTGTCCCAAAGTCTACTAGTAGTCTACTTCAATATAGGTATAGCTGCATAGCCATCATACCATTGCATTGATCGAGCTGTATAGGGGGAAATCATATCCTTTGATTCGTACAATTTGTATAGGAGTTATGTAGGATTTGACTATAGGAGTTATGTAGGATTTGACTATAGGATTTGAATATTTGTACGGTTGTGTAATATTTTTAGCTAGATCAATTCACATACCACCGGTTATGTAATTTTTTTGGGCTATAAAAATAGGAGGTGTGGTATATTTGATGTGTGTAGAGATAATCTCACCATCTTATAGCCACCCCTAACATTTCGAGCAAACAAATAAAATCTATACTACCACTAACCACCTCTCGTCCTACACTCAATTCCTACACAACCAAACAACAAAAATTGGCTATCCCTAGCCGGGTGGTTGGGGATACTCTCATCCCATAAACCTATCCCCTAAACCAAACAACCCCTAATAGGGAGGGAAGGAAAACCTAGTATCTGATATTGTACAAAAACACATAAAGCAATCCGGAACCGTCCACATAGAATCAACGGGCCGGAGCGAGATGCCTTCTTTAGGAAGGGTCTTGCGCGGAAGCCAAGGAATCCTCTGCGTCGACAATCTGCTGTAGCAGTAAAATTGACCATCATAGCGGAACATTGATGGAGCCACTGCAATGCGTCCAAATCCGGGTATAGTCTTGTCATATCAATGGCTATGTCAGTTTCTCCAGATATAATCTATCCGTTAGCTAGTACTACTACTGATGCAGCCCCGCCTATCGTCGACGCCACACCATGGCCAAGGAGTCCCCAAAGTGGACCAACAACACAAACCCCCGCCATATATGTCAAGGTGAACTCTTTCCTCTCTATGGTTGACCTCAACACCAAATTGAATGGTATGCTACCTCATGCCTATCATCATGGTGTCCATAGGTGCCGACATCGACAAGGACCAAGAGAGAAGGAACTCCCATGGTGCAAGGAAGAGAGAAGAAGAAGAAGGAAAGAAGAGAAGAAGGAAGAGGGAGAAGAGGCGGGAGGAAGTGGCCCAGCCGGCCCAGAGGCCGGCCAAACCGGGCCCCAGGCCGGCCAGGCCGGTCCCAGGGCCGGTCAGACCGGGCCCCAGACCGGATCCACCCCGGCGACAACCGGCATCGTACCGACGCCAAACCGGGAAACTTTTGCGAACTTCCCGGTTGGCGGCCGGTTGACCGGCCCCTGCACCAGGCTGCCCGGTCTACAGCCCGGTTGAAACCCGGTTGACCGGATTTCACGGGACAGACTCGACCGGAAACGACCCGAGTCGACCAACCGCGTACCTTTTCGACCCAAGCCGCCTTGTACCTCTATATAAGCACCTAGGTCATCCCCTTTACTCCTTAGACAAGATTTTAGGCTTAGACATGGATTTGAGCTTTGTCTCCCTAGGGTTTCATCCCCTTTGTATCAAGGCTACCCTTGTTGGATGATTGGATTTGGTGTGTGAGATTCTAGTGCTACCACTCTCTCTCCCACTCCTAGATTCATCTCCTTCACCGATCTCTCACCTCGGAATTCTACCGCACGTCTCTTCCGGGTTGATTCTATCGGCGTGGTCCATCGAGCCACGGGGGTAAGTATCGATTGTATCGGGTTGGTGTGCGTGAGTGAGTTCTTCGTGTTCTTCGCGTTCTTCGCGCTCTCCTCCCTTTGCCCTTTGGATTTCGGGTCAACCGCAAGATCGGGCCACACACGGGGTCTTAGACCTCCTCATATGGTATCAGCAGCCTTTGGTTTCCGCGGATTTGACCCCCCACCCACCCAATTTCATCTCTAAAAATTTTTCCCCAAAAATCCCCAAAAATAGCCCTAAATTGCCTTTTGACGGATCTGCGATTTCGTTGCGTTTTGAGTGGTTTTGGTCCATGGATTTGATGTTGTGGTGCTTGATCTACTATTTCCCCAACTTCTAGCCCCCAATTCCATCGTTTTCCTTCGATTTGGGTCGATTTGGACGATTTGGCTCAAGAACACTTGCAGCCGGTTGAGAAATCCGGTTGACCGGACCACGGACCGGACAGGCCGGCCCAGCACCCGGCCGACCGGCCTCCTGACCGGGTCAGCCGGCCCCAGGCCCGGCCTGACCGGCCCCCTGACCGGGCGCCACCACACCACCACCGCCGCCGACCACCACCTCTCCTACCCACCACGGGCAAGCACCGCCACCCCTCCGCCCCACGGGTAGACACCACCGCGGCCCCACCACCACCACCGCATCCGCAAGAGCATCGACACCACCCACCACCGGCATACCACCGCCACCACCGCCGAGCTACTTTGACCCATTTCTTCCGCTAACTTGTGTTTGCTTGTTCCGGTTTGAGTGCCTTGTTTGTGACACTAACCCGCAGCTCCGGCGCAAGCGACGACATCCGAGGCACCCCGAGCTTGCAACCGTACTCTTGACATCACCGCCATCATCGCAAGTTGTGTGTTCATCACCGCCTAACATCTTAGGTATAACTTGCATTCCCTTGTAACCCCTCTTCTTTTGCGATCTATCCTATCGAGCATTGCTTATCTAGTGTTGCGAGACATTGCACGTGGCCCCGATTGTGAGGTGTGTGTGTAGTGTGGAGTCAAGCTTATAAGCAAGGACTCGTGTGGCAAAATAGCAAAAGCGAGCTAACGCTAACATAGAGTGAGAAAAAGAAAGAAAAGCACAAAAAGAGTGCAAGTGCCATCATACATACCAAAGTGTACAAAGTGCCACCATAGATACAAAAGAGTGCAAGTGCCACCAAATACAAAAGAGAAAAAGCTTTTAAGCAAAAGAGAGAAAAAGAGAAGAGAGGCCGCGTGTGAATCTTGTTGTCTCTCCGTTGCAACCAAAGCTTTGACCTCTTCTTGTGTTAGTGTGACACCGAGCACCCTTGATTAAGGGCTTCTTACACTTTTCCGCTCAATCCTTGGTCGCACTAACCCCGTTCATCTCGTGTGTGCGTTCCATATCTTTTCCGTGTTTATAGTGATCATTGCTTTGACATTTGATTTTTGGATTTCCACCACTCTTGACAACACACTTGATTTCGGATTTCGTCTTTTGGTTTTCCACCACACTCACCTACCACCATATTTGCTAGCTTTTGCATGTGTCTTTGTGTGAGTGCCCGATACAATTGTTCTAACTCTCGGTTTGTTGGATCACCCCAATCTTGTCATACCACGGTAAGGTTGCGAGGTAGTGTTCTTCCACTAACATACACCATATAGATACCATCGTGCTAACATGGATAGCGAAGATGAAGATACGGAGGAGTACACGGAGCACTTCGAGGAGGATACCTCTTCAAGCACCGCGGATGTGGAGGAACATGTGGAGCTCTACACCGACTATGGCTCCGTGAGCATCGCCAACATGACCGACATCGAGGAGCTCTACACCGACTATGGCTCCGCGAGCATCGCCAACATGGACGACATGGTGGAGCACCACTTTGAGGACGACATCGACGAGCTCTACATCGACAATGGCTCATCAAGCATGGACGAAATGGTGGAGCAACGCCACGCCTACGACATCGACACCATGGCGGAGCTTCACCTCGACTCCACCTTGAACACCGCCGATGCTTCCACATACCCCTACTTGGCCAATGGAGCTACATATGAAGATCGAGGACCTCCACGATGGCACCATCATATGGATCATCAAGAGCGTCCCCAACATGTTCGACATCGACACACTTCTCCGAGCTCCACAAGGCGCCATCATGAGAGTGCCTATGCACAAGATCATCGACATCACGGACATCATGTGGAGCATCAAGAGCGTCCCCAACATGATCGCCATCGACACGCTTCTCCAAGCTCCACAAGGCACAACAAGCAACATGCCAAGTCGCATGAGCCATCATCTAGGCATGGCAAGGACCGTCATCGACTCACACCATCTCATGATCGTCGTCAACCACCACCACCTCATGGTCTACATCGACATCCGTCCACACATGATCTTCGACGACACCACTCAAGACATGGTGATGAGGCAAGAAGACGAGAGCCTCGACATGAAGACCTTCCTCATAAGGCGACTTCTACCTCTTGTGCCACCACCACAATGGCCCCTACCTCGCCATACGCCTATGGAATCCGATGCTACAAGTGCAAGCAACAAGGCCACCCTCCACGGGAATGTCCCAATCTCCTATGTGAGGTGTGCAAGGCCAAGGGTCATGAGGCATGGCAATGCACAACGCCAAGCGCCAAGAAGCTCTACTTCGACGAGCTAAATGCACAAGGCTCCAAGATGCCTATCGCGCCCACACTTCAAGATGAAGATCAACAAGGTCAACTCAAGGATGATGTGGAGCCGAGCCTATCTCTCTACTACACCACGACGCCACCACTTGAGGACGACTTGGGAGGCGATGGAGTGGAGCATGGTGAGCATGGGATTCTCCCTTCACCTATGGAGGCGCATGGAGTTGAGACGGTTGAGCATGGGAATTTCCCTTCAACCAAGGAGGCGCATGGAGATGAGAAAGTCGAGCCTACTCCTATATGCTTGATTGATGAGTTGGTACCAAACCCATGTGAGCATGAGAGCCACTTAGCCCACTTGAGTGAGAGTGATAGTGAGTCGAGTGACTTCCACCCCATATGTGAGTTTGAGTGCTTCCATTTGGAGGACATGAGTGATACACAAAGTGAGTTGAGAGAGGTAGATGATAGGTCCATGGAGGACATCGCATTTGCTAACACATTAACCTCTCCCTCGTTTGTGTCTTCTTATGTTGCACTAGGTTCCACGGAGGACGAGTTCCCGCTCATGGAGAAGATGTACATGGTGCATGAAGACGATGATATCTCACCATGCTTGCTCCAAGATGGACATGTCGACCACATGGGTCCTCCTACTTCCACAACACCTACTTCACATGAGTCGGCCTACAAAGGTAACAACATAGGTGTTGATGATGCCATGATCCCACTAGTGGACATGATGACTTATGAGCGCATGCATGATGTCGATGATACATTTGCTACGTCACATGATACTTTCATTTTCCCGTGCAATAATTTGCTTGATAACATTGTTGATCATGTGGAATTGATTGAGTGTGATACCATGACCATGCCATGCTATGAGAGCTTCATTTTTTCCACCATTGCTTGCAATATGTCGACCACTTGCTCTTTACCATGTATTGCTTGCAATGATAATGACAAGGATGACATTAGCTTCCGCATGCTTTGCCCCACATGTTTACACTATTCCATGATCCTTGCATCCAAGATTGCGAACAATTGCTCTTTCTTATGCTTGGTATGCAAGAATGCTTATTTCATTGTCCACGAGATGGCCCCCATAGTCTTCTCACTTTTTGATGATCATGAGTTACCACATGCCATGAATACACCTTCTTGCCATTTGCACCATCGCCATGCATTCCATACTATGTTGATTGACACTAATGGTGATGTGCACAAGTCATGGAACATCATAATGGATGATGTGTTCCTCTACCATGCACACACGCTTTTTGTTCTCTCTATTGTGTGTATAGGTACCCGCACGACAACTTCCACCGCTACAGAGCATGAGCTCACGAAACGCGCAATTGAGAGCTACCCCATCAAGGACCTAACCCGCGGGAATCACACCAAAGAGTATGTTCCCACAAGCCTTCGCCCTCATGTGTTTCCGACTTGCCTTGTCGAGTTTCCGGTTTGGTCCAACTCCTCGTCACCCCTTTTGCCTCTTATGCAACATATCTTGACACATCTTGTTGGCACAATGGTTGTTGTATGCCTTGATGTTATCATCATACACTCCGAGAACCTCAAGGATCATGTCATACATGTGAGAGACACCTTATGCACCTTGTGCCACATGTCACACCAAAAGTTGCTCTCCTTTGGAGTTCTCATTTCATCTTTGGCATTTGCAATGGATTCTTTGACACTTGAGGAAACCCATAATCGGCTCACGCCAACCATACTTTCCCAAGCTAGAGGTCTCCATAGCTTTGCCATTGCACATAATAGTTTTGCCCCAAATTTTGCCGCCGATACTTGCCTTTTGATTGTTCCATTTGTGTGTGACAATGCTACACACAACATTTTTGACACCTTCCAAAGCAAACTTTTACATGCACAAATTTTTGCCCTACCACATTTTGGATACATCGACACTCTTTTGATTTCCATTTTTGCCAAATGCCTCTTGGAGAAACGACTTGATGCTTCGTATTTGATTGAGAGCCTCTTGTTCGCCGGTCACCCAATTGGCATCCACAAGCTTTCCTTTCGCAAGTTGTTTTTCCCCACGCTCTTCTTCGACCGAGACTTTGTCCCTCCACCACTACATGGGAGACCCGTCATGGACTACAACAAGGACGCCCGCACCACGAGGAGCATCCATAAGGATACAAGGGCAACTATACAAGTCCTTCACCAATCCATCTCGGATCTCTCGCCACATCATGGAGATGAGGAGGAGCAAGAGTCGAGGACGACTCTTCCCCAAGGGGGGGAGATGATGCAGCCCCGCCTATCGTCGACGCCACACCATGGCCAAGGAGTCCCCCAAGTGGACCAACAACACAAACCCCCGCCATATATGTCAAGGTGAACTCTTTCCTCTCTATGGTTGACCTCAACACCAACTTGAATGGTATGCTACCTCATGCCTATCATCATGGTGTCCATAGGTGCCGACATCGACAAGGACCAAGAGAGAAGGAACTCCCATGGTGCAAGGAAGAGAGAAGAAGAAGAAGGAAAGATGAGAAGAAGGAAGAGGGAGAAGAGGCGGGAGGAAGTGGCCCAGCCGGCCCAGAGGCCGGCCAAACCGGGCCCCAGGCCGGCCAGGGCCGGTCCCGGGGCCGGTCAGACCGGGCCCCAGACCGGATCCACCCCGGCGACAACCGGCATCGTACCGACGCCAAACCGGGAAACTTTTGCGAACTTCCCGGTTGGCGGCCGGTTGACCGGCCCCTGCACCAGGCTGCCCGGTCTACAGCCCGGTTGAAACCCGGTTGACCGGATTTCACGGGACAGACTCGACCGGAAACGGCCCGAGTCGACCAACCGCGTACCTTTTCGACCCAAGCCGCCTTGTACCTCTATATAAGCACCTAGGTCATCCCCTTTACTCCTTAGACAAGATTTTAGGCTTAGACATGGATTTGAGCTTTGTCTCCCTAGGGTTTCATCCCCTTTGTATCAAGGCTACCCTTGTTGGATGATTCGATTTGGTGTGTGAGATTCTAGTGCTACCACTCTCTCTCCCACTCCTAGATTCATCTCCTTCACCGATCTCTCACCTCGGAATTCTACCGCGCGTCTCTTCCGGGTTGATTCTATCGGCGTGGTCCATCGAGCCATGGGGGTAAGTATCGATTGTGTCGGGTTGGTGTGCGTGAGTGAGTTCTTCGTGTTCTTCGCGCTCTCCCTCCCTTTCCCCTTTGGATTTCGGGTCAACCGCAAGATCGGGCCACACACGGGGTCTTAGACCTCATCAACTACTCTAGAGGCTTCTACAACCATCTTGTACGCCACATGCAGAAGTTGTACAGTACTACGACCACTATCAGGTATCGACTAGTCCGATCACGTCCTGGTCGCAACTACTAAAATATGGCCGTAAAGAAAATGCAGAAGTAGGATGGGGCCACGACAAAAGACATATCATATCAGCATGCATAGCATCTCATTTGCAACTAGTTGCACCCGCATCCTATTATCGGATATCACACTTCTGCACTTTTAAAAAATATGAAGAAAATCAAAACTGGGACACATATTATGTTGTGTATTGCTCCACGCCTCCACGAGTCACGGATGAGTATGCATCCGTGAAGTTTCATCAAAAAAAATGAAATTTTCTAGCTTGCACAAAAAAGACAAATGATATGTGAATAGTTAAGGAATATTATTAACTTTGGTCTTTTCTTTTTTCCACAGCTCACATATGGTCACTTTTTGAAAGTGTTCGACGATTACCAAGGCATCTAGGATACCTTAAAAGCACTTTTTTGTGACGTTGATCAAATTGTACTCTAAAATCATCACTGGACAACAGGCCGGCCTATTGCAGACTTGTTTGAATGAGCTAAAATAGTTAGAAATCTAGAAAATTTGTCACTTCAATGAATTTTCATCCTATAACGTTTACTTAATTTGAAAAACGAATGGGGACATTTGCCATAATGGGACAATCATTTCTACAAAAAGAATAAGATGGAAAGTCTCGCAATGTTATTTATCATGACAACATTGACAATGTCACAACCGTGGGGTGATTAGGGAATCCACTCCGCTAGAAAAAACAAACTTATATAAGGCATGTGTGGCAATGCAGTTTGTCTACCTTATACAAATATCTCGATGTGGAGCTATATATGGATTTTATTTTCCAACTTTAGATGATCAGTTTTTAGTTCACCATTTAATTAGAATTCATAATTTTGGGGAATAAAATACTTGGAGGTACGTACCCTGCAAGTGTGGTACCACAAACAAAGCCCAAACATGGGTCCCAATAGTACAACATATATAGCGCACATAGGAAGTTTGAGCAAATTTGAAACCAACCAAATGAGGTAGAAACAAATAAAAAAAAAGTTGTGAAACATGTGCATGGAGCCATCACATGACATGTACTTACTACTAACAAGTAAAAAAAATAAAACCCTATCATACATAGAGGTTTGGGGTGAAGAGTCATTATTCACACACATATACAATAAATATGGACTGCTTTTGGCTTTCTACCCATTAATTTGAGCAAGCTTCATGCATTGTCCACTTCAAACTTGACAACATTGGAACCATAGCTGCTTGAGTTCGCCTCGCTAGCCTCTTCCCATATGTAAGCTTAATTAATTGGTTACACTACGAAAACCACAGTCAACTTCTGAATAATGCTTGCATTGCCCCCCTTTTGCACATATGCAACTTTGCAAATTAGGGATTTTTGGTTTACCACACATTAGTGTGTTGTTTTATTTTTATTAGGACCCCTGTTTGGTAGCCAAAAAACTTCCAAAGCCAAAGTGTGGTTAGTCAAAAAAAATAAGCTAGTGTGGCTAGCCACCAAATTGTGGCTTAAAATATTAAAGCCAAACTTTGGCAAAACTTTGTAAAAAAAGTTGAGTCTATGACAAATGGACCATACATGCAATAAAGCGTGATAAGCCAAATTGTGGCAAAAACCAAACACATGCCTAATAAACTATATGGCTGCCAAATTTTGGCTTCTTGGCAAATTGTGGCTAGGAACCAAACATGCCCTTGCTGGCCAAAGGGGTCCAAATAGGTGTTTTTTTATTCGCTATCATGTGCAGTGTGTGCACAATACCACAAATCAAAATTTCCCGGGTAGGCCAAACATGCATGCATGGTAGGCGAATCGCCATTTCGAAGGTTAATTTGTCAAACTAGCTTACCATGAAACCATAAACTAAATCATTTGTACTCCAATTAATTAAGTTCGGATATGAATGGTGGTCATCAACCAAACTAATAAGAATTCAAAATTTGGGATGATATAGGGATGTGCCCTATTGTTGTGGAATCAGAAAACAATAGCCAACGAAAATGTGGGTTGCATCCAAGTATAGTAGCTCACAAGTCGATTGCCAAGAAGTTTTTGCCTAAATTTGAAATAAAGCCAAAATGAGGTTCAAACTTATAGAAAACAGCAAGCAAGGCAATCAAGAAGTCGCCAATTACTACTTTTATCTAGGAAAAATAACAAACATCATGGCATGCAAATATTCTTGAGAAGCAGAATCATTCTGTAAGGTATATATTTTTGGAACCATGCATGTTGGACATTGATTCGCTTCTTGCCACATGGGTGAGCTAGCTTGGTTACCGCAAGAACCATGAATGGCGAACTTTTGAATCATGACCCCTTTTTAAGAGATCAATGAAAAACTTCTTATTTTCAACTATACTTTGCCAAATACAGTTTTTTTTGGTTTTCCACGTAAAGTCTTTTCATTTTTATTGGCCGAATTAAGGGGGCAAAATTAAAAGGATGTATTTGTGAAGTGGCTACCGTGTGTATTGCGCACACTACCACCTATACAATTTTCACAAGCGAGTGACATGGTTGGATGGCCATCCATTTCCATGGTTTGTTGGATTATCTCATCATGTAGTATATAATAAATTAATTTTGTAAATATTTTTCAATTCAAGTATTAACGATGGTTATATTACAACTCAAATAAATTGGGAAAATACTGGGATTCACCTCCCTAGAATCAATCTTGCCCGTCCATTTCCTATCAACTGACTATAGGGAGTACTAGATTTAAATGGCGGTTGGAGTTAATTCCTCAACCTCATCGCAGTATTATTCCCATCTGTCCCCACTAAACAACCCCTGGCGGTTCGTTCTCCCCTGCATTTCGGCAAGTTCCAAAAAACCCCATTGTTTGCAGTTGCTCTCCCTCCCTCCCCCTCAATCCCTCCGATCAGTTCGACGTGCTTCAGCGCTGCCATGGCCGACGGCGGCCTGTTTACTCTAAAGAGGAGCGTCGTTCCCCATGGGACGACCAAGGTGAACGTGGTCTACACGAATGACCCTTCCGTTCTCGAGCGCACCCTCAAGATGTACGAACAAAAGCTTCTAGAGGACAGGCCCAGGTTCGTCGGCCTCGACCTAGAATACACTTCGGACCAAGTAAGTACCGCCGTCATTCAGTTGACCATGGACGACCACGTCCTGGTGTACCATTTCTGCAGGTATGTTCTTCACATGCCTTCCTTTATCTTGGATCTGCTTTTCTATTTCGAAATAGACTAGGTTCTAACTTGTATGAAAACACGAACAAACTAACTTGTATGAAAAATGTGGTCTGGAACGTAATATCCAACAAACTTGTAAATTTTTTTTTGGATTGACCACGATATATAGTTTCATGATTTTGGTACTCAAAATTTGCACAAATTTCATGTACTCATACTCACCGACAATCGGCATGGATGTCAAGATATTTTTATTTTTTAACATATAGTAACTGAATCTTAACTTGACACTTAAATAATTACAAGTAGATCATATAGTCGCAACAATAATTCATGTTATTTTGATGTGTATCACTGATGCAAAATCATTGTTTCACTGCAACAAGTATACGAGTTCTATCGGAAGAAAAATATGTGTACAATTTCAGCATATACGATCTTACAAGATTGATTTGTGTTAACATGCAGGAGTCCTGACAATCTGGCACTGCGAGAATTCCTTCAACATAAAGGAATTTGTTTCACAACTGTTGACATCAGGAGTGACTCTAGAAGGTTTGTGTAATATCCCAGGTAATGGGGTTACAAAAATAGAGGAATCAGATGTGTGCATTGCATTCATGCATAGAAAATCTGGGGAATTTTCGCGCTTTAAAGTAAAACAGTCACAGTAACTGAAGTTTCACTTGACCTTGGTGGAATTGAAGTAGCACATCAAGTCAAGCGCTATAAACCTCAATGTGACTGTGTTAAAACCTTGTTTTGGGTAGAGATGATGTGATCTAAGGGGTTAGATCAAATGGAATTAATAATCAACACAACAACACTTTACTCAATGATTAATTGATTGATCTTATAAGAGATTATAATATGGTAATCCTTGTCATAACATATGAACACCAATTCAATTGCAAAGCAAGTAACAATAAAATGGAGAAACCATTCTTGACTTATCTTTTCCATGTCTTAAACTAATCCATGCACTCATCATAAACTCTATGATATCTATTCTACTTTAAGCTTGGAAACAAGACAAGGAGATCCAACTAAGGAATATAATCCTTCTCTATTCTAATTTAATATTACATCAAACCAAGAGAGATGAGAGTTCTACAATAATTATTAGAGAAGCAACAAACCTTGAGCTAAACTTTGGATATACATCCATGTACTCAAACCATTCCCTTTAAGAGAACCCCTAGGATATTATTTCAGACCATACATAAGGAGAGAACCCAAATATGTTCAACATAGATATTGAGGATCACACCATTCTCCATGGAGCCTAAACTTAGGTTAATGTTGAAGTCTTCTCAAATGAGAGAAACCAAAGATATTATTATTAGCTTTACTTATTTAAGACTCAAGGACAATATTTGAACTAAAGAGTAAGGTGAAGTCATCTCACTTGAGAATGGTGAGATAACCAAATATCACATGGAATAAGACTATACCCATGAATTAGTGAAAGAAGGAGAGAACTATCCATAGAACCTGATAATTATATCAGCATTCCTTGAGAATAATCATAAGTAATTATCTCAGGCATTCTCCTGGGATAAAACTCTAATGAGATAACCATGACCATGGTCACCTAAGGAATTATGAGAGAAGTACTATACCCTTGCTATTCAAGACAACACTTGATCTTGGAAGTGAGAACCCCATTTAATGAGAGATCCTTAGGAAGCCAAACCTTGATCATTACAAATTGAGTAGTGATCATAAACCCTAAGAACTTGAGATAGAGATATTAAGAACAAGTTGATCATGCCCAATCCATGATCATGCTCTTTAGATATGTGAGGGTAAGTTAAATCCTACTAGAATATGTAGATCTCATCCTCACATAAAATTATAAGAAGATCACTAGTAATCAAATCCAGGCTTATATCTCAATCCTCAATTGTGAATCACTTGGTGATCATAAGTACAATTCTACCACATCTACACTCCACCTATTCTTCACTTAAGAACCACAAGAAAACCTTTAGAGTCAAACTCTATACTTTATATGGTGAGAAACCATTCATCATTATAACCAAAGTTAACTATAAAAAGAACAATAACAACTTTAGTTAGTCTAAAAATAGGTTAAGGGCATAATAGAAACCTATTGGTATAAGATAAAATCAATTCTCAAGTCCTTAGTAATTAAAGGAGAACAGAAACAAATAAACAACTAACCATATTACCTTGGTTAGGGGAGATTAACCCTAGCACATGCAATATGGTGTCATTTCATCTCTATAACCTAGAATTATAACTCAACCCTAGTTTGAGTATCACTTGGGTGATCAAAAATAAAACCAAGTCCTAATTGAGATTCAAACCCATTGCCATTAGGTGAATATGATGAGAACCCTATAATTGATCACTAATTAAAGCTCATGCTTCATTTGGGAACTCAAGAACAACCTAGTGCTAGACCATTTGACTAGAACCATGGTGGAGATCAACCGCTTAATTAAGACCAACCCATAATGAGAGTAATACCTACTCTAAGTAATTCAAGGTGTTATTAAATATAATCCTAGTGCCACTTTTGAGATATGGTTATAATAAAACTTACAAGACCCTAACAAGCAAGTGCTCACATAAAATGCAAGTGACCAATTCCCTAAATTCAAACCAAATCTTAATACAACCTTTGAAATACTTTGAGTTAAAAGTATCAATTATAATAAATCCAAATATTTGATTCACAAGGAAAAATGGAAATTATAATGAGAGCACAAAATCATGATTAATTAAAAATTGCAATAGAAAGTTCATACATAAAGATTAAATGATCATTCAAAAACAATTCAGTATGAAAATGATCTTCTTATTAGTCCTCAGTAAATTCCAATTGACAAACACCTGCAAAATAAAAGGATGCAAATTTGAATTAAAAACAGAATTCAAAAATAGAAATACAAAACAGAAAATAAATAAAAGGGAAAAAGAAGAAAAACCTCACCTGGACTTACCTCCCGTCGCAGCCCACGCTGCAGCCCACCAAACAGCCCAAGGCCCAGCTCCAAACCGCTACCCAGACAGCCCACGTACCCCTTCGCTGTGGATAAGAGCGAGGTGGACGAAGAGGCCTTCGTCTTCTTCCCTGGACGCCCAGGAGCTCGACACCGCGACGCCCGCACCACGTCCCGCGGTCGCCGCCGCCGTGGTGGACCTCCAGCCGCACACCAACGACCCTATAAAACGCGTAGAAGCTCTCAATCGAACCCCTCTTCGTTCCAATCGTCCAAAACACCGAAACCCTAGCTCGTCGGAGACCACACCGCCGCACCGATTCCGGCCACCCCTGGAGCCGCCGTTGAGCTCAGGAGGAGCGCCTCGACGTCCTCAATCATCGGGTACAGCCACACATCAAGGGGAGCTCGGGGGTGGAGTAATTCCACCGTTTCCTTCCGCGGTTCTGCGGGGGAAAAATCGACCATGTCGTCGTCTCCGGCCATCTCCTTCGCCAATTCGAAGCAATACGCATCAAGGGTGAGCATGCGCTTCTCGGCAACCTATTATTAGCCTTCAGTATTCACTGTAGCTCGCTATCACCGTATCACCACCGTCCGCCGCCGCTGATCATCACCATTTGCCGTGCTCCGGTGACCATTTGGTGGCGGCGCAACCACCAATAGCATCGCCTTGTCGTTCTCGTTCCGATGAGCTAACGCACGCCCTCGCGGGAACCCTGCATCGCCGGCGACGTTCACCTCTGGCCGCCGGTGAGGTAATTGGATGCCACGTCGGCACCACGTGGCTGCCAACATGGACACGGCCCACCAGTCATGGACTGTGTGGGTGTCCTGTCCGTGTAGCTTTAGCCATTTTCAATTTAAATTCAAATCTCACAAATTGCTTGCAACTTTGACGAAATAAATCAAATTCATTTCAATTCTGAAAAATACCAAATGTGATATCAAAATGATGCTAAAAATAAACTCTATCCAATAAAAATATAAAATGAAATTTTTATTTTTAATAAAAATTTAATTACTTAATATTTGTTATTTAAGCCTTTAATATTTATTCTAAATTCAATTAAAAATTCAATAATTAGTAAAATTTCCAAAAGTAAATAAAAATCAGTAAATAAATAAAGAAAACATTAAAACTAATTTTCTTTATTTATTATTTGTTAAATAATTATTAGAGAGATTTAAACCCTAATTAATAATTACCTAATTATTAATTATTGAAAAGTAATAAAATACCAAATCCAATATTATTATTTCAAAGTTATTAATAACTTCAAATTTATTAATGAAGTTATTAAGTTAGGAATTCAACAGTAATTATGCAACCCTACTTCCATAAAGAAGAAAACTAGGAACTCATCATTTCATGTGTAAACCCAAAACCCTAAATTCCCTAGAAACCCTAGCTCCACTATTTTATGTGTGAAACCTAAATTATTCCCAAACCTAAACCCTAAGTAACATGTGATCATGTTACTTCATTAATAATCATAGATTCATATCTAACAACTAAATACTAGTTCAAATCCACATAAAATATGGGGACCCTATCACTACTAATTAGTAGTCCATATATTCATCCTCATCAGACCTAAATAATTAAGTAGGGTCAACCAAGTGTAAACCCTAGATCCTATTACCAAAGCCATCAGTATTATTTATCCCTATTTAGCATCACACCATTGTGATGAACCCTAATAGCAACCATACCTACTATTTGACATTACATAACCCTGTTCCACTAAACCCTATCAGTATGAGATAATTATTAATCATCCTATTTAGGAAACCACCATTCCTTAATTAGTAGATTAAATAGCAAACCTAAACAACCTCAACCCTAATTGATATACTTCTTATTATATAAGAAGTATGTTCTTCAAAAGTTATTCTTTTGAAGGAAATAAGGAATCATCTTCAACCCTGCTTATAAGAACCTATAAACCCTAGCCAGCTATCACTAGCAAGATAAACCCACCTTGACAACCACCATGTATAATAAATTGCTTAGGATGCCTAGGCTTATCTTAACCCTACAAGCCCTAGGTGTTGATGAATCCAACTTTGTTGGGATCCATCTAATACCTATTCCAGCAACTACATGCAGCCATAGTCAACCATAGAAAACCACCCACTTAATTATCATACTTGTTCTTTATTAAATAACATGTTCTTCAAAAGTTATTCTTTTAAAGTATATGATAATTAATCATTAACCATGCCATATAGTACTAAACTGACCACTTGTTCTTTACTTGTTAATATTATGCCAATTATCATTCTTTGTGTGCTCAATTGATTATTATGCTCTATTAACTACCTGTTGATAATACCAAGTAATCACACCCGAATAAGAACCTTGTATGTGAATCACTCTAAAAGTGCAACACACCTCGAACCAATCATTACAACTCACTGATCCCAAATCATCGGGGTTAGGTCACGCTTAGAGCGATTGCATCTCATACTTATTCATTATTGCATCCTTGTCAATCTTTTAAACATCGTCCTTACCGGACGATGATGCTATTTCAGAATTTAAAGTTACTGCGTATCGAAGACCTTGCCTGCATAATCTTGCAGTCAAGAAAGGCAAGTTCATCACTTGCTCATGTCATTTGAGTATTTCTATCAAATTACTTGCAAAGTATTATGGTTATCACTATTGCATAAAAATCAAAACCACTACTTTCATAACTATGAATATGACTATGTGGTGGGCAATGGAACCATGGATTGTGTGGATATGGTGGAGGTTCCATTGCACGGGTTATATCCATCTAGGATTAAACAACAAATGTCGCCAGTGATTCTTGTGCCGTAATACCCGTGTTAACCATAAGATCCGGAGTGGGACGGAGTAGTCAAAAGTGTTTCCACCTCTCGTTCATCAACGGATGCGCTTACCGTAGCGGTTGTGTCACGGCGGAACAACCGGAGGGTGGGGATCCCATTCTAATTCCCCACGGTTAAGCATTGCTTGCCGTAGCAGTTGTGTCTTGCGGAACAACCGGAGGGTGGGGATCCCATTCTAATTCCCCACGGTAATGCGGTCTATGATGGGTTGCGGCTACCGGCGTAGGAGTGTATGGTAGAGCCCGAGCATCGTCGTCGTGGTCGGGGTCCACCCTGAAATTACGGGAATAATGGGACCGGCGTGGACCCAGGGTCGGGGCATGCAACAACGGGTGGGTGTTCGAGGTAGCGGAGGAACATGATTGGCTAGACCTTATACCGGGCCTCACACCAAAGGAAGTGTGGACGAGCTCGCGGCTCGGTTGGCACCAAGGATAAGATCTCTTATGGGTAAAGCAACACACCTCTGCAGAGTGTAACAAACCGTGACCTGTCACTCCCTGTTCCGGGATATGGAACTGCGAACGCTGCCGGAAAGGAGCTCCATGAAGTTCTAGTAAACCGGTGAAGGCTGACGGACATAGTTCTTTTCAATAAAAGCAACCCTCTTGAATAAATGATTATGAAAACCTGCATTGGTATTAGACTTTCTGGTCTAATGCTGTAGCTAGTGCATTAAACACCTCTTTCCTATAATGAACTTGTTGAGTACGCTCGTACTCATCCCACTCTTAAATCCTCGCTTAGATATGGAGGCCACGATGGAGGATCTACGAGTGCAACTCGAAGACCGAGGAGTCAACAACTACTTCAAGGGACGAGAAACTGTCAGAAGAGTCAAACACCACATCCAACAAGTATAAAACTTAGCTTAGCAATAGAAAGGAACTAGTTTCCTAAACCTAGCTCATATTTAGCTAGAATCTATTCATAGCCTCTGTAGCTAGTTAAATACTCTACAAGTAGAGTTCGTGTTAGGATTAGACCACGAGTCGTTCTTCTGGAATTTATTTGCAGTTTTACCTCATTGTAAAGTAGGAGGCTGTGATGATCTATTGTAAAGAGTCTGTATGTAATTCTATAGACATGCCTTGGACCCGCATATGTTTCTGTTGTACCACTCTGAGCGATGTAATACTAGTGGAACGGTGTTTCATTGGTGTTATGTCGGACTTGCATACTACACCATGCAGTGGTATGCCGGGTCACCACAGTTGGTATCAGAGCAAATGCTTTGACCTTAGGATTAAAACCTTTTAAAGGAGACCTATAGGATTGGTAGTGTCTATAGGAAGTGTCCTAGGTAAACCAAATCTTTTTATGACTTGAGATGGATATTCACTTGAGAATAATCCTGACACACTTGAGTCAACATTTCTTACCTATATTTCCTAAGTAATGTTAGTTAGTTAATCCCAAGTATGTAGCATACCATTATGTCCTTAAAACAATAGATGAGTAGATCACAGTTGGTATACAATACATGGTAGTCCAAAGAAAGGATACAACCATAAGGAAGATATCCTATTGGAAGATGTGTACCAACACATGTTATAGTTAAGTAAGAATTACTCAGACCTGCACTAGAAGTAATATCAAGTGATGAAGATAATTAAGATATCCTAATAGAAGATGTAGACCCAAACAAGTAATAGGGTAAGTAAAATTTATCTAAACTTGTGAAACAAAGGATAGTAAGTGATACAAACAAGTGATATGAGTAGTATAAACCATGATGAGTCAATCATGGGAAATAAGGAAGAGTGATAGGAAAGATATATGGCTACTACAAGTTAGAGTGGCTAATCATATATGATTCACCTGAGAATCATTATGTGATGGAATAGAACAGCATAAACATTTAGGAGGAGAACAATAAGAAGTCAGGTCATCAACAATAAAGCAAGATTTGTGTTCCAAAACCATGGGAACTGTGTCAAGTACATCAGAACCCTAGTTACATGGTAAGAACACATGGAAGTATAGGAACTACATTCCAATATTATGTGTTTAGAGTAACCATACTAGAACTAGTGGTATCATACAAAATAGTCCTCAATATCACTTATAGATGGTATAATACTTGGTTAGTACTTCCAAACAAAATTAGGTTAACCACAACTATCCTAGACCACTTTGTTTCAAGTTTATCTCATTGCAAATGTGCAATTAAGGTAAAGGTTGAGACAAATAGTAGAATCCACCTATTCGTGCTAAGTATCACAATATAAACCTATATTATGTGGTGTTATATACTACACATCAGAGCCTGATGTTTAGAGATGTCTTACTCAACTATTATATTCAGGCTTATGATGGTATGTATTATATACACAAAGCTGAATCTTCTTGGATTTTATTGGAATTTCATTGTTTGACTAGATCCATACATGAAGTTTGACTTTGATATGCAAATGCATGTTGCAATATCAAGTCCTTACTTGGTGCTATAGATCTAGAGGGTAATGGTAAACGTGTGAGGAAGTGACGAATTCTGAAGATCTTAAAGACAAGATGAAGGTTCATCAGAAAAAGGAAGTAAAGTTGTGGGAAGCAACCACAATATTCAGAAGGAAGTACCAATCAAAACTCATGCTTTGCCTCAACAGAGGAGTACTTTAGTACATAAGAAGCATGAAGGTGAGAAATCTTGTGATTATGGTGAAGCCGAAGCAGATCCATAGTCAACATAGAAGAGGGAATGCATGGGAAATCACTTAGGATACTATAATCATAGTGTCAGCTAGTGGTTTTCTTGCAACAATAAACCCTGAAGAAGGGAAGATGACCTCTGAAACCATATCAGATATAAGAAGACCATAGTTGATATCAGAAGACCACAATTGGTATAGGATCAATACTGCGAGATAAAGTAGAAGATGTCTCGTCCAGTTGATCAGAACCTATAATAGAATCCATTCTTAGATATCAAATAGCCACAGTTGGTATAATAACCACAGCTGGCATCAGTTGGTAGTACAAATAGTCCACGATTTAATTAGTTTTAACAAAAGTTTGTGAACAAATCAAAATTTTGTCAGCCATATAGCTAGGTCTATAATTATTTGGTCGAAGGATTCACATTGGATGTCCACAATTGTGTGGATACACCACAAAGATTCTTCGTAAAACCATAGAGGAATATAAATCGTAAACTAGACTTATACCAATATTCTAATCATCAGTCCAATAGTTGGAAGAAAAGGAGTTGAAGAACATAAGTAAACTCTAAGGGGTAGAGTAAAGATTGAGTTGGATTACAATGACTCAATACTTTGAGCAAGATAGAAGAAGAAGGTCTGAACTGAGAGGAAGTTCGATCTTATTTTCATAAGACTGTTGAACATTACTTTCAGAAGGATGTCAGACCGAAGCCGAGGTTCATACCTCGAGGAAGTAAGAAGTGGACTATAACTTGAGAAAGTGAGTAGTATTTACTCAGAAGTACGAAAGCTCAAGTAAGTCAAGTATAAAGAAGTTGGACGAAGAAAACACCATAGACCAAATACAGCTCAAGAAGGCCAAAGACTGAAGTAGATTGACCATACCAAAACTAAAGTCTATTTGAATGATTCCTTTCATGGAACCTAAATAACCCAAAATAGTTAGAGGTATCAACTATAAACCATGATTGGATGAACTAAATGAGTCTAATCCATTTTTAGGAAAATAAACCATCACGACCAGTTCCATAGTTAGGACCCATTAAGTACCATTACTGCAATTTTCGTAGTAAGGGAAAAACAAAGGCCTATTTTATCAAATAGGAGAATGTTATCCAATTAGTCCTCAATAAAGACTGTCAGTGCAAGAATAAGTCCTAATCATTGAATCTTCAATGAGATAGGAAACAAGATTATAAAAGTTGGAAGAAATCAATGAATCAAAGTAAGAACCATGGTTCAGAGACGGGTATTATTAGATTCCGAGAGAAAAATCATAGAATCTGGAGTAAGAACTAAAGTTCGAGACAAACCCTAATGGATTCCAGGAAGAATCTGGACAAGGGATATATTCAATTATATCCAAGTGAGATCACCAAGGAGTTTGAGAAAAGATGTAGTCCGAACAAGTCGGATCCACACTCCGAAACGTGAGAGAGATCAAACTTCGAGGACGAAGTTTAGTTTAAGGGGTAGAGACTGTAATATCCCGGGTAATGGGGTTACAAAAATAGAGGAATCGGATGTGTGCATTGCATTCATGCATAGAAAATCTGGGGAATTTTCGCGCTTTAAAGTAAAACAGTCACAGTAACTGAAGTTTCACTTGACCTTGGTGGAATTGAAGTAGCACATCAAGTCAAGCGCTATAACACTAGTAGGAAAAGCCTCATCAGTGGCGCACGAAAATTTGATTCTGTGGCGCACGGGTGGTGCGCCACAGAAACGTCGCCACAAAAATAAGCTTTCTGTGGCGCACCTGATTGTGCGCCACAAAAATAAGGTTTCGTGGCGCACTTGTTCTTAGGTGCGCCACGAAAAGGGTGCGCCACGAATTGCTTCTTAGTGCGCCACGGAATTTGCTTGTATTATACACGATTTTGTGCTGCCTCGGTATACATATACGGTTTATACACAGCAATACGGATACACAATACGGATACACGAAGTTATATACAAGCAACATTCAGATATAATATAAATATCATGTACATTGCACAGATATAACATAGACATCATCATCACATTACTTAGAGCCCGATCGAGATACATATATAGTGGCAAGTGTCAAATGTTTTGCATACAACTCTTAATTCATACAAAATTCACAATTTCGAGATACAAAGTAGTCTTCATCCTCGTTCCTCCTTTGCTCCGTCATCTCTACCCACCAGGCTCGCTTGCATCGGGGTCCTTCCATCCAGTTCCTACTATGATGAAAATGGAAGAAAGTGAGACCAACAAGTATCCGATGCACAAGAGAAATGGAATAAATGCCTCATACATTGTTGGTCAACACAAATATTAACATTCGGGGACGGTGTAAGTGAGACCAAGTCCGATGCACAAGAGATTGATATTTGTGCTATCTTACCAGGCTCACTTACGCCGCCCCCGAGTGTACGGTGACCAAACATTTTAATCATCGGCATTTTGAAAATGTCAAAGCAAATGGAATGACAAAATGGAATAAGTGCCTCATACATTGTTGGTCAACACAAATATTAACATTTAGAGATGGCGTCGGTGAGACCAAGTCCGATGCACAAGAGATTGATATTTGTGCTATCTTACCGAGCTCACTTACGCCACCCCCAAGTGTACGGTGACCAAACATTTTAATCATCGGCATTTTGAAAATCTCAAAGCAAATGGAATGACAAAATGGAATAAGTGCCTCATACATTGTTGGTCAACACAAATATTAACATTTAGGGATGGGGTAAGCGAGGCCGGGTAGGATGCACAAGAGATTGATATTTGTGCTATCTTACCAGAGCTCACTTACGCCACCCCCAAGTGTACGGTGACCAAACATTTTAATCATCGGCATTTTGAAAATCTCAAAGCAAATGGAATGACAAAATAGAATATGTGCCTCATACATTGTTGGTCAACACAAATACTTTGCGGAAGGGCCCCCTTTCCCCGGTCGGCGTTCCGTCAACGGGTGCTTGACGACACAACAACGCCGATCTGCATCTCGGCGCGGAACCACGCCGGTCCCTCGCTGTCCGGTGAACGAGTCCTTGATGCAAAGACCGTGCCGGCCTGCCCAGCATTATGCCGGGCCGTGTTGCCGCGCTTCAAGCCGTGTGTCCGCGCCCGCATTGTTCGCCTTCTTGCCGGTGAACCAATAGGCTGATCGTTGGAATAAGGAAACCGATGACGACCGGTCGCAAGATTAAATTGCGATCGGCCGTCATCGGCTTCCTTATTCCAACGATTAGTCTATTAGTTCACCGGGCAAGAAGGCGAAGAGTGCGGGCGCATGATCGACACGGCTCGAAGCGCGACAACGAGGGTCGGCATGATGCTAGGGAGGCTGGCACCGTCTTGGCATTAAGGACTCGTTCACGTATCGGACGGCGAGAGAAGAAAAGTGGTGCTTGCGCCGGAGAGGCATGTCGGCGTTGTTGTCTCATCAAGGACTCGTTCACGGAACGGCGGCCGGGAAAGGGGGCTCGTCTACAAAGTATATTGCGGCGTATAGGTGACCAAACATTCTAATCATCGGCACTAAAATGGAAGAAAGGCCAATGCAATTAAGAAGTAGCTAGTATGAAGAACTAAATGGAATGCCTCATACTTTGTTGGTCGAAACAAATATGAACATCCCGGGATGGCGTTAGTGAGGCCAGGTAGGATGCACAAGAGATTGATATTTGTGCCATCACACCAGGCTCACTAGCGACACCCGGAGTGTACTGATTGACCAGAACATTCTAATCATCGGCACTAAAATAGAAGAAAGAGCCAAGTGGTATCAACTAAATGGAATGCCTCATACTTTGTTGGTCGAAACAAATATTAACATCCGAGAGATGGAGTAAGTGAGGCCAGGTAGGATGCACAAGATATTGATATTTGTGCCATCACACCAAGCCTCACTTGCTCCACCCCGAGTGTACGAGTGATCGACCAACCATCTAATCATCGACAAGTAAATCACTTGGGGTAATGTTAAAATGTTTGTCTCCATATTTGGGAGACATTTTTAATATTGGAGTCTAGCTAATGGAAATCAAGAACTAGTCTTGATCTCCAAATGGTGATTAGAGGGAATTTATTCATCTTAAGCAACATTAGGGACAAATGGGATCATGCAAGGGACTTGGGTCATTTGGATCATAAGGCATCAATTAAGGAGGCAACCGGGGACAAAGGGAAACATTTGATGATCCATTATCATAGGCAACAAAGCGAGCAACTTTTTCCCCTCTAATCTAGCTAGAGTCCTTAAAAGAAATCCATCATAAGCATGGTCAAATACACATATATAGCATTTGGAGAGCAAACAAGCAGTAGCCATATCACTCAATCCAATAATATAGTAATTTGGATCATAAGGCATCAATTAAGGAGGCAACCGGGGACAAATTAAGGGAAACATTTGATGATCCGAGTAAGTGCATGACACTTTGAGCTACCCAAGAATAAAGGCCAACGAGTGGATAAACATCTGCTCAACCATTTCTTGCACTAGAGGAAAAGTAACCAACATTGAAACTTGAATAGTCAAGTGACACTACAAGCAGCTCACACACACATGCAA
This sequence comes from Lolium rigidum, assembly GCF_022539505.1. Taxonomy (NCBI): domain Eukaryota; kingdom Viridiplantae; phylum Streptophyta; class Magnoliopsida; order Poales; family Poaceae; genus Lolium; species Lolium rigidum. The sequence goes on along the minus strand of NC_061512.1, from coordinate 87,857,634 downwards.
ACACATGTGTTGACGAGTAACTAAACAGCAGAAGAACACCACCGGATATTCATGGGTACTTAGGATCGGTAGGGAATTGATAAAGTACGAGTGAGGAGCAAGCATACCATCGAAACTGTCAATTTGAGAGAAATAACATTGGGGTAATGTTAAAATGTTTGTCTCCATATTTGGGAGACATTTTTAATATTGGAGTCTAGCTAATGGATATCAAGAACTAGTCTTGATCTCCAAATGGTGATTAGAGGGAATTTATTCATCTTAATTAAGCAACATTAGGGACAAATGGGATCATGCAAGGGACTTGGATCATTTGGATCATAAGGCATCAATTAAGGAGGCAACCAGGGACAAAGGGAAACATTTGATGATCCATTATCATAGGCAACAAATCAGCAATCTTTTTCCCCTCTAATCTAGCTAGAGTCCTTAAAAGAAATTCTACTTAAAATGAAGTAGCTCTCTGTTGGTATTGGTTACCAACGGGAACTCAAGCCACTACTTGATCTTACTAATTCAAAGCAGGACCAATGCGGGACCGGTCTTGATGTTGCCATCATCTCTACCCCCAAGAACTCTCTCATGCTCTCTCTCACATGCCATGCCAGCTGCTTGCTCCAAAACACAAGCATCACGGGCGAGCATAGAAAAATATATAGCTAACAGACACGAGTAAAACAAAAAGAATGTTTGATTGTTTTTATTCATGATGACCACAACGACGGCACAACGACATCCGGATCGAGCACAACATCATCCTCTCCGTAATTTTGTCCGGAGCGGCATCAACATCCGAGAGAACAACAACGGCACAAGAGCATCCGGATCGAGCACAACATCAACACATCCAGAGCAGGGGTAGAGGAAGAGGGAGGGAGGGGAGAGGTGGAGCTCACCGACGCTAGGGGTGGATCGAGGAGGAGGTTGACGACGACGGCAGGGGTGGAGGAGGAGGGAGGGAGGGGAGAGGTGGAGCTCACCGACGATAGGGGTGGAGGAGGAGGTTGACGACGACGGCATGGGTGGAGGAGGAGGAAGACGCGGCGGCTCCTCCTCCTTGACGCGGCGGCCCCTCCTCCTCCATGCGGCGGCCCCTCCTCCTCCACGCCGCAGCGGCTTGTGCTGCGGAGTGGCGGGGATGGGTGGAGCGTGGCGGCATGCGGCCCTCGCGGAGGAAGGAGGCGGCGGTGGCGACGGCCGGTGCGACGACCATGGCGGCGGCGGCGGGGAGAGGGGAGGGAGGTGAACGTACGGGCGTGGGGAGGGGAGGGGAGGGGATGGGTACGGGGATGATATAACTTACCCTAGTGCGTGGCGCACCGGCACAAGTGCGCCACGAAATAACTACTCACGTGGCGCACCGAGCCGGTGCGCCACGGAAATAACTACTTACGTGGCGCACCGAGCCGGTGCGCCACGAAATAGTTATTTCGTGGCGCGAAAGCATTGTGCGCCACGAAATACCTACCCTAATAATTCGTGGTGGCAGAATGTGGGCCCCACATAATTTACGTGGCGCACGGTTCAGCCATGCGCCACAAAAATAAGCTATTTTTGTGGCGCACACTTCCTGGTGCGCCACAAAATAAGTTTCTGTGGCGCATTCAAAATGGTGCGCCACAGAACTAAGCTTTGCCTATAAGGGTTTTCCTACTAGTGTAAACCTCAATGTGACTGTGTTAAAACCTTGTTTTGGGTAGAGATGATGTGATCTAAGGGGTTAGATCAAATGGAATTAATAATCAACACAACAACACTTTACTCAATGATTAATTGATTGATCTTATAAGAGATTATAATATGGTAATCCTTGTCATAACATATGAACACCAATTCAATTGCAAAGCAAGTAACAATAAAATGGAGAAACCATTCTTGACTTATCTTTTCCATGTCTTAAACTAATCCATGCACTCATCATAAACTCTATGATATCTATTCTACTTTAAGCTTGGAAACAAGACAAGGAGATCCAACTAAGGAATATAATCCTTCTCTATTCTAATTTAATATTACATCAAACCAAGAGAGATGAGAGTTCTACAATAATTATTAGAGAAGCAACAAACCTTGAGCTAAACTTTGGATATACATCCATGTACTCAAACCATTCCCTTTAAGAGAAACCCTAGGATATTATTTCAGACCATACCTAAGGAGAGAACCCAAATATGTTCAACATAGATATTGAGGATCACACCATTCTCCATGGAGCCTAAACTTAGGTTAATGTTGAAGTCTTCTCAAATGAGAGAAACCAAAGATATTATTATTAGCTTTACTTATTTAAGACTCAAGGACAATATTTGAACTAAAGAGTAAGGTGAAGTCATCTCACTTGAGAATGGTGAGATAACCAAATATCACATGGAATAAGACTATACCCATGAATTAGTGAAAGAAGGAGAGAACTATCCATAGAACCTGATAATTATATCAGCATTCCTTGAGAATAATCATAAGTAACTATCTCAGGCATTCTCCTGGGATAAAACTCTAATGAGATAACCATGACCATGTTCACCTAAGGAATTATGAGAGAAGTACTATACCCTTGCTATTCAAGACAACACTTGATCTTGGAAGTGAGAACCCCATTTAATGAGAGATCCTTAGGAAGCCAAACCTTGATCATTACAAATTGAGTAGTGATCATAAACCCTAAGAACTTGAGATAGAGATATTAAGAACAAGTTGATCATGCCCAATCCATGATCATGCTCTTTAGATATGTGAGGGTAAGTTAAATCCTACTAGAATATGTAGATCTCATCCTCACATAAAATTATAAGAAGATCACTAGTAATCAAATCCAGGCTTATATCTCAATCCTCAATTGTGAATCACTTGGTGATCATAAGTACAATTCTACCACATCTACACTCCACCTATTCTTCACTTAAGAACCACAAGAAAACCTTTAGAGTCAAACTCTATACTTTATATGGTGAGAAACCATTCATCATTATAACCAAAGTTAACTATAAAAAGAACAATAACAACTTTAGTTAGTCTAAAAATAGGTTAAGGGCATAATAGAAACCTATTGGTATAAGATAAAACCAGTTCTCAAGTCCTTAGTAATTAAAGGAGAACAGAAACAAATAAACAACTAACCATATTACCTTGGTTAGGGGAGATTAACCCTAGCACATGCAATATGGTGTCATTTCATCTCTATAACCTAGAATTATAACTCAACCCTAGTTTGAGTATCACTTGGGTGATCAAAAATAAAACCAAGTCCTAATTGAGATTCAAACCCATTGCCATTAGGTGAATATGATGAGAACCCTATAATTGATCACTAATTAAAGCTCATGCTTCATTTGGGAACTCAAGAACAACCTAGTGCTAGACCATTTGACTAGAACCATGGTGGAGATCAACCGCTTAATTAAGACCAACCCATAATGAGAGTAATACCTACTCTAAGTAATTCAAGGTGTTATTAAATATAATCCTAGTGCCACTTTTGAGATATGGTTATAATAAAACTTACAAGACCCTAACAAGCAAGTGCTCACATAAAATGCAAGTGACCAATTCCCTAAATTCAAACCAAATCTTAATACAACCTTTGAAATACTTTGAGTTAAAAGTATCAATTATAATAAATCCAAATATTTGATTCACAAGGAAAAATGGAAATTATAATGAGAGCACAAAATCATGATTAATTAAAAATTGCAATAGAAAGTTCATACATAAAGATTAAATGATCATTCAAAAACAATTCAGTATGAAAATGATCTTCTTATTAGTCCTCAGTAAATTCCAATTGACAAACACCTGCAAAATAAAAGGATGCAAATTTGAATTATAAACAGAATTCAAAAATAGAAATACAAAACAGAAAATAAATAAAAGGGAAAAAGAAGAAAAACCTCACCTGGACTTACCTCCCGTCGCAGCCCACGCTGCAGCCCACCAAACAGCCCAAGGCCCAGCTCCAAACCGCCACCCAGACAGCCCACGTACCCCTTCGCTGTGGATAAGAGCGAGGTGGACGAAGAGGCCTTCGTCTTCTTCCCTGGACGCCCAGGAGCTCGACACCGCGACGCCCGCACCACGTCCCGCGGTCGCCGCCGCCGTGGTGGACCTCCAGCGCACACCAACGACCCTATAAAACGCGTAGAAGCTCTCAATCGAACCCCTCTTCGTTCCAATCGTCCAAAACACCGAAACCCTAGCTCGTCGGAGACCACACCGCCGCACCGATTCCGGCCACCCCTGGAGCCGCCGTTGAGCTCAGGAGGAGCGCCTCGACGTCCTCAATCATCGGGTACAGCCACACATCAAGGGGAGCTCGGGGGTGGAGTAATTCCACCGTTTCCTTCCGCGGTTCTGCGGGGGAAAAATCGACCATGTCGTCGTCTCCGGCCATCTCCTTCGCCAATTCGAAGCAATACGCATCAAGGGTGAGCATGCGCTTCTCGGCAACCTATTATTAGCCTTCAGTATTCACCGTAGCTCGCTATCACCGTATCACCACCGTCCGCCGCCGCTGATCATCACCGTTTGCCGTGCTCCGGTGACCATTTGGTGGCGGCGCGACCACCAATAGCATCGCCTTGTCGTTCTCGTTCCGATGAGCTAACGCACGCCCTCGCGGGAACCACCGCATCGCCGGCGACGTTCACCTCTGGCCGCCGGTGAGGTAATTGGATGCCACGTCGGCACCACGTGGCTGCCAACATGGACACGGCCCACCAGTCATGGACTGTGTGGGTGTCCTGTCCGTGTAGCTTTAGCCATTTTCAATTTAAATTCAAATCTCACAAATTGCTGCAACTTTACAGAAATAAATCAAATTCATTTCAATTCTGAAAAATACCAAATGTGATATCAAAATGATCCTAAAAATAAACTCTATCCAATAAAAATATAAAATGAAATTTTTATTTTTAATAAAAATTTAATTACTTAATATTTGTTATTTAAGCCTTTAATATTTATTCTAAATTCAATTAAAAATTCAATAATTAGTAAAATTTCCAAAAGTAAATAAAAATCAGTAAATAAATAAAGAAAACATTAAAACTAATTTTCTTTATTTATTATTTGTTAAATAATTATTAGAGAGATTTAAACCCTAATTAATAATTACCTAATTATTAATTATTGAAAAGTAATAAAATACCAAATCCAATATTATTATTTCAAAGTTATTAATAACTTCAAATTTATTAATGAAGTTATTAAGTTAGGAATTCAACAGTAATTATGCAACCCTAGTTCCATAAAGAAGAAAACTAGGAACTCATCATTTCATGTGTAAACCCAAAACCCTAAATTCCCTAGAAACCCTAGCTCCACTATTTTATGTGTGAAACCTAAATTATTCCCAAACCTAAAGCCTAAGTAACATGTGATCATGTTACTTCATTAATAATCATAGATTCATATCTAACAACTAAATACTAGTTCAAATCCACATAAAATATGGGGACCCTATCACTACTAATTAGTAGTCCATATATTCATCCTCATCAGACCTAAATAATTAAGTAGGGTCAACCAAGTGTAAACCCTAGATCCTATTACCAAAGCCATCGAGCATTATTTATCCCTATTTAGCATCACACCATTGTGATGAACCCTAATAGCAACCATACCTACTATTTGACATTACATAACCTCGTTCCACTAAACCCTATCGAGTATGAGATAATTATTAATCATCCTATTTAGGAAACCACCATTCCTTACTTAGTAGATCCAATAGCAAACCCAGACAACCTCAACCTTAATTATTATACTTCTTATTATATAAGAAGTATGTTCTTCAAAAGTTATTCTTTTGAAGGAAATAAGGAATCATCTTCAACCACTGCTTATAAGAACCTATAAACCCTAGCCGAGCTATCACTAGCAAGATAAACCCACCTTGACAACCACCATGTATAATAAATTGCTTAGGATGCCTAGGCTTATCTTAACCCTACAAGCCCTAGGTGTTGATGAATCCAACTTTGTTGGGATCCATCTAATACCTATTCCGACAACTACATGCAGCCATAGTCAACCATAGAAAACCACCCACTTAATTATCATACTTGTTCTTTATTAAAGAACATGTTCTTCAAAAGTTATTCTTTTAAAGTATATGATAATTAATCATTAACCATGCCATATAGTACTAAACTGACCACTTGTTCTTTACTTGTTAATATTATGCCAATTATCATTCTTTGTGTGCTCAATTGATTATTATGCTCTATTAACTACTCGTTGATAATACCAAGTAATCACACCTGAATAAGAACCTTGTATGTGAATCACTCTAAAAGTGCAACACACCCTGAACCAATCATTACAACTCACTGATCCCAAATCATCGGGGTTAGGTCACGCTTAGAGCGATTGCATCTCATACTTATGCATTATTGCATCCTTGTCAATCTTTTAAACATCGTCCTTACGGACGATGATGCTATTTCAGAATTTAAAGTTCTTGCGTATCGAAGACCTTGCTCGCATAATCTTGCGGTCAAGAAAGGCAAGTTCATCACTTGCTCATGTCATTTGAGTATTTCTATCAAATTACTTGCAAAGTATTATGGTTATCACTATTGCATAAAAATCAAAACCACTACTTTCATAACTATGAATATGACTATGTGGTGGGCAATGGAACCATGGATTGTGTGGATATGGTGGAGGTTCCATTGCACGGGTTATATCCATCTAGGATTAAACAACAAATGTCGCCGAGTGATTCTTGTGCCGTAATACCCGTGTTAACCATAAGATCCGGAGTGGGACGGAGTAGTCAAAAGTGTTTCCACCTCTCGTTCATCAACGGATGCGCTTACCGTAGCGAGTTGTGTACGGCGGAACAACCGGAGGGTGGGGATCCCATTCTAATTCCCCACGGTTAAGCATTGCTTGCCGTAGCGAGTTGTGTCTTGCGGAACAACTGGAGGGTGGGGATCCCATTCTAATTCCCCACGGTAATGCGGTCTATGATGGGTTGCGGCTACCGGCGTAGGAGTGTATGGTAGAGCCCGGCACTCGTCGTCGTGGTCGGGGTCCACCCCGAAATTACGGGAATAATGGGACCGGCGTGGACCCAGGGTCGGGGCATGCAACAACGGGTGGGTGTTCGAGGTAGCGGAGGAACATGATTGGCTAGACCTTATACCGGGCCTCACACCAAAGGAAGTGTGGACGAGCTCGCGGCTCGGTTGGCACCAAGGATAAGATCTCTTATGGGTAAAGCAACACACCTCTGCGAGTGTAACAAACCGTGACCTGTCACTCCACGTTCGGGATATGGAGCTGTGACACGCTACGGGAAAGGAGCTCCATGAAGTTCTAGTAAACCGGTGAAGGCTGACGGACATAGTTCTTTTGAATAAAAGCAACCCTCTTGAATAAATGATTATGAAAACCTGCATTGGTATTAGACTTTCTGGTCTAATGCTGTAGCTAGTGCATTAAACACCTCTTTCCTATAATGAACTTGTTGAGTACGCTCGTACTCATCCCACTCTTAAATCCCTGCTTAGATATGGAGGCCACGATGGAGGATCTACGAGTGCAACTCGAAGACCGAGGAGTCAACAACTACTTCAAGGGACAGGAAAGCGTCGGAAGAGTCAAACACCACATCCAACAAGTATAAAACTTAGCTTAGCAATAGAAAGGAACTAGTTTCCTAAACCTAGCTCCTATTTAGCTAGAATCTATTCATAGCCTCCGTAGCTAGTTAAATACTCTACAAGTAGAGTTCGTGTTAGGATTAGACCACGAGTCGTTCTTCCGGAATTTATTTGCGGTTTTACCTCATTGTAAAGTAGGAGGGCTGTGATGATCTATTGTAAAGAGTCCGTATGTAATTCTATAGACATGCCTTGGACCCGCATATGTTTCTGTTGTACCACTCTGAGCGATGTAATACTAGTGGAACGGTGTTTCATTGGTGTTATGTCAGACTTGCATACTACACCATGCAGTGGTATGCCGGGTCACCACAGTTTGCTAGAGATGGCATTAAAATTCCTGAACATAATTGGATTGACATTCAGGATATGATCAATTTCAATGGTCCTGGCAATAGGACTGGCATGGGTGATTTGGCAGCCGCCATCATTGACCCATCTTACAAAGACATGAAGACCAAGTTCCCTACTATAGCAGCCACGAGCAATGGGAGTGCATGCCATTGCCTCAAGTAAACTTGAGGTATGCTGCGATTGATGGGTATGTCAGTTTTGAGTTGTACAGGCGACTCAAAAAAATCAATGATGGGCAGCGTCAAGCACAACCAATTCCAAGGGAAGTGGTTTGCCCGGATTGCAAGGAAGCGGCTAGGTTGGCCGCTCTTCCCCCTGCCTGGCGCGACGAGAAGAAGCAGTTTGTCGGGACAACCTACCGGGAATTTGTATCTTATTGCTTTAGGTACAACATACCATTTGATCAGAAGAATATTCCACCATGGATAAAGGACCCGTGCGAGCCTACTTCGGGGTCTCCGTGGGATGGCGGTTCACATGGTGAGCAAGCTAGGGCAACGGCTGGATGTGGTGAGCTAGCAAGGGCGGGGCTCGTATCTGGTTGGGATGCTCCAACAAGGATTCCCGACACACGAAGTGCGAACGAGTGCGAACTTGGATCTGCCAACCCATGGGAGGCGGTACAAGCGGCACCGGCAAGCGCATCAAGAGGGATGACGATAATTGGTGAACTAGGCTGGCGTTATATGTTTCCAAGATTGTACATCAGTTTAGAATTATGAACTAGTAGTATTGTTTAGGTGATGTAATTACTTTTGCAACAATGTGTATGAGGTTTCAGAACCACGCTTCCTTATTTAAACATGTTTAAACCATGAAAATGAAAAGGTAAGCCTGCATCCTTCTTAGTCACTCCAAAATGAAGCTTTTGGGAAGGTATTCGAAATTTCCATGTTTGAAACCCAAAACGACTTCTCTTCGTGATTGACTTCATAAGACAAAGTTCGGGCTTAGGGGTAGATACATGATTTTTCTGGTTTGAATATGTCTAGACCTTGTTTATCAACTTGAGTGCTTACTATATGACATAAGAAGGCTATGTGCTTTGGTTTTTCATTTTTTTCATTTTTTCGAATTTTTATGCCCATTTGAATCTTGGTCAAATCCTAGGTATGTTGACCAAGATTTGAACAAGTTTAAAATATGAAAATAAAATGTAAGCCCGGTCTGGATCCTTCTTAGTCACTCTGAAATGAAGCTTTTGGGAGGTTTTTGAAATTTCCATGTTTGAAACCCAAAACCACTTCTCTTCATGCTTGACTTCGTAAGATAGAGTTTAGGGTTAGGGGTAGATACATGATTTTTCTGGTTTGAATATGTCTAGACCTTGTTTATCAACTTGAGTGCTTATTATATGACATAAGAAGGCTATGTGCTTTGGTTTTTCATTTTTTTATGCCCATTTGAATCTTGGTCAAATCCTAGGTTTGACCAAGATTTGAACAAGTTTAAAACATGAAAATAAAAGGTAAGCTTGACCTGGATCCTTCTTAGTCACTCTAAAATGAAGCTTTTGGGGGTTCTTGAAATTTCCATGTTTGAAACCCAAAACCACGTCTCTTCATTCTTGACTTCATAAGACAGAGTTTAGGGTTAGGGTAGATACATGATTTTTCTGGTTTGAATATGTCTAGACCTTGTTTATCAACTTGAATGCTTGATATATGACATAAGAATACTATGTGCTTTGGTTTTCATTTTTTTGATTTTTTCTGAATTTTTATGCCCATTTACTCTTAGTCAAATCATAGGTTTAACCAAGATTTAAACAAGTTTAAAACATGAAAATGAAAAGGTAAGCCTGCATCCTTCTTAGTCACTCCAAAATGAGGCTTTTGGGAAGGCTTTTAAAATTTCCATGTTTGAAACCCAAAACGACTTCTCTTCGTGCTTGACTTCATAAGACAAAGTTTAGGGTTAGGGGTAGATACAAGATTTTTCTGGTTTGAATATGTCTAGACCTTGTTTACCAACTTGAGTGATTACTATATGACATAAGAAGGCTATGTGCTTTGGTTTTTCATTTTTTTTGAATTTTTATGCCCATTTGAATCTTGGTCAAATCCTAGGTACGATTTGACCTAGATTTGAACATGTTTAAAACATGAAAATAAAAAAGCATGGATCCTTCTTAGTCACTCTAAAATGAAGCTTTTAGGAGGTTTTTGAAATTTCCATGTTTGAAACCCAAAACCACTTCTCTTCATGCTCGACTTCGTAAAATATATAGAGTTTATTAGGGTTAGGGGTAGATACATGATCTGTCTGGTTTGAATATGTTTAGACCTTGTTTATCAACTTGAATGCTTACTATATGACATAAGAATACTATATGCTTCGGTTTTCATGTTTTGTTTTTTTCTTAATTTTTATGCCCATTTGATCTTGGTCAAATCCTAGGTTTAACCAAGATTTAAACAAGTTTAAAACGTGAAAATGAAAAGGTAAGCCTGCATCCTTCTTAGTCACTCCAAAATGAAGCTTTTGGGAAGGTTTTTGATATTTCCATGTTTGAAACCCCAAACCACTTCTCTTCATGCTTTACTTCATATAAGATAGAGTTTAGGGTTAGGGGTAGAAATACGTGATTTGTCTAGTTTGAATATGTCTAGACCTTGTTTTATCAACTTGAATTCTTACTATATGACATAAAAAAATGTGGTTTGGTTTGATAGTTCATAGTTCATAATTCATAGCTGATCATACATACGGATCATACATACAGAATTGCACGATCCTTATCGCGACTTCTAACCTATCTAGCCATCGAGGAAGATGATGGTCGCGTTCTCCTCCGCCTCCCGCGCCTCCTTCTCCTTCACGGCGGCGATGGCCGCCGCCTTGTCTTCTTCCTCCGCCTCCTCCGCCCTCTTCTTGTCGGCATCGTCCTTGAGGGACGCGGCCAACGCCTTCAAGAAGAGGGGGTCTTCCCCTTCCTCCGCCTCCTCCGCCCTCTTCTTGTCGGCATCGTCCTTGAGGGACGCGGCCGGCGCCTTCAAGAAGAGGGGGTCTTCCCCTTCCTCCGCCTCCTCCGCCCTCTTCTTGTCGGCATCGTCCTTGAGGGACGCGGCCGGCGCCTTCAAGAAGAGGGGTCTTCCCCTTCCTCCGCCTCCTCCGCCTCCTCGCCGGCCGGCGGGCGAATCCGCCGGCCGGTGCTCGCCTCCCACGCCACCTTCGACCGGCGGTTCCTCTCCCGGTCGGCGCGCCATTTGTTGAAGACGGGGCCGCTCATCGGTTTGAGCGGCGGATCCGCCTTATACCAGAGCCCGCCCGGGGCGAACTCGCGGAGCGACGACGGCATGTACAGGGAGCCGCCGTACCTGCACGCCGCGCGCCGACTCCCGGCGGCGGACTTCTTGCACTAGAGCCGCCACGCCTCCTCGAGCGTGTCCGTCTCGCGGGATCGCTTCGATCCGCTCGCGGGCGACGCGGAACTGGTACGGCGTGAATACATGGCGACCGGCGTTAGTACATCGAAGAATCACCACCCTGCAATCAAGGCCAAGCACGCAGCATATGGCCTCTTCCTTACGTCTTGCCCGGTTTGTTGACGGTCAACGCCCTCGCTGCCGGCCCCGATGCTCCCGGTCCCGTTTAAAGTTCATATGTGTAATCTTATTCCCCTTTGGAAGTTCGAGCATTAAACTCTACTAGTAGTACAACTGTCGTGGTCTTGTGATGTACAGTAGTAGTACTCTTTTGATGCATTTGTGATGTAGTAGTACTGTACTCTTTTTTGAACTGATATAGTACTATCTAAGAAAAGTACTCCCTCCGATTCACATTATTTTTAGCACCAAGAAATATGGATCGGAGCGAGGGAGTAATTAAAACATGGCATCTCCTGCATGAAGCTTGACGGATTGATCGGGTTGGCTAGAACGGCTATACAATGCTCCTCATTAGGCAAATGCATGCCATGTACAATAGTATACATCCAGTAAATAAGTCTATACTCGACATAAAAAAGACTACATTGGGGATGAGAGTCAATTGGGGCATCTACAATACGTAAAATCTTGCTCGTAGTTGATTTTGGCTAAGAGGGTTTTATTACTCACATTACACGTGCCACTTTCCTTGTCTGCAAAACAACTTCCAATAAAGGAAGAGGAAAGAAGAGGTCATTGTGGGCAAGATTGAACACTTTTTTTATGTGTTAAGTCGAGAACACGTTTAGGCGAGGATTTCGGCTTAGGCCTAACGACTCGGCACACACAGAAATAAATCTCCTCGCGCGCACCGAGTGTCGGCAATTTTCTTATTATTATACTTTGCGAGATTTAGCGGATGAGCCAAACTCGAGAGATAGAATGAAGCTTTTGGGATGTTCTTGAAATTTCCATGTTTGAAACCCAAAACGACTTCTCTTCATGCTAGACTTCATAAGATCAACATGGGGTAGATACATGATTTGTCTGGTTTAGATATATCTCGACCTTGTTTATCAACTTGAATGCTTACGATATGACATAAGAAGACTATATATGTGCTTTTGTTTTTCATTTTTCTAATTTTTTTATTTTGTGCCCATATTTGTATCTTGGTCAAATCCTAGGTTTGACAATGATTTAAAAAAGTTTAAAATATGAAAATGAAAAGGTAAGCATGGATCCTTCTTAGTCACTCTAAAATGAAGCTTTTGGGAGGTTTTTGATATTTCCATGTTTGAAACCCATAACCACTTCTCTTCATGCTTGACTTCATAAGATAGAGTTTAGGGGTTAGGGGGTAGATACATGATTTCTTTGGTTTGAATATGTCTAGACCTTGTTTATCAGCTTGAATGCTTACTATATGACATAAGAAGACTATGTACTTTGGTTTTCATTTTTTTGTTTTTTTAATTTTATGCCCATTTGAATCTTGGTCAAATACTAGCTATGACCAAGATGTAAACAAGTTTAACACATGAAAATGAAAAGGTAAGCATGGATCCTTCTTAGACACTCTAAAATGAATATTTTGGGAGGTTCTTTAAATTTCCAAGTTTGAAACCCAAAACCACTTCTCTTCATGCTTGACTACATAAGACAGTTTAGGGTTAGGGGTAGATACATGATTTTTCTTGTTTGAATATATCTAGACCTTGTTTATTAACTTGAATGCTTACTATATGACATAAGAAAACTATGTGCTTTCATTTTTGATTTTTTTGATTTTTTTTAATTTTGATGCACATTTGAATCTTTGTCAAATCCTAGGTTTGAACAAGATTTAAACAAGTATAAAACATGAAAATGAAAAGGGGAAGCATGTATCCTTCTTATAGTCACTCTAAAATGAAGTTTTTTGGATGTTCTTGAAATTTTCATGTTTGAAACCCAAAACCACTTCTCTTCATGCTTGACTTCATAAGATAGAGTTGAGGGGCTAGGGGTAGATACATGATTTGCCTAGGTTTGAATATGTCCAAACCTTGTTTATCAACTTGAATGCTTACTATATGACATAAGAAGACTATATGCTTTTGTTTTTCATTTTTCTGTTTTTTTTTTGAATTTTATGCCCATTTGAATCTTTTTGTCAAATCATAGGTGTAATTTGACACAGATTTAAACAAGTTTAAAATATGAAAATGAAAAGGTGGTAAGCATGGATCCTTCTTATATTAGTCACTCTAAAATGAAGCTTTTGGGAGGTTTTTGAAATTTCCATGTTTGAAACCCAAAACCACTTCTCTTCATGCTTGACTTTACAAGACAGAGTTTATGGTTAGGGGGTAGATACATGATTCGTCTGTTTTAAATATTTCTAGACCTTGTTTATCAACTCGAATGTCTTACTATATGACATAAGAAGACCATGCGCTTTGGTTTTTTTTTTGAATTCTTATGCCCATTTGAATCTCTTGGTCAAATCCTAGCTAAGTTTGACCAAGATTTAAACAAGTTTAACACATGAAAATGAAAAGTCAGCTTGTATCCTTCTTAGTCACTCTAAAATGAAGCTTTTGGGAGGTTTTTGTAATTTCCATGTTTGAAACACAAAACCACTTCTGTTCATGCTTGACTTCATAAGACAGAGTTTAGGGTTAGGGGGTAGACACATGATTTGTCTTGTTTGAATATGTTTAGACCTTGTTTATCAACTTGAATGCTTACTATATGTGACATGAGAATACTATGTGCTTTGGTTTTAATTTTTTTAATTTTTTTTATTTTGATGCACATTTGAATCTTTGTCAAATCCTAGGTTTGACCAAGATTTAAACAAGTATAAAACATGAAAATGAAAAGGGAAGCATGTATCCTTGTTTAGACCATGTTTATCAACTTGAATGCTTACTATATGACATAAGAAGACTATATGCTTTTGTTTCTCATTTTTCTGATTGTTTTTGAATTTTATGCCCATTTGAATCTTTTGGTCAAATCATAGGTGTTTAATTTGACACGCATTTAAACAAGTTTAAAATATGAAAATGAAAAGGTGGTAAGCATGGATCCTTCTTATATTAGTCACTCTAAAATGAAGCTTTTGGGAGGTTTTTGAAATTTCCATGCATGTTTGAAACCCAAAACCACTTCTCTTCATGTTGTTGACTTCATAAGATAGAGTTTAGGGGTTAGGGGTGTAGATACATGATTTTTCTTGTTTGAATATGTGTCTAGACCTTGTTTATCAACTTTAATGCTTACTATATGACATAAGAAAACTTTGTGCTTTAATTTGGTTTTTAATTTTTCTATTTTTTTGAATTTTGATGCACATTTTGAATCTTGGTCAAATCCTAGGTTTGACCAAGATTTAAACAAGTATAAAACATGAAAATGAAAAGGGAAGCATGTATCCTTGTTTAGACCTTGTTTATCAACTTGAATGCTTACTATATGACATAATTAAGAATACTATGTGCTTTGGTTTTCATTTTTTTGACCAAGATTTGAACATGTTTCAAATATGAAAATAAAAGGTAAGCATGGATCCTTCTTAGTCACTCTAAAATGAAGCTTTTGGGAGGTTTTTGAAATTTCCATGTTTGAAACCCAAAACGACTTCTCTTCGTGCTTGACTTCATAATTAAGACAAAGTTTAATTATGTCTAGACCTTTGTCGAGGGTGCTCCTCGGCAATGCCCTCCGATAGGGGCTTAGGGTTGATGGAATCCTGCGAGCTGACACGAGACATCGGTACACAGACAAGCGGGGAGAGCGATTTACCCAGGTTCGGGGCCCTCGATGAGGTAAAACCCTTACGTCCTGCCTGTCTGTTCTTTGATTATGATGAAAACAGGTTACAATGGGGTGCCGAATAGTTCGGCTGTGATCTCGTCGAGATGCTAGTTGCTAGGGTAACCTAGTTCTAGGCTTCTGCTGGCTATTGTTGCTAAGATTAATCGTGTCCCTCGGCAGCCCCTCTCCTGGCCTTTATATAGGAGGCCGGTCTCAAGGGTCCTAACCGAGGACGACTAAGTTTACAGTAGTTTAGATCCAATCTTTCTTTGTTTGTTCGCTTCCTTGTCTTGCCCGTCAAGGAATCTTCTGACGCACCGACTTAGTGGCCCATCTCGCCTTAAGGTATCTTCATGGGCCTCCAATTTGTCAATACCAGATAGGGCAATACTGGTTACCCGAAGGGTAATGCCCACGTCAGTAGCCCCCGAGTGTCTAGCCGAAGATAATTCGGGTAGAGACTAATGCATGTTTTCTCCTGATATTCTTCTCCTTCACTGCTTTTGTTCATCTCGATTATGCTTCATCTTCTTTTTATCGGGTGCGCGTCAGCGCTCCCGATGGGAGTAGCCCCCGAGTCTAGGTACGGATGCTTGCAATCCGGGCATAGATTCAAGTTGTACTACTCGAATACTTTCCTCTGCT
Organism: Lolium rigidum; assembly: GCF_022539505.1. Taxonomy (NCBI): domain Eukaryota; kingdom Viridiplantae; phylum Streptophyta; class Magnoliopsida; order Poales; family Poaceae; genus Lolium; species Lolium rigidum. The sequence goes on along the minus strand of NC_061512.1, from coordinate 87,841,793 downwards.
GAGATCTTCATGAATCATCCGATATATTTTCTTTATGCAAAGGATAATGAATAACGTGCCCAACTGTTGTTTGGTTAACTGCCGATGGCAAAACACCATTACCCTACACAGAATCAAGTCCCCGGGCATGATCCTTTTCCCTTCGACTGCTCATTCTGTCGAGTCCTCATTTTATCGGGTGCGCGTCAGCGCTCCCGATGGGAGTAGCCCCCGAGTCTAGGTACGGATGCTTGCAATCCGTGCGTGGACTCAAATCCTTCATCCGATGACTTTTTACGTTTCCTTCGAATGCTTCCAAATTATGACATCATTGATGACGTGTAACTGCTGCAGGTTGATTTGACGGGTCCATCATGACGAACTAGCCCTAGCCCTGCTCAATTAATGTTTTTTAGGGCTTGACCACTATACGCGTAACGACCGAGGTGGCTCCTCGATTTTCGCGCAATCGTGGGCGTAGTGGGCCGTCAGTTCTTTCCCTTCCTTAAGCGCCACGTGCTTATTCTAACTTTTCCTCAAAGTTCTCAATTTTCTCCACAGTTCCTGTAGCATCTCCTCATTCTCCCTCTTCTTCCTTCTTTCGCCATTGTTGCGCCGCCGCCACAGTTTCAATCTTTCTTCAGATCTCGCGATGGTGAAGAAGAAGAATACCACCGCCACTGCTAGCTCCACCAGCGAAGGTGCCGCTGCCAAGTCCTCCTCTTCCCTTCCGAAGGGGAGCGCTCCGAACGCCCCACCCTCAGCTCCGGCGCCGCCAGCGCCGTCGGGATCGATGGTCAAACCTGGGGATTGGGTGGCTTCAACCGTCACCAAGCGTGACGAAAAGAGGTCTCGAAGCTTAGGATTGATATCCTCTGATGCAGGAGATGTGATCCTTCCAGGTGCGATCTCTCGGCCTGATCCTCCTGCTGGATTTTCTGTGATGTTCTTATCTTTTCTTCATCGAGGCCTTTCGCTCCCCACTCACGGATCCCTCCTCCATCTCTTGCGGACGTATGAAATCCAATTATGGCAACTTACCCCCAACTCAATTCTCCATGTTGCTGTGTTCATCACCCTTTGCGAGGCGTTTTTGGGTATTGAACCTCATTTCGGGCTGTGGAAGAAGATCGTCTATGTCAAAAGATACAGCAGTAGTAATGGGTACTTTGTCACCGGAGGAGTAGGTTTTGTTGCTCGCTCAGAAGTTAATTACTTTAATTTCCCAATGAGAGAGTCCGTGCAAGGATGGAGGTTGAAATGGTTTTACGTTAAAGATTCCTCGACACCCGAATGTCGACTCCCCCGCTATGCCGATGTTACTGAAGCCAAGCCCAAGGACTCTTGGAAGAACATCCTCTCGGCCGACGAAAGGGCCTCAGCCGAAGAATTGTTTGTCAAATTCCTTCAAATCAAAGAGGCTGACGGCCAAACCATGATTGGTACGGAGGTGGCAGCAGTTTTCCTGAAGCGCCGAATCCGGCCTGGTCATGGCCAGAGTTCACCCGATGTGGTTGTACTCAGGTCCAAAGGATGAGACCAGGATTAATGCTACCGATCTATCAGAAAAAGAGTTGCTTGATGAAGTACGTCGTCTTACCTCCTTCAACCAGGAAGATTCGATTCCGCTGATCTCTTCTTATGCTCCCCTTGACGTTGATCATCCACCATCAGGGGTATTTTCCTTTTTTCACATCTCTATTATAGCTCCTTGCTTAGCCGACATGATTACCTTTGTTCTTACTTGTCATTTTTCTTTGCCAGATCCCCATGGCTTCTGAAAATACACGTGATTCTCCGGATGATACTTCTGAGGGGAAAGTCTCCTCAATCCCCGTAGATTTTCACACTATTGATCAAACAGGTTTAGAGGATGAATATAATGGTCCAATGAATCTTGAAGTTGCCCACACTGATCTTCCCTCCTCAGCCGATAACACTTGTATCGCAGATAGATCAGTGCGTAACGTCGACACTGATCGTGATACTTTTGTTGATGCAGCTGTGGGTGGGGCCAGAGCTTCTCCTGCGAAGAGATCAACCGGCGGCTTTGCCGATGAAGATGATCTCTTCGACATGTAAGTAGTTCCTTTCTGAGAGTTATACTGTGCCTTTTTTACCTTCCATACTCCTGTTATAATCACAGTCGACTGTTTACTTTTGCAGTGACGAGGGCTTTATCGAGCCTCCAACTGCTGATACTGCGGCTCCTTTTTCTGTAAGCCCTCTTCTGATCTTAATACAAATTTCTTGGAGCGTGCCTTGTTTGATTGTTTTTCTTTCTTTCTTAAGGACCTGCGTGGCGTTATCTCTTCTCTGGAGATTTTCGCCTCCCGATTCACTTCTCTAGAGGCTGGCAAAGTTCGGCTGCAAAAAGAAGTCGAATCTTCCTCCTCAAAACTGGATGGCGCAGTCAAGATAGCTGCCGCGGCTCACCAAGAGATTGATTCTCTGAAGGAGGAGCTGGCCGGACCGAAAGGGAAGCTGAAGGAGGAAGAGGCATCCAGGCTGGTGGCTGAGGCTCAAGCAGCCGAAAAGGATGAAGTCCTTCGTCAATCTTCTTTGGCCTTGCTTGGTAATCTCTAACATACTTTTGTCGGGAGACGTTCTTATGGGTTTAAACTTTTTGTCAATGACCGAATTTTTTCCTTCCTCTCTATTGCAGAGGCAGCAAACATTCCTGTCGATGCCCTGGAAAGAGTTCCAAATAACTCCCCGACGAACGCCGTGTCGGCCGATTCACGCTTCTCACCAGCTTACACAAGAGCTTCTCGTGAAGGGGAAGGGTGCTGCGGCGCGGATACACTCGATGATCTTCCCCAAGATCAAGCAAGAAAAGACCCTGGGACAGCTGATCGATACCTTCGCGGTTGACACCAAGGAGGTCATCGAGGTATTCAAGCGTACATCGCGCACTTTTGGTGCTGTCCTTGCCTTCCAGCTTATGATGGGTTACGGCTTTAAGGGTGACATCGAGGAAATGACTAAGGGGCTTCCAAAAGGGCAAGACGGGCAGCCTGTTGATTTGAGCACCTTTAAGGCGTCTCGCTCTTACTTGTGCCCGTCGGCTCCTTGAACTGTTTCATCAAGGAAATCGTCGACCGGCCCTAGCTCATCGACTCAAACTCGGCCTTCCTTGATTCTTGTAACAAACTTGTGCCTTGAGTCGATGCAAAACATTGCTCGCCGTCAAACTCATGCTTTGTAATAAACTCCGTGCTAGCATTGTTGTAGGCACACTTTTGCTATGATATCACTTTCTTGCACTTCTCCCGATGGGAGTTATTTTGGACGTTGGGTCGTACCATATCCATCACTTCTTTATAACCGGTGCTTTCGCGAGTTTTCCCAAGCACCCTCGTTTGCGTACGACTCGTCGGGTGCGCTTCCGAAAGCGATCGAATCCAGCGCATGAAAGACCTGGATGACACGGATGGAGAAGGATTTACGCAAAGCACTTATGCCTTAGCTGCCATCATCAATAAAAAGAGCGAGATTGCGATCGACGTGGAGCAAGTACATTCTTGGCGAGTCGTATAAGGCTACCGAAAGTTTAAACTGTAAGTTTCTTGATCCCTTCGCCTGCTTGCTAGCAACTTCTTGTCCGAGTCTTTTATTAATTCTTTTGGCGAGTCATAGCGTTGAACCCCGCGAAGAGAACAAGCGGATACACGAGCGGGTGCATGCTTTGACTCAGCTTTCCTCATCCGAAGAAAATTTCCGGCGTGAACACTCGAAGGCCTCGACTGTCGTCAAATTTTAGGATCGAGTGCAACGAGTCCACCAGCTTCTTCGACAAGTGCTACAAGGCCATGAGGGTAGTTTGGAAAACAATGTTTCCTCCGAATGCGGCTCCCCTACCCTTTTGACTTTGATGTCTGAATTTGGAAGTGCCAAAAAGGTTCGGGAACTAGTAAGATCTCAAGTCTTTGCAGGGGCCAAATGCACGCTTGCCCTTGTGTTTGCTTGTTATCCTTCAGTTTGCTTGCTGTCTATTACCAACGCAACTGGTGATTTCGAGGAGCTGTACCCGAAGGTTTTAGCTCCTGCTAGTGTAATTGTCGACAGGCTTGAGGAGATGTCAATGGTACCTGAGGAAAAGGAAACTCCGCAAGGGTGATATAAAGGTGTAAAGTTACTTTTGTAAATTGTATTGGCTAATTCATCCGAGTGTTCGGATTTTTTTTTGTGCCAAAAACTTCTTATCTGGTTGGTACATGAATGTGTACTTTTACCATGCTGTTGGCAAATATTTAAAGGGGCGAAGCTTAATTGCCCGTTGGATGTATGAGTACTGGTTGGTTAGCAAATCATTATGAGTGATCAGCTCGTGTTGCAGGTTTTGCTAAACCTGTTGTATGCGCAACTTTGCTTTCAACCGTTTGTTAATTTCGACAGTCATTCCCGAATTTTTCGGGTGCAATGATTCTGCCGATGAGCCCGTTCCTCTCTGATATTTCCATAAGTGAAATATCGAGCGTGGGTTGTGTGTAAGTTTTTCCAAACTCTTTTTTGTACGGCACTCGTAGAGGCATCCGAGCGCAGGGAAAGGTGACGTCATTTTAGCACTCGTAGAGGCTTTTTGGAGCACGATCTTCCGCCCGTACTATGTTTGCATAGTGATGGGGCTTAGAAGTTTGTAGTTACTGCAATGCTTAACAAGAATCGAAGCTTTAAGTTCTTATTAATAAGGTAAGCACGATGCTAGAGGGCGAAAAGAGGAAGGCCCTGTTTATAATGAAGGGAAAAAAGAAAATAAAAGCTGATAAACTGCTTAGTCAGGGAAGGGGTTCTTCTCTTCTTCTGGCTTCTTCACCGCGTTAGTAGTTGCCGCAGGGTTGCTGGTTTCGTCAAGGGTTTGAGCGGTGGTTGCCATTGTCTTGCTATCTACTAGGCCTTCTGTGCCGTCAACTGCTGTGACGCCCCGGAACCGGTACCATGAGGATTCCAGCGATCCCGCCAAAATCCGCACGATATCGATTCAGAGACGCCCTCCGACACGACGTGCGCGACAAATCACACACGTGATGCCAGAGGAATTAACACGAGCGGTAACATTACAACAGGATTACAATAGAGCCCACAAGATACATATATTACAACAACAACTCCAACGAGTCAAGATACAAATAGATACATACAAAGATCCAAATCATACAAAAGATCGAATGCGTCCGAGTACGGACAAGATACAAATTGGACTAAGAGTCCTGAAGATAACCAGTGGTGTCCATAACCCTGCCCAGGCCAAGCCGGAAGGGTAACCTTGCTAACGTCGTCTTCCTCGAACATATCTTCATACCTGCCCGGTTATATCCCGTAGAAGCGACAATAAGTACGGGTTCGTACTTAACAAGACTTCAAGACGTATAAGCATTCGTCAACCGGCCGTCCTTTGTACTTGAGGCACGCAGGGGACTTAGAGGACGCAAGAGGAACGTCATAGGCAATATGGTGGGGTTAAGCGGCGGCTGCGCAAGCACTAAAAACCTATAGAGACACTCTACAACTTTCGTCTAATCGAGAGAAGATGAGAGAGCGCATAAACTAACAGGTTCTATATCGTGCAAACATAACACAGCCGATGTGTTCCCCCTTCGCAAAGAGGTACTGGCAAAGGCACTCACACGGTTGACAAGTTTTAACCAGTTGTTATTTAAGTTGTGCTAACTTACTACGCAAGTTATTATTAATAAACAACAGGTGTAAGTTGTCTATGGTCGAGTCATACGACTCCAAGTCGTCCATAACCGCGGACACGGCTTATCGATAAGATTGTAACCCCGCGAGGTGCCCAAATGTGCCCACACGCACGATCAACCCACTTACGACAGGTGGATATCACGATACGCACTCTCCTTCACTACAACAATGTCCAGGAAGCCACCTAACTAAGTTTAACCCGTTTCAGAGCCCGATCGAAACTTCGAAGCGGACTCAGCTATTGCGACTGCGTGCTAGGTGGACAGTGCCCAGCGGGATGACCACTTCGCAGTGGCACCGCATCCTACGAGCGTGCAAGAGACAACGGGGTACAAGGCCCCAAAAGTAACATCATATCATCTGACCACAAAGAAACAAGCTTGCACGCCCGAGAGAAACAAAACATACATCCAAACTAATTGTGGCCACTTGGACAAGGCCGTAGATTCCGGCAGGTGGTCGAGGGAGACCCGGTAAGCATACCCACGTGTGGTTAGAGCGCTCGGTCTCGGAACGGATAACAAGAACTCGGGGTCCTAAGATATTTGGGAAACACAAGTGAGCCGTCACAAAACGAGCAGTGACCCACCGATGCCTCCGCTAAACAAATGTCAACAACTAAAGTAACCATGATTCTTCCCAACATATAACCCAATAAGATAACATTAACGGTAACAAAATATAAGCACTAGCATGCACTACGACTCGCAAGGCAGACCCGATAACCAAATAATAGCCGTAGGAGGTGGTGGTGGCAATATGGGCTGCTTGAGGTAACAAGTGGAAGGGACACGTGACAAGAACGCAACTTAAGGATAGCATGAGGAAGAAGCAAAATAAAATAGGTGAGCGACTCCTGCAGGGACGGGAGTATAAGGGAAATGCTTGCTCGTAAAGCTTTCCGAGGAACATCCGGAGAACTCGTCGTACCTCACATCACCACTTCGTGATCCTATCCAGGAAGAAGCAAATGCTCGGAGAAACAACGGTGCAAGTCTTACTACTACGGATAAAGAAGATCCAAGCATGTTCAAGATGGTATGCATGACATGGCAAAGATGATGCGATGCAATTAATCCAAATTAATCGGAATCGGAACCCGGACAAACAATTAGTGTTGAAGTTGCATTTTCTACCGCCAAGATTAAGGGTGGATTAGCATAGCAAACATGGCAGGGGTGAGCTACATCAAAGTTAAATGGAACCGGGACAACATTTATATAATATCCCACATATTCCATATGTTCCATATTAGGTGGTAATGTAAACTATCACGAGATTGTATGATACATTATGCAAAAGCAAGTATGGATGACATATTCATGATCCTTGCATTTTTCTGATCAAAATGGATATAAAGTTTGTAGCAATTGGATTTGTAAAAGTGCATATTTGAATCAATTGAAAAGCCATCTGATTGCAAATTTTCTGGAAACTGAGTTTGAATTGAGTGGGAACAGATGCAAAAAGGTTGGCCAAGTGGATTCGAACTCAGGCCGTTCGGATCAAGGAACAGAGATGTACCAGTAAGCTGTTGTATCAGATTTGAACATATACGGAATGCAGGCAAAGTATTGTGTAAGCGACGGTTAACTGAAATTTGCTGAAGAACACGACACTTGTAACTGAAAGAATCACACTTGCGATTTCCTGTAGACGCGAAACTGCACAGATTTTAAAGCCTCAGCCGTGATGATTCTAGGAACCGATTTGAGTGAAACAAAGGAGGTTGAGCAAGAAGGATGTGCCGAGATTCGAAAGAGGTCGGAATGGTTGGAAACGGTGCACCGTAGTGGCGGAGGGACCTCGCCTGGAGTTGAGTCCGTGAAACAGAGAAACTGAAATCTATTTTTCTGGACCGACTTTGAATAAAGATTGTGACGCCGTTACTGATCCGATTTGGATGATTCAAAGTTTGATCGAAAGAGGGTGAAACCGTGCTTCTAATGGTACCAGATACGCGTGCTGGGGTGACCTGTGAAGGCGAGGATCTGCGTTGGAAGATGCTACCGTGAAATAGATCAAGAAGAGCAACCTTTTCGTTTCGGAAACAACTCGATCTCGTTCTCTCTCTCGTTTCTGTCTCGATCCAGGAGTGTAGATGCATGCAAGGGAGGAAGAAAGGTGTGCTCTGCTCACCCTGGGGTGCTCGGTGACGAGAAGGAGGGACGGAGGAGGTCGCCGGCGACGAGGAAGGAGAAGTGGCCGGGGGTAGATGAGGTAGAAGTGGACGAGCTCGAGCTGCTGCGGGCGTCTCCGGCTCCGTGAAGACGTCCAGGACGGAGAGGAGGACACGGTGGTCCGATTCCACCGCTCAGGGGAGCTCGTCGGCGACCAGGTCCTGCGGAGGAGGGCGGTGATCAACGCCGGTAGCACCGCAAGAAAAACGCAGAGCGACCAGGAGTGGTACGAGAGGACGCGGAGCTCACCAGAAGACGTCCGCGACGGAGGCGTGCAGACGACGGAGAACGTGGGCGTCGGGCGGGAGGAAGCAGAGCTTGACAGACGGAGAACGCGCGGATGGCCGGAGCAGCGCCAGCACGACGACGTCGACCAGATCATAGAGCGCACGGGTCTTACGGCATCGGACACACACGAACACGAGGATATGAAGAACGGAAGCAGAGGAGTGGCGGCTGATGGGAAGGAGGAAAAGGCAGGGCTAGGGTAGGGTTGCAGCGGAAGTACCCTTATATGGAGAGGAGCTGCGATGGGACGTCCGTCCATCACAGGACAGCGACGTGCGGAGGCTTGGATGAGCTGCCGTACGACAAGAAGAAGGAGAAGAGCGTCTCCGTGCCAGCCAACATATAAAAGTCCACCGTGTTGTTCTTGGGCTCAAATGAAAACGGGAGCAGCTGCCAGGTTTGGGCTTGAAGCCAGGGATGGCTAGAATGGGAGGCAACGGGCCCTTTTTCTGCATTTTCTGGATTTGCATAGAAAGATCAAAAAGGAATAGAAGAGAATGAAGGAGATGGAAGAAATAAAAGAAATTAGATAGGAAAATCCAAGAACAGATTTGAGAACATTGTTTCGAACGAAATAAATTTTTACAAGTTTTCCAATAAAAAAAATGGATTTATTTAATTAAGAGCAAGGGTGGGAGGGTTTTACTATATAAACCATACGAGAGGGAAAATAAAATACTTAGAGTTTATAAAATAATTTTATTTTGTAAAAGCATCGATGATATGATGCATATGCTATGATGATGCATTAAAGAAAAAGAACAAACAAATCTAATAGGGGTAATACCCGGGGCCGTTACAATCGACACCACTAACAAGGAACCTCGCCCCGAGGTTCCACGCCATGCCAAGGGGGAGTTGGTTAAACTATCGAGTCTTCTTGCACCATGTTGGCAAACACCCGACCTTGAGGTGGAACCTTCTTCTGGCGAAGTGTTGATCTTCTCGACACCACTAACAAGAGTTCTTGCTCCATGTAGACGTCGACACCACTAACAAGGGTTGTTACTCTGTTGATGATGATGCGTTTTAGTCGAGAGCTCTGAAGATCGAACCTATTAGGTTAAAGGCAAAGATCGTCCAACCCACGTCGGAACCTAAGACTCAGCAAAACTTGGATAAGAGAGAAGACTCAAAACTCGTAGAGATAAGAGGAGAAAGAATATAGATAAGGAGAAAAATAGAGCTAATCAGATCTATCCAACGAGTTTTCAAAAAAAATAGTTTTGAAACTAGACACAACAACGTCCATTGGCAAGGTTATCCTACAGGCTGGACTAGTGGGGTACCGTCAACCTGGGCTCTGATACCAACTTGTGACGCCCCGGAACCGGTACCATGAGGATTCCAGCGATCCCGCCAAAATCCGCACGATATCGATTCAGAGACGCCCTCCGACACGACGTGCGCGACAAATCACACACGTGATGCCAGAGGAATTAACACGAGCGGTAACATTACAACGGGATTACAATAGAGCCCACAAGATACATATATTACAACAACGACTCCAACGAGTCAAGATACAAATAGATACATACAAAGATCCAAATCATACAAAAGATCGAATGCGTCCGAGTACGGACAAGATACAAATTGGACTAAGAGTCCTGAAGATAACCAGTGGCGTCCATAACCCCGCCTGTGCCAAGCCGGAAGGGTAACCTTGCTAACGTCGTCTTCCTCGAACATATCTTCATACCTGCCCTGTTATATCCCGTAGAAGCGAGCAATAAGTACGGGTTCGTACTTAACAAGACTTCAAGACGTATAAGCATTCGTCAACCAGTCGTCCTTTGTACTTGAGGCACGCAGGGGACTTAGAGGACGCAAGAGGAACGTCATAGGCAATATGGTGGGGTTAAGCGGCAGCGCGCAAGCACTAAAAACCTATAGAGACACTCTACAACTTTCGTCTAATCAGAGAAGATGAGAGAGCGCATAAACTAACAGTTCTATACTGTGCAAACATAACACAGCCGATGTGTTCCCCCTTCGCAAAGAGGTACTGGCAAAGGCACTCACACGGTTGACAAGTTTTAACCAGTTGTTATTTAAGTTGTGCTAACTTACTACGCAAGTTATTATTAATAAACAACAGGTGTAAGTTGTCTATGGTCGAGTCATACAGCTCCAAGTCGTCCATAACCGCGGACACGGCTTATCGATAAGATTGTAACCCCGCAGGGGTGCCCAAATGTGCCCACACGCACGATCAACCCACTTACGACAGGTGGATATCACGATACGCACTCTCCTTCACTACAACAATGTCCAGGAAGCCACCTAACTAAGTTTAACCCGTTTCGCAGCCCGATCGAAACTCCGAAGCGGACTCAGCCTATTGCGACCGCGTGCTAGGTGGACGAGTGCTCAGCCGGGATGACCACTTCGCAGCGTGGCACCGCATCCTACGAGCGTGCAAGAGACAACGGGGTACAAGGCCCCAAAAGTAACATCATATCATCTGACCACAAAGAAACAAGCTTGCACGCCCGAGAGAAACAAAACATACATCCAAACTAATTGTGGCCACTGGACAAGGCTGTAGATTCCGGCAGTGGTCGAGGGGAGACCCGGTAAGCATACCCACGTGTGGTTAGAGCGCTCAGTCTCGGAACAGATAACAAGAACTCGGGGTCCTAAGATATTTGGGAAACACAAGTGAGCCGTCACAAAACGAGCAGCTGACCCACCGATGCCTCCGCTAAACAAATGTCAACAACTAAAGTAACCATGATTCTTCCCAACATATAACCCAATAAGATAACATTAACGGTAACAAAATATAAGCACTAGCATGCACTACGACTCGCAAGGCGACCCGATAACCAAATAATAGCCGTAGGAGGTGGTGGTGGCAATATGGGCTGCTTGAGGTAACAAGTGGAAGGGACACGTGACAAGAACGCAACTTAAGGATAGCATGAGGAAGAAGCAAAATAAAATAGGTGAGCGACTCCTGCAGGGACAGGAGTATAAGGGAAATGCTTGCCTGTAAAGCTTTCCGAGGAACATCCGGAGAACTCGTCGTACCTCACATCACCACTTCGTGATCCTATCCGGGAAGAAGCAAATGCTGGAGAAACAACGGTGCAAGTCTTACTACTACGGATAAAGAAGATCCAGCATGTTCAAGATGGTATGCATGACATGGCAAAGATGATGCGATGCAATTAATCCAAATTAATCGGAATCGGAACCCGGACAAACAATTAGTGTTGAAGTTGCATTTTCTACCGCCAAGATTAAGGGTGGATTAGCATAGCAAACATGGCGAGGTGAGCTACATCAAAGTTAAATGGAACCGGGACAACATTTATATAATATCCCACATATTCCATATGTTCCATATTAGGTGGTAATGTAAACTATCACGAGATTGTATGATGCATTATGCAAAAGCAAGTATGGATGACATAATCATGTTCCTTGCATTTTTCTGATCAAAATGGATATAAAGTTTGTAGCAAATGGATTTGTAAAAGTGCAAATTTGAATCAATTGAAAAACCATCTGATTGCAAATTTTCTGGAAACTGAGTTTGAATTGAGTGGGAACAGATGCAAAAAGGTTGGCTGTAATCAGCGCCAAGGGGATTCGAATTCAGGAAGCTCGGATCAAGGAACAGGGATTGGTACCAGTAAGCTGTTGTATCGGATTTGAGCATATACGGAATGCAGGCAAAGTATTGTGTAAGCGACGGTTAACTGAAATTTGCTGAAGAACACGACACTTGTAACTGAAAGAATCACACTTGCGATTTCCTGTAGACGCGAAACTGCACAGATTTTAAAGCCTCAGCCGTGATGATTCTAGGAACCGATTTGAGTGAAACAAAGGAGGTTGAGCAAGAAGGATGTGCCGAGATTCGAAAGAGGTCGGAATGGTTGGAAACGGTGCACCGTAGTGGCGGAGGGACCTCGCCTGGAGTTGAGTCCGTGAAACAGAGAAACTGAAATCTATTTTTCTGGACCGACTTTGAATAAAGATTGTGACGCCGTTACTGATCCGATTTGGATGATTCAAAGTTTGATCGAAAGAGGGTGAAACCGTGCTTCTAATGGTACCAGATACGCGTGCTGGGGTGACCTGTGAAGGCGAGGATCTGCGTTGGAAGATGCTACCGTGAAATAGATCAAGAAGAGCAACCTTTTCGTTTCGGAAACAACTCGATCTCGTTCTCTCTCTCGTTTCTGTCTCGATCCAGGAGTGTAGATGCATGCAAGGGAGGAAGAAAGGTGTGCTCTGCTCACCCTGGGGTGCTCGGTGACGAGAAGGAGGGACGGAGGAGGTCGCCGGCGACGAGGAAGGAGAAGTGGCCGGGGGTAGATGAGGTAGAAGTGGACGAGCTCGAGCTGCTGCGGGCGTCTCCGGCTCCGTGAAGACGTCCAGGACGGAGAGGAGGACACGGTGGTCCGATTCCACCGCTCAGGGGAGCTCGTCGGCGACCAGGTCCTGCGGAGGAGGGCGGTGATCAACGCCGGTAGCACGGCAAGAAAAACGCAGAGCGACCAGGAGTGGTACGAGAGGACGCGGAGCTCACCAGAAGACGTCCGCGACGGAGGCGTGCAGACGACGGAGAACGTGGGCGTCGGGCGGGAGGAAGCAGAGCTTGACAGACGGAGAACGCGCGGATGGCCGGAGCAGCGCCAGCACGACGACGTCGACCAGATCATAGAGCGCACGGGTCTTACGGCATCGGACACACACGAACACGAGGATATGAAGAACGGAAGCAGAGGAGTGGCGGCTGATGGGAAGGAGGAAAAGGCAGGGCTAGGGTAGGGTTGCAGCGGAAGTACCCTTATATGGAGAGGAGCTGCGATGGGACGTCCGTCCATCACAGGACAGCGACGTGCGGAGGCTTGGATGAGCTGCCGTACGACAAGAAGAAGGAGAAGAGCGTCTCCGTGCCAGCCAACATATAAAAGTCCACCGTGTTGTTCTTGGGCTCAAATGAAAACGGGAGCAGCTGCCAGGTTTGGGCTTGAAGCCAGGGATGGCTAGAATGGGAGGCAACGGGCCCTTTTTCTGCATTTTCTGGATTTGCATAGAAAGATCAAAAAGGAATAGAAGAGAATGAAGGAGATGGAAGAAATAAAAGAAATTAGATAGGAAAATCCAAGAACAGATTTGAGAACATTGTTTCGAACGAAATAAATTTTTACAAGTTTTCCAATAAAAAAAAATGGATTTATTTAATTAAGAGCAAGGGTGGGAGGGTTTTACTATATAAACCATACGAGAGGGGAAAATAAAATACTTAGAGTTTATAAAATAATTTTATTTTGTAAAAGCATCGATGATATGATGCATATGCTATGATGATGCATTAAAGAAAAAGAACAAACAAATCTAATAGGGGTAATACCCGGGGCCGTTACAACTGCCGAGCCTTTTGCTGCCGAAGCTTCTGCTGCCGAAGCCTCCGCCGCCG
>NC_061512.1:87783218-87828103 GCF_022539505.1 Lolium rigidum | reverse complement strand
TTCATGTACTTGCTTCGGACATGTACTGCCGTGTTTGTTGAAGGAGACACGCATCACCCTTTCTTGGTGATGTCTTCCTGTAGCCCTTGTCAAATTAAATTCCTCTGATACTGATGGGAGGGCTTGCTCACCACACACGTCAGGATGAAGGGGAGAGAAACTACTCGTCCCTTGTTGCACACGGACTATTGGAAACTTATTTTCATTATCAATCCTACGTATTATTTTTGTGGCATATATCTTATATTACACCTTGTCAGTGCCCATGATGATGGACTTGGGTGTCTAGGAAGGAGGGCACTAGCGAATAAACAAACCGGTCAGCCAAACTGGTCAGCCGATGAAAAGTATGATCAAGTGCGAATCGTCGAAATTGCAATACAATAATTTCCGGGGAAAATAATTGTTGATATGAACTTGCAAGTGTGGGCTACCCACAAACTATTTGCAAACACGGGCTATGCATCCACCATGCCATGCTATCTATAGTTCTATTCCTGTTGCTTAGTTTTTTCCCGAGCTTTATGAGTTGAAGCCGATATACCGTTCCTACGAATTAGCCAAACTAGATCCGGAGGCATAATGTTCAGATTGTGGGCTTCATAAGTATACCATTTGGGTCCATTTTTGTTGTTGCATTATTCAGTGCAACAAGATCAAGCTTGTAGAGAGCTCATCTTCGAAAAAGGGAGCTGCCACGATGATCGGGCCACCAAACGCCGGTGAGCGGACCCGCCCGGCAGCTTCGCAAGTTACGGGATGGGCTCATCCCCAGTGCTTTTAAGCCCTGGTTTGAAGGTTTGTGGCCAGAGACCATCAAGCTGAAGATCTCCACCGATTGCATCTGGGAGGTCGGCCTGAAGGAGGAAGATGGCAAGATTGTTATGGACGCACGCCGGTCAGCGTTTGTCAAAGCACATGACTTGAAGATAGGATACTTCACGGTATTCAAGAGGATTGACACCAGATCCTTGAAGGTGCTCGTATTTGATCACGACAACTGCGAGAAGGTCATCAAGTATAAAGGCAATCATGCACCACCGGGGGAACAATATGGATCACAGCTCAAATAAGGTGGTGCATGTTCGGTTCTAATTACCACTTTTTGGTAGAGAGGTGGTCAATAAGTATATTTACCACTCTCTTCGATGATGCATTTGTGGTCAACATGATGGTACTCTTATATATGTGCGTGGCTCCTCCACACACAATGTTATGTTAAACATGAAGGCTCGATCTGTACTCAATGTCTCTAGTTACATTAGTTAATGCTTGTGTTGGCTGTATTGTGAAGAACACATGTTGTTCAGTTGTCTGGTGAAGTCAAAATGCTGCATTTGGTTCCTCGCCAACGTATGCATGCACCAACAAACTCCCCTTCCATAGTTTTCCAACAAATAGCTAACCTCCTGCTGACAAGCATATTAGGCGCAAATGTGCAACCTTCAGTAACGATCGGGCTTCCAAGACTCGCCCCATGTAACCGGACATTTTTTGTGTGTGAGGCTAACCTTACCAATAGAAAAAAAAGTACAACTTCCCCGCTTGGGCCAAAATTTCCCCTTTTGGGTTGCCGTCTACATGGTAATTGATGTGGGCCTACTTACTCGGACTATAATGCCCAATAACTACAAACGGGCAACTCAAACACTTTCGGCCCCTTTTCTAATGCAACACGGATCCTATGATTCACCGAAAAAAACAGGGACATTCTACGTACAAGTTGTTTTTAAAGTATTTCTTTTGTATTATTGGGGGTTGCAATTTTTGAAACCATACCCCGTGTGAAAAATCTTGATCACTCCATACCCCGCATGGATCATCGTATTTTGGAAAAAAATATCAAAAAGTAGATTTTGAAATTTTAAAATTCTGAAAAGTTTTATGATTTATTCTATCAACATGAAGATCTTAGAGCGATAGAGATTGTATTGAAGTCTGCAAAATAAAGATAAACCCGTTGTGAACCAGTGCAACGTTTTGAACCATATAGTATATCTGAGATATGACACATTTCGTCTACATGGAGGCTGACATATGGGACCCAAAGAAAAATCCAAGTAGCCAAGTAGCCGGAAATCGGGAGTCAACAAAATCCAAGAAAGGAAAATTTTATAGTTCGGAGAGGATGACATATGGGACCCAATTTGCGGCATCGGCCTCAAAGTTTCGAAGACGGCGAGGGATCCAAAGAAAAAGCCAAGTAGGCAGAAATTAGGGGGCCAAAAATAATCAAAGAAAGGAAACGTTTGTCGTTCAAAGAGTATGACATATGGGACCCATTTGCCAGCAGCGTCCTCGACTTTTCAAAGGCTGCAGGGGATCCAAAGAAAAAGCCAATTAGCCATAAACCAGGGGCCAAAAATAATTCAATAAAGGAAACGTTCATTGTACATTGAGGCTGACATATGGGACCCATTTGCAGCAGCATCCTCAACGTTAACAAGACGGCAGGGGATCCAGAGAAAAAGTCAATTTTCTAGAAATCACGAGTAAAAAAATCCAAGAAAGGGAACATTAATCGTTCCGAGAGGATGACATCTGGGACCCATTTTACAACAGCGTCCTCATTGTTTCTATGGCGACAGGGGATAAAAAAAAGGCAAATAGCCAGAAATTAGGGGACAAAAATAAATCCAACAAAGGAAAGGTTTATTGTTCACAGAGGCCCACATGTGGGTCCCATGAGCCAGCAGGGTCCTTAACGTTTCAAAGGCGGCATGAGATCGAAAGAAAAAGGCAAGTGACAAAATATCAGGAGCCAAAGATAATCCAAGAAAAGAAACTTGATAGTACAAAGAGGATGACATGCGGGTCCCATTTAGCAGCAGCGGTATCACCGTTTGAGAGGCTGCACGGGATCGAAAGAAAAAGGCAAGTGACCAAACATCAGGAGCCAAAAATAATTCAAGAAAAGAAACTTGATAGTACATAGAGGATGACATGCGGGTCCCATTTAGCAGCAGCGGTCTCAACGTTTCCAAGGCGGCAAGGGATCAAAAGAAAAAAGGAAGTAGACAGAAATCAGGGGGTCAAAAAAAAATCCAGGAATAGAAAGAATTTTGGTTCATAGAGGATGACATGTGGGACCCATGAGTGCCAAAAATAATCCAAGAAATTTTTTTTATTGTACATAGAGGATGACATGCGGGTCCCATTTTGCAGCAGCGGTCTCAACGTTTCCAAGGCGGCACAGGACCAAAAGAAAAATGAAGTAGCCAGAAATCAGGGGTGAAAAAAATCCAAGAAAAGAAAGATTTCAATTGGGCTGCATCTGGCCGTCTGGGCCTTCGAACTATCCTGCTGGGCCTTTTGACTCGTACAATTTCAGTCCACTCCAAAACAGGAAAGTTCGGATTTTTCAAAAAAAAAAACAGGAAATCCTATGCTTCGCAAAAACAAAAAACAAGGAGATTCAACATATAAGTTTGTTTATGTAAAAATAAATATTTAATTTATCCGTTTGAAATAGCTCAGAGCTAAATACACTGTTCATGTCTGCAAAATAGTCAAGATATCACATGTTTCTTGTACGGGGAGGCTGACATCGGGGACCCATGAGCCAGCAGCGTCGTCAACATTTTAAAGACGGCAGAGGATCGAAAGAAAAAATAAACCAAAAATCAGTTGAAATTTTTTCCAAAAAAAGAAATATTTATCGTTCTGAGAGGATGACATGCGGGACCCATGAGGCAGCAGCATCCTCAACGTTTCCAAGGCGACACATGATTTTTTTTTAAAAAAAGGCAAAATAGCCAGAAATTAGAGGTCAAAATAACTCCAAGAAAGGAAAGGTTTATTGTTCATAGAGGCTGACATGTTGGACCCATGAGCCAGCAGAATCCTCATTGTTTCAATGGCGGCAGGGGATCAAAAGAAAAAAGAAGTAGCCAGAAATTAGAGGTCAAAAATAACTCCAAGAAAGAAAACTTTTATTGTCGTAGAGGATGACATGCGGGACCCATGAGCCAGCAGCTTAGTCAACGTTTCAAAGGCGGCATGAGATCGAAAGAAAAAGGCAAGTGACCAAATATCAGGTGCCAAAAAAAATCCAAGAAAAGAAAGTTTTATTGTACATAGAGGATGACATGCGGGTCCCATGAGCCAGCAGGTTCCTCAACGTTTCAAACGTGGCATGAGATCGAAAGAAAAAGGCAAGTGATGAAATATCAGGATCCAAAAATAATTCAAGAAAAGAAACTTGATTGTACATAGAGGCCGACATGTGGGACCTATGAGCCGACAAAGTCCTCAACGTTTCAAAGGCGGCAGGGGATCAAAAGAAAAAGGAAATAGCCAAAAATCAGAGGGTGAAAAAAACCCAAGAAAATGAACTTTTATAGTACATAGAGGATGACATGCGGGTCCCATGAGCCAGCAGCGAAAGGAAAAGGCAAGTGACCAAATATGAGGAGCCAAAAATAATTCAAGAAAAGAAAGTTTTATAGTACATAGAGGATGACATGCGGGTCCCATTTAGCAGCAGCGGTATCACCGTTTGAGAGGCTGCACGGGATCGAAAGAAAAAGGCAAGTGACCAAATATGAGGTGCCAAAAAAAATTCCAAGAAAAGAAAGTTGATTGCACATAGAGGATGACATGCGGGTCCCATTTAGCAGCAGCTCTCAACGTTTCCAAGGCGGCAAGGGATCAAAAAAGGAAGTAGGCAGAAATCAGGGGTAAAAAAAATCCAAGAATAGAAAGAATTTTCGTTCATAGAGGATGACATGCGGGACCCATGAGTGCCAAAAATAATCCAAGAAAAGAAAGTTTATCGTACATAGAGGATGATATGCGGGTCCCATTTTGCAGCAGCGGTCTCAACGTTTCCAAGGCGGCACAGGACCAAAAGAAAAATGAAGTAGCCAGAAATCAGGGGTGAAAAAAAATCCAAGAAGAAAGATTTCAATTGGGCTGCATCTGGACATCTGGGCCTTCGAACTATCCTGCTTGGCCTTTTGATTCGTACAATTTCAGCCCACTCCAAAACAGGAAAGTTCGGAATTTTCTAAAAAAAACAGGAAAGTCCTATGCTCAAAAAAACAAGGAGATTCAACATATAAGTTTGTTTATGTAAAACTAAAGATTTAATTTATCTGTTTGAAATAGCTCAGAGCGCAATACACTGTTTATTGTCTGCAAAATAATCAAGATATCACATGTTTGTTGTACGGGGAGGCTGACATCGGGGACCCATGAGCCAGCAGCGTCGTCAACGTTTTAAAGGCGGCAGGGATGGAAAGAAAAAATAAACCAAAAATCTGTTGGTAAAAAATCCAAGAAAAGAAACATTTTCGTTCTAAGAGGATGACATGCGGGACCCATGAGGCAGCAGCATCCTCAGCGTTTATTGTTCATAGAGGCTGACATGTGGGACCCGTGAGCCAGCAGCGTCCTCAACGTTTTAAAGGTTGCAGGAGATGGAAAGAAAAAATAAGCCAAAAATCGTTTGGTCAACAAAATCCAAGAAAAGAAACATTTACCGTTCTGAGAGGATGACATGCGGGACCCATGAGGCAGCAGCATCCTCAGCGATTTCAAGGCGGCAGGGGATCAAAAGAAAAAAAGGAAATATCCAGAAATTGATTAGGGGTTCAAAATATATCCATCAAAGGAAACTTTTATTGTTCATAGAGGTTGACATGTGGGACCGACCTGCCAACAGCGTCCTCATCGTTTCAGAGGGGGCAGGAGATCAAAAGAAAAAGGCAAATAGCCGGAAATTAGGGGTCAAAAATAATTCCAAGAAAGAAAACTTTTATTGTCGTAGAGGATGACATGCGGGACCCATGAGCCAGCAGCTTAGTCAACGTTTCAAAGGCGGCATGAGATCGAAAGAAAAAGGCAAGTGACCAAATATCAGGTGCCAAAAAAATCCAAGAAAATAAAGTTTTATTGTACATAGAGGATGACCTGCAGGTCCCATGAGCCAGCAGGTTCCTCAACGTTTCAAACGTGGCATGAGATCGAAAGAAAAAGGCAAGTGACGAAATATCAGGATCCAAAAATAATTCAAGAAAAGAAACTTGATTGTACATAGAGGTCGACATGTGGGACCTATGAGCCAGCAGAGTCCTCAACGTTTCAAAGGCGGCAGGGGATCAAAAGAAAAAGGAAATAGCCAAAAATCAGAGGGTGAAAAAAAACCAAGAAAATGAACTTTTATAGTACATAGAGGATGACATGCGGGTCCTGATGTCTACGTGAGCTTCTATTCTTGTAGACAGTGTTGGGCCTCCAAGAGCAGAGGTTTGTAGAACAGCAACAAGTTTCCCTTAAGTGGATCACCCAAGGTTTATCGATCTCGGGGAGGAAGAGGTCAAAGATATCCCTCTCATGCAACCCTGCAACCACAAAGCAAGAAGTCTCTTGTGTCCCCAACACACCTAATAGGTGTACTAGTTCGGCGAAGAGATAGTGAAATACAGGTGGTATGAATAAGTAGTAGCAACGGCACCAGAAGAGTGTTTTGCCTAGGACAGTAAACAAACAGTAGTAACGCAGTAAAACAGTAAACAAGCAGCGATAGCAGTATTTAGGAACAAGGCCTAGGGATTAGACTTTCACTAGTGGACACTCTCAACATTGATCACATAACAGAATAGATAAATGCATACTCTACACTCTTGTTGGATGATGAACACATTGCGTAGGATTACACGAACCCTCAATGCCGGAGTTAACAAGCTCAACAATTCAATGTTCATATTTAAATAACCTTAGAGTGCATGAAAGATCAATTCGACTAAACCAAGTACTAACATAGCATGCACACTGTCACCTTCATGCTATGTAGGAGGAATAGATCACATTAATACCATCATAGCAATAGTTAACTTCATAATCTACAAGAGATCATAATCATAGCATACACCAAGTACTAACACGGATGCACACACTGCCACCATTACACCGTGTAGGAGGAATAAAACTACTTTAATAACATTGCTAGAGTAGCACATAGATAAATTGTGATACAAAACACATTGCAATCATAAAGAGATATAAATAAGCACTTCACTATGCCATTCATAACAGTGAATAAGTATTCTCGTGAAATATAGCCTAAGAGACCCACACGGTGCACACACCGTCACCTTTACACACGTGGGACAAGGAGTCTCCGGAGATCACATAAGTAAAATTCACTTGACTAGCATAACGACATCTAGATTACAAGCATCATCATATGAATCTCAATCATGTAAGGCAGCTCATGAGATTATTGTATTGAAGTACATAGGAGAGAGATGAACCACATAGCAACCGGTACAGCCCCGAGCCTCGATGGAGAACTACTCCCTCCTCATGGGAGCAGCAGCGGTGATGAAGATGGCGGTGGAGATGGCAGCGGTGTCGATGGAGAAGCCTTCCGGGGGCACTTACCCGTTCCGGCGGCGTGCCGGAACAGAGACTCCTGTCCCCCAGATCTTGGCTTCGCGATGGCGGCGGCTCTGGAAGGTTTCTGTGGGTTTCGTTCTTCGTTATAGGGTTTTCGCGACGGAGGCTTTAAATAGGCGGAAGGGCAGCCTCGGAGGGGGCCTGGGGGGCCCACACCATAGGGCGGCGTGGCCCCCCCTATGGCCGCGCCAGGGTGTGGTGTGGGGCCCCCAGGGCTTCCCTCTGGCGGCTCTCGGGTGTTCTGGAAGGCTTCGGGAAAAATAGGACCCTGGGTCTTGATTTCGTCCAATTCCGAGAATATTTCGTTACTAGGATTTCGAAACCAAAAACAGCGAGAAAACAGAACCGGCACTTCGGCATCTTGTTAATAGGTTAGTTCCGGAAAATGCACGAATATGACATAAAGTGTGCATAAAACATGTAGATAACATCAATAATGTGGCATGGAACATAAGAAATTATCGATACGTCGGAGACGTATCAGCATCCCCAAGCTTAGTTTTGCTCGTCCCGAGCAGGTAAAACGATAACAAAGATAATTTCGAAGTGACATGCCATCATAACCTTGATCATACTATTTGTAAACATATGTAGTGGATGCAGTGATCAAAACAATGGTAATGACATGAGTAAACAAGTGAATCATAAAGCAAAGACTTTTCATGAATAGTACTTCAAGACAAGCATCAGTAAGTCTTGCATAAGAGTTAACTCATAAAGCAATAAATCAAAGTAAAGGTATTGAAGCAACACAAAGGAAGATTAAGTTTCAGCGGTTGCTTTCAACTTGTAACATGTATATCTCATGGATAATTGTCAATATAGAGTAATATAACAAGTGCAATATGCAAGTATGTAGGAATCAATGCACAGTTCACACAAGTGTTTGCTTCTTGAGGTGGAGAGAGATAGGTGAACTGACTCAACATAAAAGTAAAAGAATGGTCCTTCAAAGAGGAAAGCATCGATTGCTATATTTGTGCTAGAGCTTTTATTTTGAAAACATGAAACAATTTTGTCAACGGTAGTAATAAAGCATATGAGTTATGTAAATTATATCTTACAAGTTGCAAGCCTCATGCATAGTATACTAATAGTGCCCGCACCTTGTCCTAATTAGCTTGGACTACCGGATCTTTGCAATGCACATGTTTTAACCAAGTGTCACAATGGGGTACCTCCATGCCGCCTCGTACAAAGGTCTAAGGAGAAAGCTCGCATTTTGGATTTCTCGCTTTTGATTATTCTCAACTTAGACATCCATACCGAGACAACATGGACAACAGATAATGGACTCCTCTTTAATGCATAAGCATGTGGCAACAATTATTATTCTCATATGAGATTGAGGATATATGTCCAAAACTGAAACTTCCACCATGATTCATGGCTTTAGTTAGCGGCCCAATGCTCTTCTCTAACAATATGCATGCTCCAACCATTAAGGTGGTAGATCTCTCTTACTTCAGACAAGACGGACATGCATAGCAACTCACATGATATTCAACAAAGAATAGTTGATGGCGTCCCAGAAACATGGTTATCGCACAACAAGCAACTTAATAAGAGATAAAGTGCATAAGTACATATTCAATACCACAATAGTTTTCAAGCTATTTGTCCCATGAGCTATATATTGCAAAGGTGAATGATGGAATTTTAAAGGTAGCACTCAAGCAATTTACTTTGGAATGGCGGATAAATACCATGTAGTAGGTAGGTATGGTGGACACAATTGGCATAGTGGTTGGCTCAAGGATTTTGGATGCATGAGAAGTATTCCCTCTCGATACAAGGTTTAGGCTAGCAAGGTTATTTGAAACAAACACAAGGATGAACGGTGCAGCAAAACTCACATAAAAGTCATATTGTAAACATTATAAGACTCTACACCGTCTTCCTTGTTGTTCAAAACTCAATACTAGATATTATCTAGACTCTAGAGAAACCAAATATGCAAACCAAATTAGCAAGCTCTAAGTATTTCTTCATTAATGGGTGAAAAGTATATGATGCAAGAGCTTAAACATGAGCACAACAATTGCCAAGTATCAAATTACCCAAGACATTTTAGAATTACTACATGTAGCATTTTCCAATTCCAACCATATAACAAATTAACGAAGAAGAAACTTCGCCATGAATACTATGAGTAGGGCCTAAGGACATACTTGTCCATATGCTACAGCGGAGCGTGTCTCTCTCCCACAAAGTGAATGCTAGGATCCATTTTATTCAAACAAAACAAAAACAAAAACAAACCGACGCTCCAAGCAAAGTGCATAAGATGTGACGGAATAAAAATATAGTTTCAGGGGAGGAACCCGATAATGTTGTCGATGAAGAAGGGGATGCCTTGGGCATCCCCAAGCTTAGACGCTTGAGTCTTCTTAGAATATGCAGGGGTGAACCACCGGGGCAT
The DNA here is from genome assembly GCF_022539505.1 of Lolium rigidum. Classification (NCBI taxonomy): domain Eukaryota; kingdom Viridiplantae; phylum Streptophyta; class Magnoliopsida; order Poales; family Poaceae; genus Lolium; species Lolium rigidum. Next base: position 87,818,280 of record NC_061512.1, on the reverse strand, counting down.
CCCCAAGCTTAGAGCTTTCACTCTCCTTGATCATATTGCATCATACTCCTCTCTTGATCCTTGAAAACTTCCTCCACACCAAACTCGAAACAACTCATTAGAGGGTTAGTGCATAATAAAAATTCACATGTTCAGAGGTGACACAATCATTCTTAACACTTCTGGACATTGCATAAAGCTACTGGACATTAATGGATCAAATAAATTCATCCAACATAGCAAAAGAGGCAATGCGAAATAAAAGGCAGAATCTGTCAAAACAGAACAGTCCGTAAAGATGGATTTTATTAGGCCACCAGACTTGCTCAAATGAAAATTCTCAAATTTAATGAAAGTTGCGTACATATCTGAGGATCATGCACGTAAATTGGCTTAATTTTCTGAGCTACCTACAGGGAGGTAGACCCAGATTCGTGACAGCAAAGAAATCTGGAACTGCGCAGTAATTCAAATCTAGTATCAACCTTTCTATCAACGACTTTACTTGGCACAACAAAACACAAAACTAAGATAAGGAGAGGTTGCTACAGTAGTAAACAACTTCCAAGACACAAATATAAAACAAAGTACTGTAGCAAAATAACACATGGGTTATCTCCCAAGAAGTTCTTTCTTTATAGCCGTTAAGATGGGCTCAGCAGTTTTAGTGATGCACTCGCAAGAAATAGTAGTTGAAGCAAAAGAGAGCATCAAAAGTCAAATTCAAAACACTTTTAAGTCTAACATGCTTCCTATGCATAGGAGTCTTGTAAATAAACAAGTTCAAGAAGCATAATGCAACAAGCATAGAAAAACTAGACAAGCTCAACTTCAAGATTTTAAGCATATAGAGAGGTGTTTTAGTAACATGAAAATTTCTACCACCATATTTTCCTCTCTCATAATAACTTTCAGTAGTGTCATGAGAAAACTCAACAATATAACCATCACATAAAGCATTCTTATCATGAGTCTCATGCATAAAATTATTACTCTCCACATAAGCATAATCAATTTTATTTTTTTTGAAACTTTCTACTGTGGGGGAGCCCCCCACAGCCTCACTTTATTACCCCCAAAACAGAAGAGTTACAATATGTACAAAAGAGAAAAGAAAATAAGAAACAAGCTATATACAAAAGAAACCTATGGGAGAGACTTTAGCCATATTGACAGAGGATCTACATCAACAGCTTTCACCCTATGCATAAGCATGGTGATGTCATGAAAAAAACCTGCCTTCCAACTTCTGAAGGTCGGCCTGATATGTTTAAAGATGCATGCATTCCTTTGCTTCCAGATGTTCCAACATGCAATGTTCACCACTTCAACAAAACATGGGCCCTGAAAATTTCTTTTGGCAGCATATAATGATGCAAGTGTATCTCCCGGGTGCCAGGGTATTTGCAGATAATTCCAAATTCGTGTGCTGTACATGCAATTAAAAAAGAGGTGTCTCCAATCTTCATAAGAATCATCATGACACAACACACAACTGTGAGTATCAGACACATTCCAATGCCTCCTCAGTAGCATGTCCTTGGTATTTATTCTATCATGAAGAATAAGCCAGGCAAAGAATTTGTGTTTTGAGGTACATTTGCTCTTCCACAACCAAATAGAGGGAGTATGGTTTGGCATTGAACCAAAATGCAATCGATAAATCAGACTTGGCTTATATTGTCCATTACCTTTTTGGATCAACCAAGTGTCCTTTGTCTCCTCAGATAATTCCACATTTTGAAGAAAATCCCTCAACTGCAACATTTCTCCATGAGCCTGTGTGGACAAAGGAAGATGAAATCCATCTGTAATATCATCCATACTACAAAATTCTTTGACTGACTGAAGCTTATCCTTAGTGAAAGAAAACAGCCTAGGAAACCTGACATCCAGTGATTCCTCTTTCCACTTGTCTCCCCAAAATAGTATGGACTCACCATTTCCAATTGTACATTTAGTGACAGCTCTGTACTGATCCACCAAGCTGAACACATCTCTCCACCAGAAGGAGCCAACAAGTACAAGTGGCATGAGGAACTGATCCAAAATAGTAAGAGTCCCTCACTAATTGCACCCGAGGAGTAGCATCATTATTATAGAATTTATGAAGATACTTCAGCGAAGTCGTTGTATTTTGAATTCTTAAATCAATGATGCCCAGGCCACCTTTATTCTTGGGTTTACAAATCATTTGCCAGGCAGCCAGAGAATGAATTTTCTCCTTATCTTTCCTTCTCCACAGGCAGTGTCTCCTTGCTCTATCAACTACATTCACCACTCCCACAGGAATCCTTAGAGAAAGCATGAAAAAAGTAGGCAAAGAAGAGAGCACTGAGTTGACCAAAACCAATCTATCCCCATAAGACAAAAAGGATGTAGTGGCAGATAATCTCCTCTCCACCCTATCAATAAGAGGTGACATATCTCTGATTGTTGGCTTAGTGGTTCCCATTGGGAGACCTAAATAAGTGAAGGGCATGCTACCCAACTGGCAATCAAAATCTCTAGCAAGATCAACAGCCTCATCATGTGACAAATTTATAGGGATCATAGAGGATTTATTATAATTAACCTTAAGACCTGTGAAAGCAGCATACTGATCCAGGATATGTTTGAAGGCAGCCAATTGCACTCTGTCAGCAGGTAAGATAATAATAGTATCATCAGCATACTGAATGATAGGAAAATCATTTTCAACAGGAATTGGAGCAACCAGAATTCCCTCTCTGTATGCAATATTGACCAATGTCTGTAGAAGATCAGCCCCTTGTACAAAAAGCAGAGGAGACAGAGGATCTCCTTGCCTTACCCCTCTCCTACATGGAAAAGATTTACCAGGCACACCATTGACTAAAATAGAGGAAGATCCTGAGGACAACACCTCCCTTACCCAAATCAGAAATAGCTCAGGATATCCCTTGGCCCTCATTATCTGAATAATGGCTTCATGGTCCAGAGTATCAAAAGCCTTTTCAAAGTCAATTTTCAGGACTACAATCTGTCTCTTGGACTGCTGACACTGGTACAAAAACTCAAAAGACCATGCAAGGCGATCCTGAATTGTTCTCTCTTGGATAAACCCATACTGATTGGCATGAACAGTTCTTTTGATTTCACTTTGCATCCTATTAGCAGCCAATTTAGTCAAGAATTTGAGGCAAGTATTAGTCGAGAGAAATTGGCCTAAAATCATTTATAGTCTCGGGACTTGTGTTTCTTAGGCACTAAAGTAATGAAGGATCCATTTATACTCTGTAGGGAGGCTTTGCCACTGTGAAACTCATGACATAAATTAATAAAATCAGCTCTGACTATACCCCAACATTTTTTAAAAAATAAGCCATTGAAACCATCAGGACCAGGGGCTCTATCTGGCTTCATATGTTGAACAATCTTGTCAATCTCTTCATCAGAAAAAGGAGTAACCAGAGAATCAAGGTTATCCACCCTCTGAATGACAGCTCCCAGATCCATAGGAGTAGTTGCCCTGCAAACTCCCATCCTATTTTTGAAGCTATGAAGGAAAGCATTAGCCTTTTCACCATGAGTGGACAGAGTATTCCCATCATCATCCATAATATCTGCAATCACATTATGCCTATATCTCTCTGTGGCCTTGGAGTGAAAAAATTTTGTGTTTTCACCTCCAAGTTTGATCCATCTTATAGTGCATCTCTTCTTCCAATAATCAGACTGAGACTGCAGCAGAGCTTTTAAATGCTCCTTCACAATATTAATGAAATTAAATTCAGGCCTGCTCAACTCCCTTTCATCCTCCAACTGATCAAGAATCAGAATTGCCTGGTTACACTTCAAAATTAACTGCTTAATGGCAGATAAGCTTTTCCCCCATCTCTTAAGCTCATATCTCAGATTTTTCAGCTTGGCTGAAAGAATGCCTGCAGCATAAGAAGATCTAACTGGCCAAGTCCACACCTCCTTAACCAAGTCCATAAACCCAGGCTGCTCAACCCAATGATTTTCAAACCTAAAAATGTGTGCTTTAGGTATAGTTGTAGCAATTTGAATCACACAAGGAGTATGATCAGACACAGGTTTGGCCAAGGGATGAACTAAGGTATTTGGATACTTGAGAGTCCATTGACAGCTAGTAAAAAACCAGTCAAGCTGCTCAAGCAAGGGCTGATCCTGCATATTGGACCAAGTAAACTTTCTCATCAAGTAGTAATCAATTTTCTACAAAGTAGCTATCATTATTAGTAATAGTGGGAGCAAATTCAACAAAGTAGCTATCATTATTATTCTCATCAAGTGTAGGAGGCATAGTATAATCACAATAAAATTTACTCTCCATAGTAGGTTGTACCAAAAGACCACTATTATAATCATCATAAATAGGAGGCAAAGTATCATCAAAGAAAATTTTCCTCCTCAATGCTTGGGGGACTAAAAAGATCATGAAAACCAGCTTCCCCAAGCTTAGAACTTTCTACATTATTATCAACAATGGTGTTCAAAGCGTTCATACTAATATTACTACCAGCATGCAAATAAGATTCCATAGGTTTTTTAATTTTCGCATCAAACAATCCATGTTTTAAATCAGGAAATAGAATAAGAAGCTCATTGTTGTCCATTATGCCACACTAGTGTAAACAAGAAACAAAAAGATGCAATTGCAGGATCTAAAGGAAATAGCTTCGAGCACAAACACAATGGCGCCAGAAAAGTACTGTTACACGGAACCGAAGTATGAGTGCCTTTTTACCTTTCCTCCCGGCAACGGCGCCGGAAAAGTGCTTGATGTCTACGGGAGCTTCTATTCTTGTAGACAGGTGTTGGGCCTCCAAGAGCGAGAGGTTTGTAGAACAGCAGACAAGTTTCCCTTAAGTGGATCACCCAAGGTTTATCGATCTCAGGGAGGAAGAGGTCAAAGATATCCCTCTCATGCAACCCTGCAACCACAAAGCAAGAAGTCTCTTGTGTCCCCAACACACCTAATAGGTGTACTAGTTCGGCGAAGAGATAGTGAAATACAGGTGGTATGAATAAGTAGTAGCAACGGCACCAGAAGAGTGCTTTGCCTAGGACGAGTAAACAAGCGTAGTAACGCAGCAGTAGTAACGCAGATAAAACAAGTAAACAAGCAGCGATAGCGATATTTAGGAACAAGGCCTAGGGATTAGACTTTCACTAGTGGACACTCTCAACATTGATCACATAACAGAATAGGTAAATTCATACTCTACACTCTTGTTGGATGATGAACACATTGCGTAGGATTACACGAACCCTCAATGCCGGAGTTAACAAGCTCCACAATTCAATGTTCATATTTAAATAACCTTAGAGTGCATGAAAGATCAATTCGACTAAACCAAGTACTAACATAGCATGCACACTGTCACCTTCATGCTATGTAGGAGGAATAGATCACATTAATACCATCATAGCAATAGTTAACTTCATAATCTACAAGAGATCATAATCATAGCATACACCAAGTACTAACACGGATGCACACACTTGTCACCATTACACCGTGTAGGAGGAATAAAACTACTTTAATAACATTGCTAGAGTAGCACATAGATAAATTGTGATACAAAACACATTGCAATCATAAAGAGATATAAATAAGCACTTCACTATGCCATTCATAACGGTGAATAAGTATTACGTGAAATATAGCCTAAGAGACCCACACGGTGCACACACTCGTCACCTTTACACACGTGGGACAAGGAGTCTCCGGAGATCACATAAGTAAAATTCACTTGACTAGCATAACGACATCTAGATTACAAGCATCATCATATGAATCTCAATCATGTAAGGCAGCTCATGAGATTATTGTATTGAAGTACATAGGAGAGAGATGAACCACATAGCTACCGGTACAGCCCCGAGCCTCGATGGAGAACTACTCCCTCCTCATGGGAGCAGCAGCGGTGATGAAGATGGCGGTGGAGATGGCAGCGGTGTCGATGGAGAAGCCTTCCGGGGGCACTTCCCCGTTTCGGCGGCGTGCCGGAACAGAGACTCCTGTCCCCCAGATCTTGGCTTCGCGATGGCGGCGGCTCTGGAAGGTTTCTGTGGGTTTCGTTCTTCGTTATAGGGTTTTCGCGACGGAGGCTTTAAATAGGCGGAAGGGTAGCCTCGGAGGGGGCCTGGGGGGCCCACACCATAGGGCGGCGCGGCGCCCCCTCTGGCCGCGCCAGGGTGTGGTGTGGGGCCCCCAGGGCTTCCCTCTGGCGGCTCTCGGGTGTTCTGGAAGGCTCCGGGAAAAATAGGACCCTGGGTCTTGATTTCGTCCAATTCCGAGAATATTTCGTTACTAGGATTTACGAAACCAAAAACAGCAGAAAACGAGGAACCGGCACTTCGGCATCTTGTTAATAGGTTAGTTCCAGAAAATGCACGAATATGACATAAAGTGTGCATAAAACATGTAGATAACATCAATAATGTGGCATGGAACATAAGAAATTATCGATACGTCGGAGACGTATCAGGTCCCATGAGCCAGCAGGTTCCTCAACGTTTCAAACGTGGCATGAGATCGAAAGAAAAAGGCAAGTGACCAAATATCAGGATCCAAAAATAATTCAAGAAAAGAAAGTTTTATAGTACATAGAGGATGACATGCGGGTCCCATGAGTCAGCAGCTTACTCAACGTTTCCAAGGCGGCAGGGATCAAAAGAAAAAGGAAATAGCCAAAAATCAGAGGGTGAAAAAAAATCCAAGAAAATAAACTTTTATAGCACATAGAGGATGACATGCGGGTCCCATGAGCCAGCAGGTTCCTCAATGTTTCAAACGTGGCATGAGATCGAAAGAAAAAGGCAAGTGACCAAATATGAGGAGCCAAAAATAATTCAAGAAAAGAAAGTTTTATAGTACATAGAGGATGACATGCGGGTCCCATTTAGCAGCCAGCGGTATCACCGTTTGAGAGGCTGCACGGGATCGAAAGAAAAAGGCAAGTGACCAAATATGAGGAGCCAAAAATAATTCAAGAAAAGAAAGTTTTATAGTACATAGAGGATGACATGCGGGTCCCATTTAGCAGCAGCGGTATCACCGTTTGAGAGGCTGCACGGGATCGAAAGAAAAAGGCAAGTGACCAAATATGAGGAGCCAAAAATAATTCAAGAGAAGAAAGTTTTATAGTACATAGAGGATGACATGCGGGTCCCATTTAGCAGCAGCGGTATCACCGTTTGAGAGGCGGGACGGGATCGAAAGAAAAAGGCAAGTGACCAAATATGAGGTGCCAAAAATAATTCAAGAAAAGAAAGTTTTACGAGTACATAGAGGATGACATGCGGGTCCCATTTAGCAAGCAACGGTATCACCGTTTGAGAGGCGGCAGGGGATCGAAAGAAAAAGGCAAGTGACCAAATATGAGGTGCCAAAAAAACTCCAAGAAAAGAAAGTTGATTGCACATAGAGGATGACATGCGGGTTCCATTTAGCGAGCAGCGGTCTCAACGTTTCCAAGGCGGCAAGGGATCAAAAGAAAAAGGAAGTAGCCAGAAATCGGGGGTCAAAAAAATCCAAGAATAGAAAGAATTTTGGTTCATAGAGGATGACATGCGGGACCCATGATCCCGCATCGTAAACGGCTCGATCGGAGAACGTTGAACGAGATGGCGCGATCGAGAAAAAAACAATGCTAGAGAGGCTGCCATCTGGGCCCTACATCCCTCGGCGGTGCGGATTTGCGTTGACTCGGCCGGCGAACCCGAGATTTCGAGATGCACCACGTCCCGGGACACCATACCCCACGTTTTGGCCGTTTTCGTCGGGCTAGGTGGCCTCAAAAACGAGAAAAAACGTTTTGACATGCACAACGGAGAGACCAAAAATCGTCAGCCATGGTCACCAGCAACCACGGCGCGACTTCAACTTCGTCGGCCATGGCAACTTTTCTTGTAGTGCATTCGCCACACCCGCATCTTGTTCGGCCATTTCTTAGGCGGTAAAGCCCGAGCAAGAAAGCCTTGCTCTGATACCAATTGAATGGATCGTAGCGATCAAGAGGGGGGGGGTGAATGGACGCTACGTCAAGTTTTAGTCTTTTTCAATTTTTAGTGCAACGGAAGATAAAGGTGATAGCTTTAGCGATGGCGGTGTTCCTACAATGATCCTAGACAAGTACAACAAGCAAAGGAATCACACAAGATAGTAAGAGTAAGGAGCGGGACAACCGGAGGGCGCGGAGACGAGGCGAGGTTTGTTTCCCGCAGTTCCTCCCACAAAAGGGAGTACGTCTGCGTTGAGGAGGTGCTAGCCTCACACAAGAGGCTAGACAGCCACACCACGAAGGAAGGCCTCACCTTCTTCCTCGAGAGAGCTCCACGAAGGTGCTCCCCCTTCTCCACTAAGGCACCGGTCGAGGCGGTGATTCCTTCACAAGGTTGGGGCGAGCTCCACACCACAAGGAGGCTCCCAACAACCCATGGAGCTAGTACAACACCGAGCTAGCCTCCATGGATGCACTTCTTCCAAGATTCCACCATAGGAACTCTACCACCAAGATCCACTAAGGACTACCACGAATTGGTGAAATTTCTCTCGGTAGAACGATAGATCGGGGTCTCCTCCACCACTCCTCAAAGTATGAGCAAGATTGATTGGGTAGGGAGGGAGATCCACTAAGTTTGAGCTCAGCAACAATGGAGGAGAGAGAGAGAGAGAAGAGCTAAAAACGAGTTGGGGAAGAAGGGGCCCTTATATAGGCTCCTCCAAATCCAACCGTTATGTCCAGTTTTCGCCTAAGCGGTACTACCGCTTTTGGGAAGCGGTACTACCGCTCTGAGTTCGAATCCCCAGATCTGGTCCAGGTGGACGCAGAGCGGTACTACTGCTAGAGGTACCGCTCGAGGTACCGCAATGGGGTCCAAACCTTACTGGATCCAAAGCGGTACCGGAGCGGTACCAGAGCGGTACTGCCGTAACTAGTTACGGTACATGGGCGGTACCATGGGCGGTACTTCCGCTCGTGAGCGGTACTACCGCTCCAGGTACCGTAGAGGTACCGCAACTCGTACTGTGGGACAATTTCAGCGCAGAACTCAGAGCGGTACCGTGGGGCGGTACCTATAGGGGTAGCAGTACTACCGCTACAGGTACCGGTAGTACCGGCCTGGCTAAAACTGGTTTTCTCCTCTTTTTCTCTCCAGCCATGTCATCTCGCGATACACACACAAAACCAGAAAACCTATAACTACGCTTCAGTCCTCCGATCTTGACGTCTCCAGCGAGGTCACCGTGCACTTGCAAATCTAGCAATGATACTCAAGGCACACGGTGAGATAACTCAAGTGTTGCCATCAAACACATAAAACACGGGGTTTAGACTTTGCTCTTTCACCTGGCCAAGCTCAAGAAGAGGCGGGGCAGGTAGAGGGGCGGCAGGCGCGATCGTGTCCAGCGAGCTAGCTGATTGATATTTTCTACGTCTTCCCTGATTGATTTCTGGATTGCATGCAACCTGGGACGGCAGCTGATTGATATTTCCCTGTTTTGGTGAGACAGTTTTGGTGAGACAGATGGACTATCAAATTGGTGGGATGGACGGACGACCAAACGGACGAAAATTTAGACGCATTGAGGGTGGGGAGAATAGGGATTATGTTTAGTCTTTTTAAGTAGTAGAGATAGAGATTTGCCCTCCCTTAATTGGTACTCATATTCTTCGCTCAGTATCTTTACTATTTTATTTTATATACTATTAGTAAGAATACCCTTGCGTTGCTACGATTTTTTTTCATGTATATCGTTAAGACCATTGAAAATATATCAGCGTAGGACAGAGCTACGCAGCGGCGCCGCACAAAACCGTTCCCGTGCAATGGCTCATGCATGCTCTAATTAACTTACATGGGCCCAATATATCACCGCATGCAACATGCAACTACAAAATATTTATTCGCTTTTTGTCTACATGCACACCTGTGCCTTTGTTGAAAAAAAAATGTAGAAAAATCTCGTCACATGCAGCCATAGTCGAAACATGATTTTTTGCAAGTTAATTAGTTTAGTGCAAGATTACAAATTGCCAGATTAATTATCCCGAGTTGCCCGGTTCAATTGGTACTAATTGGCGCATTACTAAAATGGCATGTTAATTAGGCCTAATTGACACGTTCTCTTACTAATTGCCGGAATAAAATAGGTATTAATTGCCCGGTTAATTAGGTCTAACTGCCCGATTTAATTGCTAATTATATGTCATATTAATCAGGTACTGAAACTGTCATACAATTAGCCTAATTGCCTGAATAATTACGCCTCGCTGTGACATTAATTATTCCTAACTACTCATGTACAATTTCATCTGCATCTCGATCGGAGAGCAGAGGATTAGGCCAGGTTGAGATGCCTCCACCGGCGAGCTCGAGGCGCCACCATCGGCGAGCTCAGGGGCGCGTGCGGATGAGGCCGGCGACGTCAAGGCGCCTCCACCATCTAGATAGAGGTGCCTCCGCCAACAAGGTCATCGTGCAGACGGGAAAAGGATGGAGGCAGTGTCGAGGCCGTGTCCGGGCAGGGATGGAGCCGGCGTCGGATTGGGGGCGAGGAAGGCCCTTCTTGGCGTGCAACTCGTGGAGCAACGCCCGTGGCTCCATGTGGTCGCTGACATGCGCCTCCCTGCATCGTTCTCGTGCGGTGGCTGCCTCCGTAGGCTGCGTGCTCGCGCCGCCCGCTGCTCGTGCGGCGGCAGCCTTCTTTCGCCCCTCTCCAGCGAGCCTCCCTGTCGTTGTGTGCTCTCGCGGCGGCATCCTCCTTCCACCCCTCTGTGGCAAGGCAGTACTAAAGCCTCCATACGAGTGCTACCTGTGGAGGCCTCACACACAAAGAGATAGAGAGAGTTTGGGTGGTTCAGAACGCATGAGAAAACAAGGCAGTGCGAGGAGTGAATAAGTGTCGCGCTTCCCATAGGGGCGTGATGATGTTTTCTGCACCCGCCGCACCACGAGCCGTGTGGCGTCGCACTGTATCTTTTCCCATCAGTGTATTATCTTGGCTAAAAAATCAAGCTATCTTTCTAAGGCTAGGCTTTACCAAGGCTTTTGATGCTATTTTATGGGAATATTTAGTTGTGCTCCTTAGCACATGGGCTTCTCTGTATGATTGTGTGACTGGATGTCCCTCTTCTCTGTAATGTCATCGTCTATCATTCTCGACAACACTGTTATTGGCCGGCGTTAGACCTCATACCACCCCTCATTTTCCTTGTCGCAATTGACATGCTTCGGTCAGGGGTCAGGGCTTGTGAAACCTTGATGGGGCCACATTGAAGACCCTTGTTTGGCCTCTATTTTTTATCCCACTTATATTTTTCTCTCTTTTTCTGTTCCCCTTATCTTTTTTCGACATATTCCCCCCCCCCCCCCGGCTAATGCATGAATGTCGGGGGGATGGCCCCCGGTAGGTCAAAGCTATGGCAAATATGCCACGGTAAATCATTTGGGTACCGGATTAAAGATTAATCTAGATGCTCAAACTTGAGTGAAAACCATGCTAAGTTGGTACAAACCGGTATACCAGGAGGGGTATGCCGGAGAACGAGAAACATAAGAGATCGAGATACAAAGGAAAAGATGCCGGAGCTCAGAGGTAAACACATCGGAGATCCGGCATAGGCTCAACTGTAGCATGTCGGCATTCTAGTCAAAGATTACTTTAAGGAACAAAGGACAAGATGAGCGAAGAACTTCAGCTTTAACCGAAGCCCTGGCGCTAAAGCTGAAGAAGACATAAAAGATACCGGACGAGGTCATCAGCCTGTGATTAAAGACAGAAGCAGCGTCACTGGGGCCAAAGAAACTTTATAAAGTAGCTTAGCTCATCAAAGATGCCATTAGGGTTTCTTCCCTTGTAAGCCACCTCTCCCCTATATAAGGAGAGGAGGGGCACCCCTGTGCGGGACGATCAACACTTGGGTAGAGGTTTTCACTTTGTAGTCTGTACGTCTTCAACCTCTGGCCATATGCCAAGTTCATCAATATAATCATCGAGTTCGATCTCTCTCTTTCTTAACCTTCCCCTCACCCGGATCCTCAAGCGTACATCCGGCCCCAACTTAAGCCATCATATGGCATCTGTTATTCCACCACGACGACAGTTGGCGCCCACCGTTGTGTTCACAATTACATAGAACCTTTTCGGAGACTGATTCTGTATGACGGAGTACTACGTACTTTTTTGTATATGCGTTAATAGTTGGATTATAAACTTGGACGCTTCGTTCTGAAGTTTTTTGTATTGAGAATCGTTGTATAACATTTATCAGAAAGTTCAGTTTGTTCAGATATTAGGCCCAAGAAGGCAGAGGCCCCAAATATAAGTCCACCTTCATTTGTCGTAGAACATATAATTGGAGCTAACTTCTCAAAAAAAACCCAGGCCAGTCGGAGCAACAAACTATATAAGATGGGCTCCTCTGCGTGTCTTTGTTCATTTAATCTCCCGAATATAGGTAAGGGCACCTCGGAGCGTAACTGGCCAGTCGGTCCAACAGACGATATAAGTTGGGCTCCTCTGCGTGTCTTTGTTCAAGCTGAATAAATAGGCCTTGGGCCTTTAGTCAGCCAATCTGGCCCAAAGACACATGGACGCGTAACTGACAGGTGGGACACCTAGTGAATGCAGTAGGTCCCACGTCTACATGTGGGCCTGACGTGAATGCTGGACACACTGGCCTGGCAGGCCCACCAAGCTCTAACATTCGGGCCCGCCAATCTCTTCCATGCGGGCCCACCCAGCTCTGGCATGTGGGGCCACACATCCAGAATTGACACATCTCCATGTGGGCCCGATGGGAATGTCACCTGGGACCCATGTAGGTCTGACAAAGTACGTAAGCCCAGCAAGCTCTGACACAAGGTCCCACCAATCTCTGACACGCGGGCCCACCAAAGCTCTAACATGCGGGGCCACGCCACATCTCCATGTGGGCCCGACGGGGATGGAACCTGGGACCCACGTAGGCCCGACGTATTATGTAGGCCCAGCAGGTTCTGACCTGCGGGGCCATGCGTCCATAATTGACGGCACGCAGAGACTTGTGTTGACACGTGCGCAATTTTTTTTGGCATGGCAACTGACATATGGTTCCCATGTTGGTGGTAATGACAGTTCTGAGCCACTTCGCATGCTGGGAGGCTGCGGAATGGGTGGCCCCACGCAGGTGGGTCGTGTCGGCACCTGACATGCGGACCCGAGTGGTGCATGTCAGGTACATGTGTGCAGACAGTGGTTGTCTCCCCTTACAAATATGGGTTCCAGTGCTGCAGGCCTTGGACTGTTGTGCATGCAGACAGAAAAGTACGTGAACAGGAGTGTGCAGAGTGTGGGACAGGTGTGTCCACCGGCCTGAAGCCCAGTTGTTGTGACGCCCGCCCCCTGCCGACTCAGCAGTTCGGGCCGCCAACCATCCGCGACGCTCATTTCTGCACAATCGCTGATGTTTAGACCTCGCCCGTCACTATTTTTTCGGGCCGAGCGGCCCAAATCTCCATCTATGATGCGAAAACGCCCTATGTCATAGAAAAAGACAATCGCTGACAGATTTCCAAACCATCAGTATCATACCGTCATTGAAGACCCATATGTTACTAGTGCTATTACTCGGGACTTGTATTTCTGAAACGGATAGTACTTCCGTTCGTACATAGACAATATCACAAATACTAGGAGGCTACTTTGCTATGTACTCAGAGTAGTTCATGTTTTTTTCGCTGATTGATTTTTATATCAATTTTTGGCGATGCTTGAGTTGTAATAACAATATTGAATTCGAATCCTTTTAATAAATGGCCGTGTGCATCATCATGATGCAGAAGTCGGGGTCATATCCCCATTTCGAAAAAAATATAGACAATATCACAATACACATCCTCGTATTGGAGAAAATGGCATATGTATGGAGGTATTAGAAAGATAGAGTGGCATGCATATTGCCAAGTTCAGTTGTTGTAATGGCATATATGCAACAGGTGGAATTGAGAGTGGCATGAAACCCTCTAGTGAACCGCACATGTTTGGCACATAAGTATTTTTATTGTACGCATGACAACATCTTAATTACCTTATTAAGCCATAGTAGTATTATTATTAATATTAATAATACTCGCGCATTTCATAAGTTGAGTGCTAAACTTCGCCCGGCTTAGAATAAGTATTGCTTTGGTAATATTTAGAAATATCAACATATCTAGTTAGAATAGACATTTGCAATTTTGTTTCTTTTATTTCAAAATTTTAGTGTAGATAGTCGATATACATGTATCTCTCCATGAACAAGTACATGATTTCCCTTCTAAGAATAGTGTATACAATCATATCTCCCTTTCTCTCACTCTTTCTAAAAGAGTTCTCTTGTTGGTGTCAATCTAAAGAATCATTTTTCAGGTAGGAGGAATTTAAACGCTGGAAAATGGTTCATGCCGACGTATTAGCTCCTAAAAAAAGTATACACCAATTGATTTGATGAATTGATGATTTACTCTAGTCTGCTTCTAGACCATGCATCTAGCGAGTATTCATATCTACTGCATGGAGCCCCCAACTTTTGACTTTCCATGTCGGAAAAGGCCTGTTTAATAATCTGCAGCAGTAAGGTATCCCGAAGTATCTAGAGGGTTCCAGTGTTTCAGGCTTTCAGCATCACCAGTCCAAGGGAAGGATGGGTGACGAATCTGTGCATTCACAACCGTTAGATCTGAAGAGTACTTGTTTGATGAGCGGTAGATAGCACCTCTAAGCTGCAAATAAACGACTTCAATTAATTCAAATGAGCATTGGCGGCAAGGCTGACAGAGTGAAAAAATTCAGATTCAAAAACTCATGCATAGAATAGAAAAAAAAAACATGTAGATAGATAGAGGTATAGATAGATATTATAGATAAATAGATTAGCCCAAAAAAGAATAGGACGTGGAAATTTACACCAGCAGACACCTCTCTCGCGCGCCTAAACTTTCAAATGTGCGCCCAATATTTCGAACGCTCGCCTTTAACCCAGCACCCAGTGATGGGATTCGTAGCATAGAAAACAAAAAAATTCCTACCGCAAGAACGAATAACAAGCCAAGATCTAATCTAGTAGATGGTAGCAACGAGAAGATCATGAGACTAACCCTTGAAGATTTCCAAAGCCTACGAGATTAGATCTCGTTGTGGATGTAGTCGATCACTTGCCGCTTGCAAAGCGCGTAGAAGATCTTGACGGTACCACAGGTCGGGCAGCACCTCCGTACTCGGTCACACGTTCGGTGTTAATGACGACGTCCTTCTCCCCGTTCCAGCGGGCAGCGGATGTACTAGATCCTCCTCTTAATCCCGCCAGCACGACGACGTGGTGGCGGTGGTGGTGGAGATCTCCGGCAGGGCTTCGCCGTAGCCGTGCAAGAGGGAGGGGGAGGAAGGGGCGGCTAGGTTTTGGGGAGAGGGGGCAAGGGCTGCGACTTGTGGTGCTCTTTGGGCTCCCCTTGCCAGTGCCGGCCCTACGATTTTTGGGGCCCTGGGCGAGACTAAAATTTCGGGCCTTAATATAGACACCACGGACAGTAAATAATGAATATATACGTAAAAAACATGTCCTCAATAAGATTTAAATGCATCCAAACACAATAGCATATGTAATAATTTATACATAGTACCTTAAAAATTTAGAATTAGAAGAAAATTAATTTGAAAGAAAAGAGTGTGTTACATGAGTAGCCGTGAATTGTTACTGGTGAACGGCAGGGCGATTGAATTTGGATCTCTAAACGGTGCGGACAGCCAGACTGTGTTGTGCTCGGAAGATCGCTGACGTCGTAGAAAGAAAGAGAACAAGCAGCAGGACTGCAGTCCGCAGGAGATCGATCCCTCCCGACTGCCGATGAAGCGACGCGGTGGAGTCGTGAAGAAAAGGCCGTGAACTATACTCAGGGATACGTCCCAGCCGCCGATCAATCAAGGCTGCCTCCTGCGTGGAATACGGAAGTACTAGCTAATTAATCGTCTTCCAGATCGATGCACGATGGATCAATTCCTGACGTCTTCTATTTTTTTTGAAACGAGGCAAAAGCTTTGCCTTTCATTGATATAGGAGAAAAGAGTTAGCCCGTTTATGAGGGAAACTGGCCGAAAAACCGTACAACACGACACCACACACCAGCCCCGAGGCTGCGCTCCACACGGGTCGACGACCAACCAGGTCGACACCACACCTCAACGCAACAGGCGGAGGCGAAAGACCGGAGCCACCGCTCCTACTACCACGCCGACCCCAAGGCCGCGCCCCGCCTGGCCGAAGACGAACCCGCCTCCACCGAACCACCAAAACACTGCACAAGCCCCTCTGACCGGTGGACGTCCAAAGCGAGGCCCCAAGAGGCAAAGCGACACAAGAGCGCCACTCACGCCCGATCCCGTGAGGGATCTAGGGTTTCCCCCGGAGAGCCCGGGCGGAGATCATGAGACACCCACTTCGACGACGCCTTCAAGAAGGATGCGACGCCCACGGGCGTCACCGTCGTCGGTCCTAGCCGGCCGCCAAGACAAAGCTTTCGCCCAGCAAGAGTCCCAAAATCTCGCGCCCGCCCAACAAGGACCGGCACAGACCACCACCTACATCCGCCGAATCACGACCCCCGGAGCAACGCGCCTGAAGCCAACGGAGCACCGCCGAAGAGCACCGTGGGCGTCGCCGGAACGCCACATAGAGGGACGCCGACCAACACCAACGCGGGGCTCGATGACGAACGCCGAAGACTGCAGACAAGAGCTCCTAGAACACGCAGCCACCGCAGCCGCCGCACCGCCGAGGATTCCGAGGACGCCTTCCCGTCGCGCCCCTCACCCAGCTCCTTCTCCAGGCACACCTCCACCATCGAGCGACACCGCCCCTGGCCTGCAACCGCGGCGCGCCTCGACATCAGCAAGCAGACCCGCCTCGGACGTCCCGCAGCAACCTCGCCGCCATGGCTGTCCACCTGCAGCAACTCCGTGGCCAACCCAAGGCCGCCGCCGCGCAGCCCTCCCAGTCCGGGGCCGAGGCCAGCACGACGCCGCCACCGCGCCCGTGGCCTGCACGGCCCTAGCAGGCCCAGATCGAGGCCCGCCCATGGCGCCGGCCGCCGCGCTGCCGACCACCGCCTGCGCCTCCGACGCCACACTGCAGGGGCCCCGCGCCGGCCAGCCGCCGCGCCGCCACAGCCAACCGCGCCCCGAGCCGGCCCGCCCGGCCCAGATCTGACCCGGCCGACCACGACTGCCGGAGTTCCTTGCGCCGCCAGCGGCTAGAAACGCCCCGCCGCAAGCAGCCACGCCCGCAGCACACCGCCGAGGCCACCGCAAGCCGCCATGCCCGCTGCCCTGAGCCGCGCCCGAGCGAGCTCCTCCTCGCCGAGGGACGCGGGAGGGGAAGAAAAGCCCCGCCGCCACCTTCCTCGGGGAGCGCGCGGCTTGCCGCCCTCCGGCGGCGGCGAGGTAAGAAGGGAGGAGGTGGGAGCCTAAGGCGGCGGCGGCTAGGTTTGCCCCTCGGCCGCCAGAGGAGGGCGACGCGAGGGGTCAACAGGAGAATGGAATTTCCTGACGTCTTCTAGGCTAGCACGTTCACGTCAAGATCTTCTGGCCTGCACATGGGCCTTTTCTTTCGGCTGAGCATAGTTGGAAAGGAAAGTATGTACATGTACATGTATTTAGGATTGGCCCCCCAGATTTTTAGGGCCCTGGGCCGCCGCACACCCTGCCCACCCACTAGGGCCGGCCCTGCCCCTTGCCCTCCTTTTGTAGGTGGAAAAGTTCCTTGGATCGTCCAAGACCTGCCCCCAAAGTTTGGGAGAGTTCCGGTAGGTTTCTGTGAGCCGAAACCTACTAGAACTAGGACTCTTTTGCCAAATCCGAATCTGCCTTAGGAGAAACTTCTTAACCCTTAAGGAAAACGTGGATACACCTATTATGGAACCCTCCGGACTTCCTTAGACAGCCTGGGTCGTCCCGGACACTTCCGGAACCTTCCACAATATTCCGGACTATTCCGGTCCTTCCAAAACCTTCTAGAACCTCCGGTCAAAACACCGGACTTTTTCCGAACCCCGGAAAATGACTTCCCATATATGAATCTTATTCTCCGGACCATTCCGAACCTCCTCGTGATGCCTTGGATCCCATCCGAGATTCCGAACAACATTCGAGCTCCATTCCATATTCCAAATCTACTTAAAACGACATCAAACCTTAAGTGTGTCACCCTACGGTTCGAGAACTATGCGGACATGATCGAGACTCTTCTCCGATCAATAACTAATAGCGGGACCTGGAGATCCATAATAGCTCCCACATATTCAACGATGACTTAGTGATCGATTGAACCATTTACATACGATAGTGATTCCCTTTGTCACGCGATACTCTACTTGTCCGAGGTTCGATCATCGATATCATGATACCTTGTTCAACCTCATCACCGACAAATAATCTTTACTCGTACCGTGGTATGTCATCTCTTATGAACCATTCATATGCTTGCAAGCTAATCAGACGACATTCCACCGAGAGGGCCCAAAGTATATCTATCCGTCATCGGGATGGACAATATCCCACTCTTGATCCATATGCCTCAACTCATACTTTCCGAATACTTAATCCCACCTTTATAACCACCCATTTACGCAGTGGCGTTTGATGTAATCAAAGCACCCTTCCGGTATAAGTGATTTACATGATCTCATGGTCGAAGGACTAGGTAACTATAGCAATTTGAACTTAATGACATGATCTTATGCTACGCTTATGTGGGTGCGTGTGTCCATTATATCATTCATCTATGACATAACCTTGTTATTAATAACATCCAATGTTCATGATCACGAAACCATGATCATCTATTAATCAACAAGCTAGTTATACAAGAGGCTTACTAGGGACTCCTTGTTGTTTACATAACACACATGTATCAATGTTTCGGTTAATACAATTATAGCATGGTATGCAAACAATTATCATAAACACAAAGATATATTATAATAATCATTTTATTATTGCCTCTTGGGCCTATCTCCAACACCCAGCCCACCTTGTTCTTCTCTAGACACCTCCTTCGGCGTCCTGTTCTTCTCTAGACACACCCTCGGTGAACCAGGCCGCGCACCAAAACTTCCCCACGCTGTCTATCAGCCGCGTCAGCCAGCCACTACTGGTGGCGCCGTTCTTCTCTAGCCGCACCGGCAGGCGCGGTCAACGGGTAGATCCTCACGGTATGCATGCTATCTTCAGGCCTAGGCAAGTATGACTCATTGTAGCTCAATAGAAGTCAGTCGCCCCCACCCAGCCCTTATAAGTTCGTTAGTTCGCTCGAATCAATCGGTTGATATTGTTTTCCTCTCGATATGTTTGTTTGACATTGTTTTCCGATTTACCTATTTGCTCGAATTCGTTACGTACTGTACACCTACATCTGCTCACCATTGCCCAATGTCTCTAGTTGTCGCTTGGTGCCAGTGATCTATGGACCTGTTTGTAATCTTATTACTTCTGGATTCTTTGCACTCCTAAAACATCGGGAGATTTACGGCCAAAAAGAAGAAAGAATTTGTTGGTATTATATTGCTTTCGATTGATCTGTTCGCCCCCAAGCATTTACAAAAGCCGCAAGAGATTCAAGGATGAAATGGCTCTCCTTGTTCATAAGGCAAAGAGGAAGTCATATCATGGCTTATCATCATGGGTAGAACTTTTTTAGCTAGATTTTGTTGTTTGGGATCTATTATCCTTTTAGTTGCTGCTCTGCAGTAACCTTTTCCCTCTTTTTTATTACAGTGAAAAAAATAAACAGCGAGGAAACCACTGTCCAGCCTAAAGAAATAGACCTCAGTTGGTTCGCTGAAATTGGCTCAAATAACGTGGCATTTATTTATATAGTTTTATATTCGACCTGTTTGCTCAGATATGTTCGTTTACATTCATACGCAACCTGTTGGGCAAGTATGGACGCAGCTTCAGTGACTTTCAGGTCAAAATTCCAGCGGTTGAGTGATTTTTGGTTGGATCCATTCATGTGCGTTCGATCGACTTTTGATGGCTGTTATTGAAACAAAGTCACGGCTGGACTTTTGACTTGAACATCAGTGAAGCTGTGTCGCAGCTCCAGTGATGTTCAGGTCAAAAGTCCAGCGTTGACTTTGGTTCAATATCAGCCATCCAAAGCCAATCGAACGCACATGGATGGATCCAACCAAAAATACGTGAACAGGAGCGTGCAGAGTGTGGGTCAGGTGTGTCCACCGGCCTGAAGCCCAGTTGTTGTGACGCCCGCCCCCTGCCGACTCAGCAGTTCGGGCCGCCAACCATCCGCGACGCTCATTTCTGCACAATCGCTGATGTTTAGACCTCGCCCGTCACTATTATTTCGGGCCGAGCGGCCCAAATCTCCATCTGTGACGCGAAAACGCCCTATGTCATAGAAAAAGACAATCGCTGACAGATTTCCAAACCATCAGTATCATACCGTCATTGAAGACCCATATGTTACTAGTGCTATTACTTGGGACTTGTATTTCTGAAACGGATAGTACTTCCGTTCGTACATAGACAATATCACAAATACTAGGAGGCTACTTTGTTGTGTACTCAGAGTAGTTCATGTTTTTTTCGCTGGTTGATTTTTATATCAAATTTTGGCGATGCTTGAGTTGTAATAACAATATTGAATTCGAATCCTTTTAATAAATGGCCGTGTGCATCATCATGATGCAGAAGTCGGGGTCATATCCCCATTTCGAAAAAAATATAGACAATATCACAATACACATCCTCGTATTGGAGAAAATGGCATATGTATGGAGGTATTAGAAAGATAGAGTGGCATGCATATTGCGAAGTTCAGTTGTTGTAATGGCATATATGCAACAGGTGGAATTGAGAGTGGCATGAAACCCTCTAGTGAACCGCACATGTTTGGCACATAAGTATTTTTATTGTACGCATGACAACATCTTAATTACCTTATTAAGCTATAGTAGTATTATTATTAATATTAATAATACTCGCGCATTTCATAAGTTGAGTGCTAAACTTCGCCCAGCTTAGAATAAGTATTGCTTTGGTAATATTTAGAAATATCAACATATCTAGTTAGAATAGACATTTGCAATTTTGTTTCTTTTATTTCAAAATTTTAGTGTAGATAGTCGATATACATGTATCTCTCCATGAACAAGTACATGATTTCCCTTCTAAGAATAGTGTATACAATCATATCTCCCTTTCTCTCACTCTTTCTAAAAGAGTTCTCTTGTTGGTGTCAATCTAAAGAATCATTTTTCAGGTAGGAGGAATTTAAACGCTGGAAAATGGTTCATGCCGACGTATTAGCTCCTAAAAAAATTATACACCAATTGATTTGATGAATTGATGATTTACACTAGTCTGCTTCTAGACCATGCATCTAGCGAGTATTCATATCTACTGCATGGAGCCCCCAACTTTTGACTTTCCATGTCGGAAAAGGCCTGTTTAATAATCTGCGAGCGAGTAAGGTATCCCGAAGTATCTAGAGGGTTCCAGTGTTTCAGGCTTTCAGCATCACCAGTCCAAGGGAAGGATGGGTGACGAATCTGTGCATTCACAACCGTTAGATCTGAAGAGTACTTGTTTGATGAGCGGTAGATAGCACCTCTAAGCTACAAATAAACGACTTCAATTAATTCAAATGAGCATTGGCGGCAAGGTTGACAGAGTGAAAAAATTCAGATTCAAAAACTCATGCATAGAATAGAAAAAAAACATGTAGATAGATAGAGGTATAGATAGATATTATAGATAAATAGATTAGCCCAAAAAAGAATAGGACGTGGAAATTTACACCAGCAGACACCTCTCTCGCGCGCCTAAACTTTCAAATGCGCGCCCAATATTTCGAACGCTCGCCTTTAACCCAGCACCCAGTGATGGGATTCGTAGCATAGAAAACAAAAAAATTCCTACCGCAAGAACGAATAACAAGCCAAGATCTAATCTAGTAGATGATAGCAACGAGAAGATCATGAGACTAACCCTTGAAGATTTCCAAAGCCTACGAGATTAGATCTCGTTGTGGATGTAGTCGATCACTTGCCGCTTGCAAAAACGCGTAGAAGATCTTGACGGTGCCACAGTCGGGCAGCACCTCCGTACTCGGTCACACGTTCGGTGTTAATGACGACGTCCTTCTCCCCGTTCCAGCTGGCAGCGGATGTAGTAGATCCTCCTCGGAATCCCGTCAGCACGACGGCGTGGTGGCGGTGGTGGTGGAGATCTACGGCAGGGCTTCGCCGTAGCCGTGCAAGAGGGAGGAGGAGGAAGGGGCGGCTAGGGTTTGGGGAGAGGGGGCAAGGGCTGCAACTTGTGGTGCTCTTTGGGCTCCCCTTGTCCTCCTTTTATAGGTGGAAAAGGTCCTTGGGTCGTCCAAGACCTTCCCCCAAAGTTTGGGAGAGTTCCGGTAGGTTTCTGTCAGCCGAAACCTACTAGAACTAGGACTGTTTTGCCAAATCCGAATCTGCCTTAGGGGTAACTTCTTAACCCTTAAGGAAAACGTGGATACACCTATTATGGAACCCTCCAGACTTCCTTAGACAGCCCGGGTCGTCCCGGACACTTCCGGAACCTTCCACAATATTCCAGACTATTCCGGTCCTTCCAAAACCTTCTAGAACCTCTGGTCAAAACACCGGACTTTTTCCGAACCCCGGAAAATGACTTCCCATATATGAATCTTATTCTCCGGACCATTCCGAACCACCTCGTGATGTCTTGGATCCCATCCGAGACTCCGAACAACATTCGAGCTCCATTCCATATTCCATATCTACTTAAAACGACATCAAACCTTAAGTGTGTCACCCTACGATTTGAGAACTATGCGGACATGATCGAGACTCTTCTCCGATCAATAACTAATAGCGGGACCTGGAGATCCATAATAGCTCCCACATATTCAACGATGACTTAGTGATCGATTGAACCACTTACATACGATACTGATTCCCTTTGTCACGCGATACTTTACTTGTCCGAGGTTCGATCATCGGTATCAGGATACTTTGTTCAACCTCGTCACCGACAAGTACTCTTTACTCGTACCGTGGTATGTCATCTCTTATGAACCATTCATATGCTTGCAAGCTAATCAGACGACATTCCACCGAGAGGGCCCAGAGTATATCTATCCGTCATCGGGATGGGCAATATCTCACTCTTGATCCATATGCCTTAACTCATACTTTCCGAATACTTAATCCCACCTTTATAACCACCCATTTACGCAGTGGCGTTTGATGTAATCAAAGTACCCTTCCGGTATAAGTGATTTACATGATCTCATGGTCGAAGGACTAGGTAACTATGTATCGGAATCTTATAGCAATTTGAACTTAATGACATGATCTTATGCTACGCTTATTTGGGTGTGTGTGTCCATTATATCATTCATCTAATGACATAACCTTGTTATTAATAACATCCAATGTTCATGATCACGAAACCATGATCATCTATTAATCAACAAGCTAGTTATACAAGAGGCTTACTAGGGACTCCTTGTTGTTTACATAACACACATGTATCAATGTTTCGGTTAATACAATTATAGCATGGTATGCAAACAATTATCATAAACACAAAGATATATTATAATAACCATTTTATTATTGCCTCTTGGGCATATCTCCAACAGTCTCCCAGTTGCACTAGAGTCAATAATCTAGTTTACATTTGTAAAGATATAACACCCTGGCCTTTTGGTGCTTTATCATGTTTTGCTCACGGGAGAGGTTTTAGTCAACGGATCTGACACGCTCAGAAACGTATGTATTTTGCAATTCATTTGTGTCTCAACGCATCACTCATTTTCCAAATGAGTCGGCATTAATTGTATATGTTCGGTCTTCTGGTGGAACCTTAATTCCGCGGTCTGAAATATGTCACTAATATTGTCACACACAATATAGCTTTAAAGTTCTGACACTATCGGAACTACACCAAGTTCTCAAAGAACTCCTCGACTTAAACATCCTCAGTCATTGTCAAAACAATGACATACTCTGCCTTCGTTTGTAGAATCCGTCACGATATTTAGAACTCTTCTAAATCTAGCATTGTGCTACCTTTTAAACAAAACTTAGCCTAATTGAGATTTGAAATTCATTTTTATATGTGACCAAACTAATATCGGTGCAACACTTTGCATCGATTTGTTTGTCATTACCCCATACAAAACTATATATATCCTTGGTTCTTCTAAAGTACTCAAGGATATTCTTACTGTCGTCCAATGATCATCACATGAATCATTCTGGTACATGCTCATAACACTTTAGAGCATAGGACATCTGATTGTGTACATATTATTCGTGATCTATAATCACTCATGTGTTTTTACTCATTGAGTGTCAGATACACTCAAATCTTGTTAAACCTTCAGATGAAAAGAACACCTTCTTAATATTTCTATATTGAACTACTTCAATATCCATTCTATGGACTTTGACTTAAACTTATTATGTGTTTCAATCTATCTTCATAGATCTTGACACTAAATATGTTTCAGTCCATATCCTTTCATTGAGTTTAATTCTCAATGAAACCTTTTATTCACATCAAGTATATAATTACATCATTTATAATCAACGATATGTCATCTACATAAAGTATTATAAATATGTCTCAACGCTCCCACTTAATTTCTCGCAAATGCAAGCATCTTCATCGTTTCTGATGAAATCAAAAACTCTTTGACTATTTCATCCGGTGAAGATTCAAACTCCGCGATACTCACTTCATCCAATTGAAGTTCGTATACCTATCTAGTATTCCACGGACCAGCAAAACTCTTGGTTGTATCTTGTATACACCTTTAATACACACTTCTGTTAAGTAATGTATTTTGCCATCCTACTAGCATATCTCATAAAAGAAATATGTAGCGATTACTAGAATAATCCACATAGACTATAAGCATCGCTACGGAAGATCTAATCTTATCGTAGTCAACTCTTTGAACTTTGTCGTAAACAATCTTTCGACAAATCGAGCTTCTTCAAGGATATTCCATCCAAGTCCATCAATTTTATAGATCTATTTACTTTCAAAAAGTATTCGTCTATCTTGGATTTTATGGCGCATAGCCATTTTAACGGAGTCAAGGTCCATCATAACTTCTTTGTATGTAGTTGGTTTATCATTGTTCAAAATCAATCCTTTGTTCACAAATCATTTTATTTGATCACAAAGTAAACCATACCTACAAGGTTCAATAGGTACTTTGATCTCCATGACTATAACATTTTGTAGACATGGGAGCCATGATCGTCATGGCCGCTTCCGGAACCATTTCCGATGCTGCGCTACTCTGATCATTATGCTCAGGTTCATAAACCTTTATCAAGTACTATTGTCCTCCCACTCAAATATTTCGCTAGAAACCAATTTCTTGGAAATATGCAAGTAACATTAACAAACACTTTTGTCTTTTACTTCACAGTGGAAAGAATTCCCAATTATGGGATAACAACAAAGACATTCATCCAGTTTGGTTGTAAACTTATTTACTTATACCAAAATTTAAGAAATGACTATTAGGGTTTATACCCATGCCATAACTCGTATGGTGTCATTTCAACGGATCATGATGATGCTCTATTCAGTGTAAAAGCGGTAGTCACTATAGCATAACCCACAAAAATATAATGGCATCAATATTTTATCATTGACCCAACAAGGTTTGGATACATCTCTCGGATACTCCATCATCACTATGATACTCCAAGAAACGTGAGTTGTAGAACAAATTCATAACTCTCTTAGATGTTCGATAAAACTCGTAATTCAAATATTTCCACTATGATCCAATCATAAATATTTGACTTTTCTATTACGATGATTTCCACTTCATGCTGAAATTTATTTGAATCCATTCAAATGTTTCAAACTTCTTCCTTATCGAATATATCCACCTATATATACTCAATTCATTGTTGGAAGTTTTCATGAAGTAGAAGAATCTCCCGCACACAACTATGCCCAGTGAACCACATATATCATCATGTATGTTTCTACTAAGTTAGTTGGCCGTTCAACTCTTGGCCTATGAACGGTATTTCAGTCATTCTCTTTAGAAAAGACTAGCAAAAATGCCCGTGCGATGCACCGGGACGCACAGAAAGAAACACATATTTAAACTCTCCAACACCATCAATCAAACACTCCAGCAAACTATGACAGACTCTTTATCACCATCGTTAGTGGTCAAGTTTTCTCATATTCATGACAAACATAATGTATATCTCTACTATTACTCCGATGAAATTTGAACTAAAGTCCAATAATTATTAGGGATGAGAGAGAGAGACTACTTAAATGGGAGTAATAAAAGGTGGATTGTTTCCAGGTGAGAAATCAGCGGATAAAGTTTCATCACCACATGCCACGGCCACGCAAATTAAACTCAGATAATTTGATGGTCTAGGCGGACACGGACGCGTAGCTCAAGCGAAGCCTCAAGACCCTGGCCTTGACACGGATGAACTCCACGGCGGCGCGGTCTAGGGGATCTTGAACCGCGACCGGCCCAACAACACAACACACTCATACTGGACGCTTTCGCTGAGATCCCGCGGGCGGCCGCCTCTGCGCCACAAGCGTCGTCGTGCTATCCACGGTCGACCCCACGCCCGCGCGGGCATCTAGCTCGCCAGACCGTCGCCATCGCCGAGGGACTGCTCAATATGCTAGCTGCGCTTACCACTGTCGAGTTGTTGGATGGTTGTCATCGCGACGGTGCACACAGCACACCGTATGCTTCGGCGGCGCTGTCGACCTTATTTCGCAGGCTTCGTAAAGGATGATCAATATTGGGGACTTCCATGTTAGATAGAAAGCTTGGTTTCCAGCTTACATGGAGATCGAATCTCTGTTGGGTTTCTCTGGGAATCAACGTGGAGACGGTGGACGATATGATGATTCTAGTCTGTATGGAATTCATACGAAACCATGGACGGACGGATTCGGTGCAGAAAAATAATCCAACAGTTTACAGATTTTTTTTACTTACCGGTGGCAGTGGTGGGTAATTTGTAACAACTTTATCTGTCCGTTGCAACGGGAAATATTGTTAAAATGCTACTACCTCTGTTCATAGAATGATGTTGCAAGTTTATGTAAATTTAGATGTATCTAGACATTGTTTAGTTTATAGATACATGGCAATTTTCAGACATCTTTTTCTTTACGGAAGTAGTACTCTTTTTGAGACTATTTATCAAGGTAGTATTATGGGTGTGAAAATGGGGAAAAACATGAAAAAAAGTTTACTCTCTCCAAATCAAAATAAAGGTCCAAAAATAAATGCATCGACATGGGTTCAAATGGGATAAAACCTTGGTTCCGTTGCAAATCGGTTCCCACAGCGAGGAGCTTGGACGCGAACAGTGCCTGGAGGACATCGGGCCAAATATGCATCGGAGACATGCCTACGCGAGGTGCAGTTCTGAGCATCGTGTGCGGCGGCGGTTTGGTCATGGCGGGGTGCAGTTGGTCGAATCGCTGGCAGATCGTAGTTTTTTAGCGGTACCCTAGCTGCAAGTAGAAGAATGGATTTTGGACCACATAACTTCTATTATATATGGTGTTTTGGGGCATGGGATCATATGCTCCCTATATTTTAAAATGCATCTCACATATATTTTGAATTTTAAAAAATATTGAAACAAAAAATTCGCACATACATCTTCACGTGCAACACGCTCATAGAGTCGTTTTATAAAAAATCGACTTATCATGTGACGTGTGTAAAAAGACAAAAAATAGTGCTAAAAATAATTCTTTTCATAAGATAAACTTTTTTTTAAATAGAACACAAAAATATTGGTTTTTCATGAAACTTGACAAACACACATATATTATGGAGATGTACATGTAGAATTTTTTTTCCAAATTTTTTAACACTTCTAAATATGATTTTTTGGTACAGAGAGCATACACATCCGAATTGAATTTTCCCTAATATAGTGTATATATCATCCTTTTTTGCATGGGGATATAAGCAATGCATACGTACTGCGTTCATGTACGAACAAACCTCAAAGTTTCCAGATCAAAACATCAAAGAATGACGCTGATCTGATAAAAGACAGAGCAACATCTATTATTAATTACCTTCAGCTGTGCAACAGAGCGTATTGCGTAGACTGCAAAGCTGCGTCGTACATCTTGGCCCTCCTCTTCCATCTTGGTGACCGAACTGAGATCAATCAACTTGAATGTGCGGACGTACGAATACACGGCCGGCGGCGACGACCGGATACGAACTCGACTTACGACGGCATGGAGTTCTCGTTTTCGTATTCGCACGCCTTACCAGCTGGTACATCAACGTCGTCCAAGACGGCAGCAGCAATGCAGCATGTTGCTCCGCCAGCAGTCTCCGTATGGCACCGGAAAAAACAGCGCGCGAGTCTGAAGAAGACGGGGGCAGCTGCGGTTCGCATCCATCAGGCAAGGCATCCCGAAAGTTGAGCAGTCCTAGCGTGTAAAGTCGGAATCGGCGGTGTCGGATCGGACAGAGGCCACGGGCACCAGGCCATGGGCCATCGGTGTCCGATCTGAAGTTGAGCAGCCCAAGCATACCAATCACGTTACCACCTACCATCGAGATCCTCCTCAAGCGAAGCTCGGATGTGCTCGCTTCTTTGTAGCGCGGAGCCGCGGACGCAATCCAGGCATACGCCGCGTTCTCGTACGCGCGGCCGGCGTATTAGAGAAATCGATCGAGCTGATAGACCGACGTCACAATTTGTATAAGTATAGGGGGTGACGCGCGGCGAGCAAAGAAGCGACCGGATTAGATTAGAGCTGAGGCCGGTCACGGCACACGGATATGTGATTGAGGAGGCCGGTTTCCGGAAGCTTCTCGCGGTGCATACCATAGTTGCAGGACAATGTACGGAAGGAAAAGGAGTGGGACGATGGGAAATAAAAAAAAATCCAAACATTTTTTCACTTATCGGTGGCATTGGTGGGTAATTTTGTCCCAACTTTGAGGGCAGTTTTAAGTTGAACGAACGACCGAGGGAGAAACCCTTTTGCTTTTATTATTAGGTATAGATTTGCAAGCGCCAAACGATTCAAAAATCAAATGACTCCAAAAATCCATTTGCATGGAGTTCCTTCACGCGTTCCTCTCTAACATGACCTAAATAGCGGTTCCACAAATAAGTGGAATTCAAATCATTTGCCTTATGGCATTTTAGCGTCAGTGTTATGTATGTGTGTTTCACCATTAAGATTTATAATAACTTATCCATCATACATGGAGTAATGTCATAATTTGAACAACTCACTGTTTTCATTTGACCAGAGCAAAATAACAATTTATTAAGTTCTTTATTATAAATTCTAAGGGGTAGGTAGAATGCCAACAACAAACATAATAACACTTTATTATGTTCCAGACGTGCATTATTACCATATTCCTTATCAGTCA
This sequence comes from Lolium rigidum, assembly GCF_022539505.1. Classification (NCBI taxonomy): domain Eukaryota; kingdom Viridiplantae; phylum Streptophyta; class Magnoliopsida; order Poales; family Poaceae; genus Lolium; species Lolium rigidum. The sequence goes on along the minus strand of NC_061512.1, from coordinate 87,788,818 downwards.
CTTAGGCCATCGTATTCTTGTAATGCGTTGTATTGTATGACATCTCATACCAACCAATCTGGTACAAATACCCAAGAATTTTATTATGTGACCAAACAAGGAATACATACATAACATGTATTTCATCTATATACACCTGAGCTAGACTTTCTAGTCTTTTTCTTTCTTTCTGCCAAAATATCTTTTGTAGTTTCTCTTTTAGCTTTCCTCATTCTCAGAAATCACTTCACCTTCAATAACTTCTAGGTTTGTTGGTCAAATACCAATAACCTTGAGGTTCTTATTTTGAAGTTGATCATCATATGACAAGTGTTCCAGATTTCACTATTAGTAACTTTGTAATATGATGAACAATTTCACTCATAATTTTATCCATCATATCATGACGACTTTCCGAGACCATGTCTGTACATGCTAGGCTCGTAAAGTTTAACCTCGTATTCGCATGTGCAAATCTGGCTTGCACCCGTTGTATGCACACGTAGAATCTATAACACCCGATCATCACGTGATGCTTCGAAACGACGAGTCTTAGCAACGGTGCATACTAAGGACGATCACTTCATGGATATGCGAATATCGTTAGTACCCCAATAGTTGGAGGATTGGGACGCTTGGCGTCTTCAACCTTCGTACATTCCCATAAAACTTATGAGTTTATGTAGTCTCACCAAATTATATTCTATCACCTTGCAATAAGGTCTTAGATATCACATATATCTCATACCTTGCTTATTTCTGAAAACTAAATTTTCAGCTCCTTACTTTTCAAACAGATTTAAACTTCAAGTTTCACGGAGACAAGATGATTCTAGGTACTAATTGAAACCATTGTTCTTTGAATCAACAATGTGAGGTTTACTAAATGTTTGCAATAGGATTTAATCATTTCTTTATTCTTTAACAATACGGTACCAGTCCGTAAAGTTACTTGTCAGACTTAACATTATTTCTATCTCAATTACAAGACTAGCGCATGGTAGAAAACGGATGCCAATTCAACAAATTTAATTCAAAATACTATTCAGACTATGTTCATGATAATTAGTTCATGTTTTAATCTAATTACTAATGAACTCCCACTTAATACAACATCCCTCATAGTTGTTAAGTGGTACACGATCCACATCCACTACACCAAAACCGATCATCACGTGAGATGATGTAGCTTCAATGGTGAACATCAACATGTTGATCATATCATCCATATGACTCATGTTCAACCTTTCGGTTTCCGTTGTTCCGAGGCCATGTCTATACATGCTAGGCTCTTCAAGCAAACCCAAGTATTTCCGCGTGTGCAACATGGCTTACACCCGTTGTATGTGAACGTAGAATCTATCACATCCGATCATCACGAGATGCTTCAAAACGACGAATTGTAGCAACGGTGCATACGAGGGGAGAACACTTTATTATCTTGATATTAATGTGAGGGATCATCTTATAATGCTACCGTCGCGATCTAAGCAAGATAAGATGCATAAAGGATTAACATCACATGCAATTCATAATGTGATATGATATGGCCCTTTAGTCTTTGCGCCTTTGATCTTCATCTCCAAAGCACGGACATGATCTCCATCATCAACGGGCATGATCTCCATCATCGTCGGTGTAGCGTCAAGGTCCATGGCGCCGTCTTCATGGTTGTTCACCACATGTAGCAACTATTACAACTACTTTGAAATAACACTACTACATGAAATATAAAGACAACCATAAGGCTCCTACCGGTTGCCACAATACAATAATGATCATCTCATACATATTCATCATCACATCATGGCCATATCACATCACCAAACCCTGCAAAAACAAGTTAGACGCCTCTAATTTGGTTTGCATATTTTACGTGGTTTAGGGTTTTCGAGTAAGATCCAATCTACCTACGAACATGAACCACAATGGTGATGTCACAACCCAAAATTTTCTAAATTTTGGAATGTGAAATAAAAATAAATTAAATGCTTGATTGTTTGAATTTGATTGAAAATTCACAAAGAATTAAAACTTTTTAAAATTATTTACAAGTTAATTCCAAAATAGTGTTTTCAAAGACTTTTGGTTTTAAAATATTTTCAAAATCAAACATATAGGCCAAATGTATATAATGATTATTTTGTTTTCACAAAGGGATATTAAAAAGGTTTTTGCAAAATATAGAGTTTTCATAAAACTTAGTTTTGAATTTTTTTTCCAACAATGCTCTATTTTGTTCGGAGGTTTTGAAACTTAAAAAAATATTTTATTTGAGAAAACATTAAACCCTAAAAGGGCACTATAGCCACATAGACATGTATGTAAAATCTTGGTTTTATAAAGTTTATATTTTTTTCAAATTTAGTCTCATATTGTAGCATTTTTCATAACGAATCCAACAGTATCTTATTTGGTCTGATTATTTTAGATATGTTTAAAATTTCTGGAACTAAAAAAAAAAGATAAAAAAAAGAAAAAAAAAAGGTTCGGCCAGGCCGAACGGCCCACCCGGCCGAACAGCCCAGCTCGCCCCGCGCGCCACCGCCCGCGTGCGGCAGACAGCCGGCGTCGCTCATGCTGCGGCCCATCTGGTCGATTCGGCCCACGCGGGCGCCTCTGCCTCAGGCCAGCTCGCCCCGGCCTCACCCAGCCCCGGCCCAGCTCCCCGCCACCGGCCCACCCCGGGACGCCCAGCCCCAAAACCCTAGGCTGCCCCTGGCTCCTATAAATACCTGCCCAGATCCTCCCGAGACGCGCCTCTCAATCTATCTCCTGCGCAGCCCACGCACCAAGCGCTGCTTCTCCTGCTTTTTCACGCGCAGCGCGACGCACACATGCACATAACGCCTGCCGCGCCGCACCAGAGCCCTGCCCGATCATCGTCTACTTCCGCGTCGCCTTCTTCATCACGCACGAGATCACCATCGAGAGAACGCCCGCGACTAGATGCAACTTCCGCGCGGTAAAAATTCTATTCCGTTCTTTTTCGTAGACTGTTATACGGTAACTTCATAAATTTTATTTTCTTAGATCTACACCTCTCTTTAAAATAGTGGTTCTTCCGTTAAGTTTGTAATTAGATCCTCTACAACTTTCGTATAGGAAGTTTTTCCATCCGAGCAACTTGTTCGGACAACTTTTCGTACACCATTAGAACTGCGACCACTTATGTCTAGTTTTGTAAAATCCATATTTTAAGTTCTACACGTTGGATTTCGACGAACCATATACCGTCGGAATCGGCAAATCACGTAGATCATCTTAGACATATTGCGTGGTAGTTTCGCTCACTTTATTTTCGCGGTACCCCTTTGTTCCGCAACATCGTCTATGAAATAAATCCTACAAACTTTTTCCGAGTGATTCTTTTGGCGATACGCTTGTAATAGAATTCTCTACAACTTCCATGTAGAATGTTCTTCCATCCGGAAAACTTCTTCTAATGACTTTTCGCGAAAAGTGCAGTCCTATGACTGGCTTCAACATAGTTCCTTTAGCCAAATTAATCCTTATGATCATACCCATCTTCCAGGATCAGTTATAATTCTTTATCATGTTCATAGATAATGCATATCCTACTCTTAGTTGTCTAGTTCACCTTATTCAAATGACAATTGAGCTATTTGAGTAAATGGTGACCAATCTTAGCTATGGATTTTCCCTTGTGCAAGTGTTATGTTAAGTCATTATACTACATAGCAAATGTTTTGAACCCTTGATATCCATTAGCATCCTTGACCCACATTGTCCATATCGTTCTTACATTTTCAACCTCATGATCATTTAATCCTATTGGCTTATATTGAACTATTTAATTTACAAATGAGTTGATTGAGTAATTCAACATATCACAAATCCATACCTAAGCCTATGTGTAACTCATACTATCTTAGTAAGTGTTGTCACACTTTACCAAATAGTATTTTGAGTTGCGTCATTGAGACTCATGTGATTTCATCACATGGATCATTTCAATTACCCAATCTTGAGTAGAAAACAACCATTGATCATAGGTTCTTATCAATGATTTTTCTTCTAAGCACTTGACTTAGATAATATTTTCCTTTTCAAGTATTTGATCCATTCATTCAGTAACTCCAACTCATATCTTGCAAGCCAAAACTCATGCCACACCTTAGTACCATAGAGCGATTTCTGATTGTTGTCTTGTTTGATTATGATGTTGTTGTTGAATGGTGTGTTTATGTTGTGCTATATTTTATATTATAGTTCGTACGGAGAGGCACGTATTTTGATTAAGAGAAGTGAACGCGCTTCGACTACCAAAAAGGCAAGTGACACTCAATTACCTATCTATTTTGTTAAGCATTAGTGTTTTATAAATTAGAATGCATGGTAGGAATTTTGTTTTCGAAAGTTATGCTATGCTTATCAATCCTAGTAGTGTGTAGCCACCCTTGAACCATTGCTAGTATTCTTAGTATGCCTAGCAATAACAAAATGCCACTGCTATTTTTGATTGTTTCGGATTGTGAGTATTGAGAATTAAAATTAACAACCTTAATGAATCACATGGGTGGATTGATTGTGTGGTGGGCGGCTGCTCAGGGCTCCGATCCCTGGGGATGGACCAGTGGACGGGTGGGTGCCTGAGAGCGCGCAGTTGAATAGTGGTTGCCCTAGATCGCACCTCTAGTTTTCACCGGGGATCGTGCGGGGGTTTATTATCCGTAATGGTTTTAAGCTCTGTGGGTTTCACTTGTGGATGGCCACTCAGGATTAAAGAGATTAATATGTCGTCCATGTTTTAGATAGCTTCCAGTGCAACCTTATGGTATTATGGGCTCTGCCGGGATTAAGTAAGTTGTGAGGTCCAACTTGTCGGCTAGACAGTGGGTGAAGGCGATGGCCAAGGGAACGGGTCTAGCCAGTATGGTTGAAACCTTCTTCTGAAAGATCTTGTCTCATTTCTTCTCTTGGGAAGGGTGGGTCGTAAGGTGAAAGTGCACAACCTCTCGAGAGTTAAAACCTAAGATCTTAGCCGTGTCCCCGGTTATGGACAATTTGAGCTTCTAGGCAGGGAATGTACGGAAGAATCTCATCACCTTTTATGAATGTGTTTAAAATTTTGTGTCAACCTTTGAAAACTCATGGGAGATGTAACCATGTGATTATTCTAAAACCCATGGAGGATTTAACCATGGTGTAATTTCATAATGTCATTCAAAGATTTTCAAATGTTTTGTTTTAAATAAAATGTAGGATAAAATTGGCTTTATGCAAATTTGCCTAAACTCCACTTGCCAAATATCATGTAGATAGTCATGCCCAAAACTGCCACCATATAAGTGTCATTTGCCAGTACATCATTGTACTGACCTCCATTCGTGGGGCTGCATATTCAAACGTGCAGGTTCTTCGGAAGACGAGTACTAGTAGGATCTCGAGTCTACATTCCAACATGTCTGCCTGTGGCGCATGGAGATGATGGAGGCTCATTGAAGTTTATTTCCGCTTTGTTTGCTTTGAACTTTTATATTTGAGCTAGTCAATTTGACTATGCAATTTTTAAGGTTTTATTGTACCCTCTGGATCAACGATGTAGTAATTTGATACTATTGCAATGATTACTATATTTTGTAATGTGTGTGCTATCG
>NC_061512.1:87755956-87783118 GCF_022539505.1 Lolium rigidum | reverse complement strand
TGATATAAAGTGTGAACAAAACATGTTGGTATTGTCATAAAACAAGCATGGAACATCGGAAAATATAGATACGTTGGAGACGTATCAGCATCCCCAAGCTTAGTTCCTACTCGTCCTCGAGTAGGTAAACGATAAAAGATAATTTCCGAGGTGACATGCTACCAACATAATCTTAATCATACTATTGTAAAGCATATGAGATGAATGCAGCGATTCAAAACAATGTTAATGCAATGAGTAAACAATTGAATCATATAGCAAAGACTTTTCATGAATAGTACTTTCAAGACAAGCATCAATAAGTCTTGCATAAGAGTTACTCATAAAGCAATAAATTCTTAGTAGATACATTGAAGCAACACTATGGAAGATAAAGTTTAAGCAGTTGCTTTCAACTTGTAACATGTATATCTCATGGATAGTTGTCAATGCAAAGCAATATAACAAGTGCAATAAGCAAGTATGTAAGAATCAATGCACAGTTCACACAAATGTTTGCTTCTTGAGGTGGAGAAAGATAGGTGAACTGACTCAACATAAAAGTAAAGAGAATGGTCCTTCAAAGAGGAAAGCATTGATTGCTATATTTGTGCTAGAGCTTTTATTTTTAAAACACGAAACAATTTTGTCAACGGTAGTAATAAAGCATATGAGTTATGTACATTATATCTTACAAGTTGCAAGTCTCATGCATAGTATACTAATAGTGCCCGCACCTTGTCCTAATTAACTTGGACTACCGGATCTTTGCAATGCACATGTTTTGACCAAGTGTCACAATGGGGTACCTCCATGCCGCCTGTACAAAGGTCTAAGGAGAAAGCTCGCATTTTGGATTTCTCGCTTTTGATTATTCTCAACTTAGACATCCATACCGGGACAACATGGACAACAGATAATGGACTCCTCTTTAATGCATAAGCATGTGGGCCCCTCGTCAGCCCCCCGACTCTGCCCTTCCGCCTACTTAAAGCCTCCGTCGCGAAACCCCTGATGCGAAAAACCACGATACGGAAAACCTTACTGAGACGCCGCCGCCACCGATCCCATCTCAGGGGATTCTGGAGATCTCCTCCGGCACCCTGCCGGAGAGGGGATTCATCTCCCGGAGGACTCTACACCGCCATGGTCGCCTCCGGAGTGATGAGTGAGTAGTTCACCCCTGGACTATGGGTCCATAGCGGTAGCTAGATGGTTGTCTTCTCCTCATTGTGCTTCATTGTTGGATCTTGTGAGCTGCCTAACATGATCAAGATCATCTATCCGTAATACTCTATGTTGTGTTTGTCGGGATCCGATGGATAGAGAATACCATGTTATGTTAATTATCAAGTTATTACATATGTGTTGTTTATGATCTTGCATGCTCTCCGTTACTAGTAGAGGCTCGGCCAAGTTTTTGCTTTTAACTCCAAGAGGGAGTATTTATGCTCGATAGTGGGTTCATGCCCGCATTGACACCGGGACAAGTGATGAAAGTTCTAAGGTTGTGTTGTGCTTGTTGCCACTAGGGATAAAACATTGGCGCTATGTCCGAGGATGTAGTTGTTGATTACATTACGCACCATACTTAATGCAATTGTCCGTTGCTTTGCAACTTAATACTGGAAGGGGTTCGGACGATAACCTCGAAGGTGGACTTTTTAGGCATAGATGCAGTTGGATGGCGGTCTATGTACTTTGTCGTAATGCCCAATTAAATCTCACTATACTTATCATGACATGTATGTGCATTGTTATGCCCTCTCTATTTGTCAATTGCCCGACTGTAATTTGTTCACCCAACATGCTTTTATATTATGGGAGAGACACCTCTAGTGAACTGTGGACCCCGGTCCATTCTTTAATACTGAAATACAAATCTGCTGCAATACTTGTTTTACTGTTTTCTCTGCAAACAATCATCTTCCACACAATACGGTTAATCCTTTGTTACAGCAAGCCGGTGAGATTGACAACCTCACCGTTTCGTTGGGGCAAAGTACTTGGGTTGTGTTGTGCAGGTTCCACGTTGGCGCCGGAATCCCTGGTGTTGCGCCGCACTACATCCCGCCGCCATCAACCTTCAACGTGCTTCTTGGCTCCTCCTGGTTCGATAAACCATGGTTTCTTTCTGAGGGAAAACTTGCTGCTGTGCGCATCATACCTTCCTCTTGGGGTTGCCCAACGAACGTGTGAAATACACGCCATCAGGGTTCAGGAGATCTCCTCCGGCACCCTGCCGGAGAGGGGAATCATCACCGGCGGGCTCTACATCACCATGCCCGCCTCCGGACTGATGCGTGAGTAGTTCATCCTTGGACTATGGGTCCATAGCAGTAGCTAGATGGTTGTCTTCTCCTCTTGTGCCATCATGTTTAGATCTTGTGAGCTGCCTATCATGATCAAGATCATCTATTTGTATTGCTACATGTTGTGTTTGTTGGGATCCGATGAATATGGAATACTATGTCAAGTTGATAATTGATCTATCATATATGTGTTATTTATGATCTTGCATGCTCTCTGTTGCTAGTAGAGGCTCTGGCCAAGTTGATACTTGTAACTCCAAGAGGGAGTATTTATGCTAGATAGTGGGTTCATGTCTCCATTGAATCTGGGGGAGTGACAGCAACCCCTAAGGTTGTGGATGTGTCGTTGCCACTAGGATAAAACATCAATGCTTTGTCTAAGGATATTTGTATTGTTTACATTACGCACAGTACTTAATGCAATTGTCTGTTGCTTGCAACTTAATACTAGAAGGGGTGCGGATGCTAACCCGAAGGTGGACTTTTTAGGCATAGATGCATGCCGGATGGCGGTCTATGTTCTTTGTCGTAATGCCCTAAGTAAATCTCATAGTAGTCATCATGATATGTATGTGCATTGTTATGCCCTCTCTATTTGTCAATTGCCCAACTGTAATTTGTTTACCCAACATGCTGTTTATCTTATTGGAGAGACACCACTAGTGAACTGTGGACCCCGGTCCATTCTTTTACATCTGAAATACAATCTGCTGCAATCATTGTTCTCTTTTGTTTTTTGCAAGCAAACATCATTTTCCACACCATACGTTTAATCCTTTGTTTTCAGCAAGCCGGTGAGATTGACAACCTCAATGTTAAGTTGGGGCAAAGTAGTTTGATTGTGTTGTGTAGGTTCCACGTTGGCACCGGAATCCCTGGTGTTGCGCCGCACTACACTCCTTCACCAACAACCTTCACGTGGTCTTCATCTCCTACTGGTTCGATAACCTTGGTTTCTTTCTGAGGGAAAACTCGCTGCTGTACGCATCATACCTTCCTCTTGGGGTTCCCAACGGACGTGTGCTTTACCGTCACAAGCAGGGAGCTCGTCGAGGAAGACATCTTGAAAGTCCTTCAAAAGAGACAACAAAGACGAAGGAAGTATTGCTAAGTTGTTAGTCTCCGAGGGTGGCCCCTTGCAAATGAGCACATAGTGCAATTTGGTGGATGGGTTGTGGTGCACTTCTCTCATCTCACTCTTGGTAGCTATGAGGACACTCTTCATCTCACTCACATATGGCTTGTGGCACTCACTCTCTTTTTGGTGGATCACTCTCTCACCTCTCATCTCACTAGAGATAGTAGCTTCCTTAGCCCTCGCTAAAGCCTTTGCATTGTCCGCAATTACTTGGCTAGGAGTCATTGGGCGTAGGATGAATAACTTGTCGTCGGCCTTGAAGTTATAAGCATTTGTGTAACCATCATGGTTTGCTTTCTTGTCGTATTGCCAAGGGCGACCAAGTAGCATGTGGCACACCGTCATAGGCACTACATCACACTCAACGGTGTCTTCATAGGCGCCGATCTTGAAGGATATTGTGACGGTGTGTTGTATCTTCACATTTCTGTTGTCATTTAGCCATTGCACGTGGTAAGGATGGGGGTGTTTCCGGAGCGGGAGGTTGAGCTTGGAGCATAGTTCGGTGCTTGCAAGGTTGTGGCAACTACCACCATCGATGATGACCTTGATGGACTTGCCATTGATTCCGGCTCTTGTTTGGAAGATGTTGCATCTTTGGTCTTCATTGGGGATTGCATGGGTTGTCAATACTTTGGTCACCACAAGTGATGGGCTTGCATCATGCACACATAGGATTTGCTCTTGGTCTTCCAATTCATCATCTTCAAGATTGGTTGCGGCTTGCACTAAGGCTTCATATTCACCTTCACTTAAGTACTCCACATCTCCATCATCTCGAGTTATCATAACTCTTGTGTTCTTGCATTCAAAGGATTTATGTCCTTGGGCGCCACACATGAAGCAAGTGATGTTACTAGATCCGGTGGAAGCTTTGGAAGACATGGTTGATTGCTCCGGCTTGAAGCTTGTTGTCTTGATGGCACTCTTTGCTTGCTTTGGAGGATCCTTGGAGGCAAGTGCACTTGTGTTCTTGATGCTTGAGGAGGCATTCGTCGCATTTCTTGTGGCGAAGATGTTCTTGGACTTTGCACTTGTGAAGTCTTCTCGCACTTGGCGCTCGGCCCTTGTTGCTTGGTGGAGTAACTCAACCATGTTTTTGTAAGGCAAGAATTCCACTATCCTCTTGACGGGGATGTTCAATCCCTTCAAGAATCTTTCCATTGTTTGCTCTTCTCGCTCATCCACATTCGCACTCATCATGGTCATGTGCATCTCCTTGTAATACTCCTCAACGGACTTGAAGCTTTGCTTGAGTTGAGTGAGCTTGTTGAAAAGTTCACGTTTGTGGTGGGTGGGAACAAAGCGGGTGTGCATGACTTCTTGCATCTCTTCCCATGTGTCAATGGGCTCTAAGTCTTCCTTCTCACGCTTCTTGTTAACTTCTTCCCACCAAACATTTGCATATCCCTCAAACTCAAGTGATGCCATGGCCACCTTCTTTGCTTCGGAGAAGTTGTGTATGCGGAAGATCTTGTCAACCTTGAGTACCCAAGACAAGTATGCATCGGGGTCTTCTTCTCCTTGGAACTTGGGCATGGTGAACTTTAGCTTCCCAAAGATTTCTTCCTCATTACGGTCATTGCGTCTAGGTGGTGGTCTTTCTTCACCATGGTCTTGACGTTGTTGAGGTTGAGGTTGTGGACCTTGAGCATCTTGATTGTTGTTTCTATTTTGTTGACGAGGAGGTGGTCTTCCATGACCTTGAGCTTGATCTTCATTGTGGCGGCGGTGTTGAGGCATCACACTTTCTTCACTTGATGCTTGGTGATGACTTGATTCTTCATCTATCTCAACCTCTCGTGCTCGATGTTGTGGTCTTCTACCATGAGGTCGATCATCATGATGGCGATGATTGTCTTGACCTTGAGGGCGTGGTGCCCCATCATGTTGAGCTTGACCAACATTGATGATTTGGCGTTCTTGGTTCATTTCTTGTTCGATGTCATATTGTGGGTGCCTTTGAGCATTGGCCACTTGAGATGGAGGATCTTGACCTTGTTGGTGACGTGCCTCTTGCTCATGGCGACGACTTTCTTGGTCACGTGCATGAAGGAGATCTTGATCATGACGAAGACATTGCTGTTCCTCTTGGAATTGAGCTTCACGAGTTGCTTGTTGTAGCCTTTCTTGTTCAAGTTGAGCTCATGCTTGCTCCGCATCTCGAGCTTGTTGTTGAAGTACTTGAGCATCCACATTATGGTTGTGTGGGTCTTCGTTAGAGGCATGATGAGATGGCGAAGGAGCTCGATGTCTTGAACTATGAGAGCGCGAAGACCTTGAGTGTTGGCTTCGATTGTTGGCGATGTTGGCAATAACTTGTTCAAGGCGTGCCAACCTTTCTTCTTGTCTTCTCATGCTTGCCATGTTTTGTTGACCTTGAGTAGCAACTGTGGCCTTCATATCGTGGCCTTGAGCATCAAGCTTGTCATGGAGGTCTTGCACTTGAACATTGAGGTCCCGTCTTTGCACTTGAGCTCGTTCTTCATAGCATAAGACGGTCGCATCCATCCTTGCCGTGAGGTCATGTATACTCTTGTTGACGGCTTGAGTAGCTATCCAATGTTGGTGCCGCGTCATGGGTAGTTGGTTCCCTTCTCCACTAGACATGGTTACAACTAAAACAAGAACTATGTTGTGGGTGGTTAGGAAAAACTACCAAAAGTGTCAAAACTTGCAAACCAAAATCGAAAAGGTGTTTCAAGTCGGAGGACAACCGATATGTATGCACACACACAAAACAAAAACTCTATATGGTGTTAGGTATGGATGTGGAAGGCCAAATGGAAGAACCAAACGAAAAGTCTATTGTCAAAAGTGGGTAAGATCCAAAAGTCACAAGTCAAAAGCGGTGATCACAAAAGGCATACACAAGGTGGAACACACGCACGGGACAAAATGGGGTTAGCGCGACCAAGGAAAATGAGCACGAACAAAATTGGTCCTAGCGAAGACTACTTGTTCGGTGTCACGCTAACGCAAGAGATACCGTGGCTTGGTTGCAAAATTGAGAAGCAACAAGATTTGCGCAAGACGCCTCTGTTCTCTTTTCTCTCTTTTGCTTATAAGCTTTGGAATCTTTTGTGTATAGGTGTCACTCACACTCTTTTTTTCTTTTTGTATTTTCTTTTCACTATGTAAGGATACTACTATCTATGTAAGTATGTCACACTTCTTTTGCTTATCTTTTCACAACGAGCTTGCTTCGTAGCTTTTCTCAACACACGCACACCCTCACGGTCGGGACGCTTGCGCAATGCTTCGCAACACTAGAAAGCCACTCTCGATGGGAAAGGTACGCAAAAGAGGCTAGGGCTACAAGGAAAGGGGCAAGTTATACCACTTGATGATGGTGGCCGACGATCTCGAACTTGCGATAGTGGTGGAAGGTGTCAAGTGAACCGCTTGGATCCTCGGGGTGCCGTCGTCGTTGTCGATGTTGCGGAAACTTGTGGTAGCTGAAATGGCACTCAAACCGAAGTCCAAACACAAAAGGGGTAGTGCCAAAACGAAAAACGAAGTTAGCTGTGAAAATTTCGGCCAGGCGGAACTTCCGGTGTCTGGGGGCGGAACTTCCGGTCCCGGGCGGAACTTCCGGTCCTGCCGGGCGGAACTTCTGGTCGCAACAGATCTGCGGGCTATTCGTCGATTTGGGCGGAAATCCGGGCCAAAATTCTTCGAATTCGCGGAAAATTTGGCACTAGAAGATGTGGGAAGGTGGGGGAGTTGTAGATCAACACCAAAGACAAGTTTCTATTGGACCAAAACCACCAAAAACTCAACAAATCGCGAGATCCAACCAAGGCCAATTTGGGGCTATTTTTTTGATATTTTCGAAAAAATTCTCAAGAAATTTTTTGGGGGTGTGGGGGTCAAATCCGTGGCAACCAGGGAGCTCTTGATACCATATGATAAGGGCTAAGCCCTAGGGGAGGCCCGATCTTCACGGATTTGGTTGGGATTCGTGGGGGAGGTGGTAGAACGCGAAGAACACGAAGGGGATCGGGGATACAAACTCACACACACACAAATCGGTTTGTCCTCGTTGGCCCGAACGACCAACTCGATAGAAGTTGCAGGAAAAGACCTTTCGGTAGAAGTCCCGCAAAAAGATCGACGAATCGAATCCTAGAGATCTAGAAGGGTGAAAAGACCAAGGTTGATAGAAGTGCAAGCAAAAGACCCAAAGGCAGAAGTGCAAGCAAAATACCAACAATTATAGAAGTCACCAAAGAGATCACAAGGATTCAACAAGGAGATCAAGTGATACAAGATCTAAGATCTATGGTAGGGTTTCCCACATGGGGCAAGAGCAAAGCTCAGGTTTAATTTCACATCAAGTCTGAATCTCAGATCTGAGCCAACAAGGCTATTTATAGTTGGTGGGACGAAGGGGTAAGTTACATGGTGAAAAGTGTTGTTTGTGCTGAAAGTCGCGCAGGCGGAAGTTCCGGTCGCTCGGGGCGGAAGTTCCGGCTGGATTCCCTTCACAGGGGCTGGATAGCATCTGGGAGGCATATGGGCGGAAGTTCCGGTCCTGGGGGGCGGAAGTTCCGGTCGGGGCGGTACTTCCGGCCAACTTCCGGCCTAGTTCCGAAAACAACCGATTTCCTTGCAGTAACATCCCGGGGCGTTTTGGCGCATTTTCGGAACTGGGGTGGAACTTGGGCGGAAGTTCCGGTCCTGGGGGGCGGAAGTTCCGGTCGGGGCGGTACTTCCGGCCAACTTCCGGCCTAGTTCCGAAAACGACCGATTTCCTTGCAGTAACATCCCGGGGCGTTTTGGCGCATTTTCGGAACTGGGGCGGAACTTGGGCGGAAGTTCCGGTTGGAGGAAGATCCGGTCGCTCGGGGCGGAACTTCCGGTTGGATTCTCTTTTCTGGGCGTTGGATGGCATCTAGGAAGAATCTGGCCGAAAGTTCCGGTCCTAGGGGCGGAAGTTCCGGCTGGAGCTCTGGTTCTCCATCTTCTTCATTTTCAGCTCCCTCTCCATTGGCGTGGTCTCCATGGCTTGCGCCTTGATCGATGTACCTGATTGAACACAAGGTACTTGCATGAAGTAGCACGCCATCCAATGAGGTATCAAATGCATACGTGGAAAGGAGCAAATTCACCTCTTGGTGTATAGCTTTGGCTCGAGCTCGTGTCATTGGGCCACGAGGAGGGCTTGTCGGTCTTGAGGAGGAGGTGTCCAAAAGCCACCCCGTATCAAAAACTCTAAGCAGAGCGGTTGTAGAACGTCTTAAGGTGGATATAGCAGTAATCCTATGCAAACTGGAGCTGATATATCCTCCAGCCTTCTTTGATGTGATGGTGCATTTGGTTGTTCATCTACCTGATGAGGCACTTTTAAGAGGTCAGGTACAGTATGGATGGATGTACCCTATAGAACATCGACTGTGCACTTTCAAGAATACAGTTAGGAACAAAGCTAGACCGGAGGCTTGCATTGCAGTGGCGTATATTGCTGTTGACGCATATACATTTGCCTCAAGATATATTCCTGATATTGAGACCAGATTCAACCGGGGTCGCAAAATTTTGGAAGTTGGAGGATCTGTTTTTAATCATGGTGTTGAGCTAATAGGAAAGAGGACCGAAAAAACATTAGAGCAGTCTGAATTTGAATAGTTGTCTTGCTATATGCTGAACAATGCTACAGAGGCTGATGAATATGTTAAGTGAGTACTATGCACACGAAATCCTCAGTTCCTCGCATATACTATGAGCTTGTATCAAAATTAAATATATTCAGCTGACTTGGCTATGTTTTGCAGGTTGTACATGGAAACGAATGGAAAGCCATCGGCACGTGGGAGTGAGTTTCAGAACTGGTTTGAGAAACATGTAAGATGTTCAATTGCACTCTGACTTGTCTATGGGTTTTCACATTAGATGACCTCTTGTCTATTTTGTAATCGTAGATCTAGAAACTCCATGAGGAGAATCCAGGCGTTGTTAGTGCTGATCTCCTTGTCCTATCACGTGGTCAAAATAAGAGGGTGGTGGTAGCTACAACTTGCAATGATGTCCATTACGGCTCCTATGAGCGTGAACAACATTTGAAGACATGAAATAGTGGCATCACAACCAGTGGAGATCACTTGACAACCAGAAAGAAGAGATCAGAGTCATTTGACCATTATGGTCACATAGAAGAGGTTATTCAGTTGTTCTATAGTGATAAGGTTACTGTCTGATTTGTGGTTCTATTTAAGTGTTATTGGTACAACCAAGATCCAAACAAGGGTAAAGGTGCCAGAAATGATGGGTATTTCATATCAGTCAATACTACTGCTCAGTGGTACAAGGATGATCCTTATATTTTGGTACCGCAAGCGTCCAAGGTACTTTCCTTGGAAGACAGATCTAGAAAAGGCTGATAGTATGTGCAAAAGTTTGTGGCAAGGAACATATATGATTTGGATGAGAATGCGGATCCAATAATTGGTGCCCAACAAGATGATTTCGTTGGTTGTATGCAAACTAAAGTTGTTGACATTGATGAAACCTCGTTGGATACAGGTATCCCTACACATGATGGAGAAGTAGATTTCACTGTTGAGGTTAGTATAGTCGACCAAGAGATGGATAAACTGAAGCTACATGGTGAATCTTAGGAGGAAAATGGACACGACGAGCAGGATGAGACCATGCACGAATAGCAGAATGAAGATGGAGGTGATGATGATGATGATGATGATGATGATGATGATGATGATGATGATGATGATTAAACTCTTGTCTCTGTATCATGCTGTGAGATGAACCATGATTTGTTTTGATTTTTCTATTTGGAAAATGTATGACAGCCTTGAAGACAATTATCTATTGGATTGTAATCCCATGATGACTAATTATTTATGTTTGCTGTCCTACTAAAAGTTGGTCAAACTTAATTGTGTGGAAGTAACCCAGGCTGTTTGATTCATAGGGTCATATCCCATAGAAAAATAGAATGATAATAGATCAAACTAATGCAAAATATCTTATAACCACAATCAAATAGAATTTCTCTTGACATAGTATTCAAGTTGGCATGGCATCCCTATCATACGGGTTTTTTATTCATACTATGCTACAAATCTAAAATAAGATGGGTCAACACTTTGTCGCGGCAGATAAGGAAGCTGGCGTTTGTTACAAACCAGGAGAAGATGCACTTCCTATGGAACGGGTGTTTGCATCCCCGGAGACGCACCACTGTGCGCTGCGACAGCCCCAGCATGCATATGCTGCGTGGCCGTCCTCCGGCGCAACTAGGACCCAACTATCTTGCAGCGCCGACAAGTTGACGATGAGCCGGTGGTCCACCCTAAGGGTGAGGTCGAAGTGGAGGCCACCGACCCGACGACAAGCCTGCTGCCACATCAGGTGCATAACATCGTAATGCATGATGATGTCCCACTCCTCCTCCGTGAGGTTCAGGTTCTTGAGCAGCCATACACGGCCAAGAATCTCGCGCATAGTTTGCACGACATTGCCCCCACTACGCAGCTCCCTTGGAGGCAAGCCGAGATCCAGCACCACCTCTTCGCAGGGTGTAGTAGTGACATCGTCCTCATCCAGTGGGGCAGGGAGGGGGCCGGCCATCCTCCTGAGCTCGTACGTCCTCGAGAAGAAGATCTGCACTGTCATAGTGTACGGGGACGCCTCGCCCACGGCCGGCGGCTCGCCGACGGAGAAGACGGTTGTGCTTGTCGACACACGGCAGACACGGAAGACATGGGGGCCAGACTCGATGATGCGCTCGCGTGAGGAGCGCTCTAGTAGGGGCGTCGCCGCCATTGGGGATTCTTCAGAGAGGTGTAGACTAGCCGCTAGTCGACAGTGAGGTGGTTGGTGTGAGATCTCTGGGATGAGGCCAGGGGAAGTGGGCGAAGTGCTCGGGACTAGGGACCCTCGGTAAAGGGCGCTAACCCGAAAAACTCAGATGTGGCGGTGTATCCGGCTAAGGAGGTGATGGCAATCACTCCGGCTTGGACCCAACATTTCCTGGACTACCTCATCGACCAAAAGTTGCCGGAGGATGAAGTCCTCGCACGACAGGTCGTCAGACGAGCAAGATCCTACACAATAGTTGATGGACAGCTCTATAAACGAAGTGCAAACGGGGTATTTCTGAAATGTGTCTCAAATCAAGATGGCATCAAAATCCTCAGAGAGATCCACGTAGGTGATTGCGGGCATCACGCCGCTCCCAGAACCCTCGTTGCAAAAGCTTTTCGGCAAGGTTTTTACTGGTTAGCAGCTAAAGAAGACGCTGAAAAGATAGTCAAAACTTGTCGAGGTTGTCAGTACTACGCTACTCAACCAAATGCTCCAGCTCAGGAGCTGAAGACCATCCCTATCACTTGGCCGTTCGCGGTCTGGGGGATCGATATGGTCGAAAAATTAAAGAAATCATCCCCTGGCGGTTTTGAGTACCTCTTGGTCGCTATTGACGAGTTCAGTAAGTGGATCAAGGCAAAGCCAGTGAGAAAAGCCGATGGTGCTACGACACTAAAATTCGTTTGCAGCCTCGTAGTGAGATATGACATCCCACACAGCATAATCACAGACAATGGCACGAACTTCGCACAGTGAGAACTAAAGGATTATTGCAATGACGTAGGGATCCGGCTTGACCTTGCATCTGTGGCTCACCCACAATCCAATGGGCAGGTCGAGCGAGCCAATGGCCTCATACTAGCCGGAGTCAAACCTCGCCTTGAAGAACCGCTGCGGCGAGTAGCCGGAGCTTGAGCTGAGGAGTTAGATTCTGTTCTGTGGAGTTTACGAACTACCCCTAACAGGTCAACTAGTTTTACACCTTTCTTCCTAGTATACGGATTTGAAGCTGTGCTCCCCTCCGACATCATCCATGATTCCCCGCGAGTTTCCGCCTACAATGAAGAAATGTCTGATGAGGCTCGACAGCTATCTGTGAAACTGCTCGAAGAAGCTCGGAATCTAGCTGATCAACGTTCCACCATTTACCAGCAGAAACTCCGATGATATCATAGTCGTTGAGTTCGGAACCGCTCGTTTAAGGAAGGTGACTTGGTCCTCCGCCTTCGACAGGTGAAAGAGCATAAGTTGCAATCTCCATGGGAAGGACCTTTCGTCATCAGCAAACTGTTGCACAACGGATCTTACTACCTCCTTGATTTCCGCGAGTTAAAGGATAGACCTTCCATTTGGTACCGAAAATGCAAGAGGGAGGATCCGGGTGACATATACGATGAAACAGACCGTCCCTGAAATATAGCACAGCTACGTCCTTTCCAGACACAGCAATTTTCGCATTACATACTTTGTAATAGTTATGATACATGATCAATGAAATAAAGCATATGGTTCACTCTCTGAGTCTTTTACCTCCTTTAGTTGTTCATTTTTTGGATCGTGTATGTTTTCCGACTAAAACCTTAGAGCTGGATGTTTCCGCCTAGGCGTGTATAAAAGTTGTGATATTCAAAATCGTCCTTTAGGACGTGAGCTTAAGTTTTCTGGTGGATAGGTTTTTTCGTTGCGAACTTGTGGATTCCAGGTAGTGACTTCCAGCACCTTGGGTGGGAGCTTGTTACCGCGGTTATGGACGGATCACCATTGGGCTTCGTCGCCGTCGGCGAGCATTTCCGGCTAAAGGTCTTCCAGCTCATTTTAGTTCAAACAAGTAAGCCGGAAAAACTTAGAAACTAACACTTGATTTCCAAACGAACGAAACATGCATACATAAAATTAAAACGGATCGCATGATAAGTTTCTTCCGCCCACATGCATATGTTTCGTCCTAGATACTTCAAATACTTAGTTTTATTACAAACCCGCAAAGGGGTCAAAATGATGCATCTCATTGTTTTTCAGGAGTTACTCGGAAGTTTCTAGGTCGTCCTCCGAGGCTTGATACGTGCCATCCTTGCCAGAACCGTCGCCAGAATCATCGCCGGATCGGTGCGCGCTGGACCCGAAGCCCTCCTCGTCATCTTACTCGTCGTCGGAGAAACCGGCTGGAGGAGCATGCTTCTTATACCAAGCTGAGTGATTCACTCGCTAGGCAAAGAGCGTGTCAAAGCCTTCGGTCTCCGCGAGAGCTTTCATGACGTTGGTGCCCTTGGGGACTCCGCGTGCGACTATCGCGAAATCCATGGAGGGGAAGTACGACTTGCACATGGCCAGGGCAATCGAGGCGGCTCCGCGAGCTGAAGACTCCTGCCAGTCCCTGATCAGGTCCGACACCAGCTTCATCAGCTTCGCCATCTTGTCGATGATCGTAGTGCGGGCTCTCTTCAGGGACAGCGTCTCGGCGATACCGCGGCAAGCTTCGAAGAGATTGTCAATAGAGTTCCAGGCTTCTTCATAAGCTTCCGTCCTGGAAAGGCCGGAGTCCTCCGTCCATTCAAATCCGAGACATGCTGATATACACAAACAATCGCACGGTCAGTTTCCGAGATGGGACAAAACGAATGCAATGGAGATGCCGGAAATACGAAGTCCTTACGGAAGATCAACTCGTCAATATCTTACGCCTCCGCCTCATAATCCTTCGTCTTAGACACCAGAGTCTTGACTCTCTGGTGGCTCGTCTTCAGCTTCTCGGCCAGTTCCAACATAGCTTGGGCATGTTTCTCCTCCATCTCCCATTTGGCCTTAGTCTCCTTTTCAACTGATTCCTTGAAGAAATTCTTGAGGGAGGCATGCTCGGCTTTCAGCACTTCGAGCTCGGCGGAGATTGAGTCGATGGAGGGTGCTTGGAAAGTTGTTCTGTAAGGAGGAAAGCAAGATTAAAATCAAAAAGACATACTCAAATAACGAAGAGTGCATTGAGGAACCTCAAGCAAGGTGGAACACATACCCTCGTTAATTTTCAAACGAGTTTCAAGGTGTGTGATGGCCTGCTCGTCCTCCGCTCCTTTCTTGTGTAGCCTCTTGATCACCGTCTTCTGCTCCAGCACCAGTGTCCGCAGATCCTCATGCAGTTGACAGGTGTTCTACTAAGAAAATATGAATAGTTAGCCGGAAATTAAAATCTGGGGGTTGGACGCGAAGTTTAAAAAACTCTTCTTGTGCTAGGAAATTTTTAGTTTCCGCCAAGAACAATTCAAGATTACACAGTTAAAAGCATCGGCTTGCAAATTTACCCGGAAATATCTAAACCAATGCTTGGGGGCTAGTGTTACCTGGCGCACGGCTTTGTGCTTGGCGAAGAAGACCCGGAGATTGTCTTCAAGGGTTGTTAGGTCTTGCTGCTCCGTCTCTGGCTTCCCCCACACTTCATTCATTAAGCTCGTCATTTCCGCATGACGTTGTGCGAGGGGAACTTTCTAAAGAACCAGAAAGAAATGCGGATGCGTTTTGGGCATACCAGTAGCACCACTTAGCAGGTATTTCTTTGGGCATCATTAGTCGTAGCTTTAGCCGAGGCGGTTTCAGGTTTTTCAGGCGGAGGCTTGGACGAGGAGGCGCCTTTACCGCAATCCGCAGTTGGCTCCTCCGGAATATCATCAAGAATGATGACATCCTTCGGACCCTGGGCTGTAGAGGAGGAGGCCTTAGGCGGAACCTCCACTTCCGGAGTAATAGGCATTGAGGCAGGCGAGGGTTTGGACTTCTTCTTGGGGGGCTTGCTTCCGGAACTTTTGCTGCACGACGAGAAGAGCATAACACTTAGCAGATTTTGAGTTAATTTGCAAACATAAAGTAAGTCGGAAGCTAGGTACTTACCCAGGTTTAAGGAAGAACTTCTCGATGTTGGCTTGCGAGCTTCTGTTGGTATCGATTTGCTTGAGGCGTTGTTTCTCTTTTTCGGCATTCTTGGTGGCCGCGGTGCTGGGAGCCTCGCGCGCACGTTTTGACGCCGGGCCGGAGGCTGCACCTCTATTCCGCTTGGCGGGAACAGGGGCCTCCGGAGCTTCCGCATCGGACGCGGCCTCTGGGTTCGTATTGCCGGAGTGAGGGACCCGGGTCAGATTTCCGAGATCCTTCTCCTCGAGGGCTTCGAGCTGAACATACAAAAATAAAAGTCCTTAGACAAATTCGCAGGTACAAAAAGGGAAGTGGTGATTAGTCGGAAGACTTACCGCGATGCCGGCGCCATCCGTGTGTATGTCTAGATTGCACACCTGAGAGCGAACGTCACACGGAATCTTGATCATTACCCGAATCCGCTTGTCCAGGGCGTTGGAGGAGAGGTTGTCCTTGGAGGCGCACATGGTGTCGTCGCGGCCGGTGTATTCGTACATCAAGCGATCCCGATGTTGAAGGGGTTGGATCCGCTTGGTGAACCATGACATCGTCAGGTCCTTCCCCGACAAGCGAGCTTCTATCAGCTTGCAGATCCGCTTGACCGCCCTTGTCAGCTGAGGCGACTCAGAGAGGTGAGGGCACTTGGTCTAGGCAGGGGTCTCGCTGGCGGGCCTGTCTTTGAACTCCGGCAGTGTCTTCAGGCTGGCCGGATCTGAGACATCCTTCACGTAGAAGAATCCCCCGGACCAATACCTGACGGATTCATGACGATCTGTGTGGGGGTAGACGCGGCCGGGGCGGATCTTGAAGGTGATGCTCCCGCAGGTGGCGAGCAATGAAGTCTGTGGGACCGTCTCCTTCTTGACGGAGAAGAAATATCGAAACAAGGGCAAATCAGGTGTTACCCGGAGATGGCCCTCACACAGGGTGACGTGGTTGGCGATGGCGAGGATGTTGTTGGGGAAGATGTTGTGAGGTTGCAGGTTGTACGCCTTGAGGATTTCCGAGAAGAAATCGCTCGGCGGCAACGAGAACCCACGCTCGACCAACGTCTTGGTCAGCACCCATTCTCCGGCTTCGGGCGCCGGGATCAGGGCACCCGGAACCGTTCGTCAGGACCCGGGTTGGATAAAGCCCTCCGCCTCGAGGCTCCGGAGCTCTTCTTCTGTGGTGGTGCATGGCCAACATTGCCCCTTGACCTCGCCTTCGTGATATCGGGCCTTCGACTTCTTGGCGGCAACCTCTTCCACCTTCTTTTCCATCTGCTTGGATTTGGCTAAGTCTTCTGGATTGGCAGACGTCCCCTCGATGTTCTTGTCGGATCCCTTAGTAGGATCTAGCTGGACGAGGCTGAATGGCAGAGGGGCAGAGGAGATGGGTGTGGCCGCAATAGGTTCCGTCTGCGATGGAGGCGGAGTAGAGGAAGACATCTACAAATTGCAAGTGGACTAACTTAGTCGAAACTACTGCTACAGACTAATCGTCTCTACCAACGCCGGTGAAAAAGCTCAAGCTGAAGGCTTACCGGAGATGGTTTATGCGGTTGTCGGAGAGGCCGGCGACGAGGAATTTGCTGCGGTGGCTCGCCGAGGTTAAGAACAGGACAAACACGGTGCGGCGGCGCTGACTCCGGCGAAGTTCCAGCAGACTCCGGCACGACGGAAGCTGGAGCTCGGTGGCGGCGCTCGAGTGAGAGATGAAATGGGGGGAATGAGGTGATTAGGTGTGTGCGGTGGTGATATTTATAGGCGCGGGATTAGATTCATGCTCCGCATCCTGTGGTCGGAACGCAAGCATCGCATCGTTGGATGATGGACACGTGCCGAAAACCCTAGCGGTAAAAATGGCTAAGGATAAGTTATCGTTCAAATTACCCGCAAATGGCGCCAAGATTGGCGGAACCGTTTGAACCTTTCAAGGTTCCGAGTAAGAATTTAAAATGATGAGCCATTATCTCTGCAGGGGAGTAACCCGGAGACTCGTTGTAATGATGAGGTCGATAGATGAAGTCCCGCGGGATGAAGGATCTTTCCGGCATGCAAGCTAGAAAGGGAAGAATCAGGAAGTTGGAGTTCTTCAAGTTTCGCCATGTTACCGAGAGGATTGTCGGAAGCGAAGATGATTCGAGCAAGGCGGAAACAAGAGGTGAATCTCGGAGAACTCTGGGGGCTACTGTTGTGGGTATACTTCATGGGTGTACCATCGACAGTGCCTAGAGCCGGCAAGCCCGGGTGGCCCATAGACGGTGATGGTGGCGTATGGCCCATCGGGTGGCCCAGTTGCTGTAGATCAAGATGGATGAAGTCCAGCCCAGGAACAAGGAGCCGGATCCACCGACCAACTCTGGAAGTCGGATTCGGCCTGCCCATCAGGGGTAGCCGGATCCAGTACGGCGTATAAGGGAAGGCGGATCCTTGACGTGCACGGCAATGTATTATTCCGTAGTTAGGAGACTTGTATTCCAGCTAGGACTCTCCGTGTAAACCCTAGATATTGGCGCCTTTATAAGCCGGATCCTGGGAGCCCTAGAGGGACAACCACAACTCATTGACAACACGAAAGCGCCCAGATAATTCCAGACAAGCAACAGTAGGCCCTGTCATCGTGCAGGTGTTCCGAAGCTGGGTAAATCGCGTACCACCGCCGTCCCTAGGACTCTCCGCCCGATGGCCCCTACTTATTTTCCCCCTCGTGAGGATCCCTCCTCCAAGGTACCGTCGAATAGACAACGATAGCCACCAGAGAGGATATGAGAGAACTTAGTGAGGATCGTACAGCCATGCCTCTTGTGCTCATGTACAAGGGTGAGGTTTTGGTTTCTAACAACATGACCCCTATTTCTCTTGGTGTTTCTCATGTTTTGCAGGAATTCAGTGACGTGTTTCTGGAGGAGGTGCCCGCAGGATTGCCACCATTGCGTGGTATTGAGCATCAAATTGACTTGATCCCCGGCGCCTCGCAGCCCAATAGGGCGCCATATAGAACGAACCCTGAAGAGACGAAGGAAATACAGAAGCAAGTACAAGCGCTACTCGACAAAGGTTATATTCGCATAATCCTAAGTCCTTGTGATGTATCTATTATTCTAGTTCCTAAGAAAGATGGTACATGGCGCATGTGTGTAGATTGTAGAGCGATAAACAACATTACTATTCGATATCGTCATCCTATTCGCCGTTTAGAGGATATGCTAGATGAGTTGAGTGGTGCTGTTGTTTTCTCTAAGATTGATTTGCGTAGTGCTTATCATCAAATTAGGATGAAAGAAGGGGATGGATGGAAAACAACCTTTAAAACAAAATTTGGTTTATATGAGTGGTTAGTAATGCCTTTTGGTTTAACTAATGCACCTAGTACTTTCATGAGACCGATGAACCATGTTTTGCGTGATTTTACTGGCAAGTTTGTGGTTGTGTACTTTAATGATATATTAATTTACAGCTGCAATGAATCTGATCATACTATGCATATTCGACATGTTTTGCAAGTGTTGCGTGATAATAAACTCTATGATAATCTTGAGAAGTGCACATTTTGCAAAGATAAGGTCATATTTCTGGGTTATGTTGTCTCTAAACATGGACTAGAGGTAGATTCATCTAAAATTGAAGCAATTCAAATTTGTCCTACTCCCATGAATGTGAGTCGAGTACGAAGTTTTCATGGTCTTGCTGGGTTTTATAGAAGATTTGTGCCCAATTTTTGGTACTATTGCTGCACCTTTGAATGAATTGACAAAAAAGGGTGTTGTTTTTGAGTGGGGCGCTGACATAGGCATCCCCAATGGGCCTGCCGAAGATGGTACCCGGGGTTTACTGAAGGCCCATGAAGTCGAAGAATATGAAGATCGAAAGCTGATGTCTACGCACGCTTCTATTCCTGTAGACAGTGTTGGGCCTCCAAGAGCAGAGGTTTGTAGAACAGCAGCAAGTTTCCCTTAAGTGAATCACCCAAGGTTTATCGAACTCTGGGAGGTAGAGGTCAGAGATATCCCTCTCAAGCAACCCTGCAATTACGATACAAGAAGTCTCTTGTGTCCCCAACACACCTAATACACTTGTCAGATGTATAGGTGCACTAGTTCGGCGAAGAGATAGTGAAATGCAAGTGATATGGATGAATATGAGTGGTAATAACAATCTGAAATAAATATGGCAGCAAGCGAACATGTAGCAGTAACTTGTTGGAAACGGTGTTTCAATGCTTAGAAACAAGGCCTAGGGATCCTACTTTCACTAGTGGACACTCTCAACATTGCAATCATAATTGAATATAAATAAGCACTTCATCATACTACTCTCCTGTTGAATAAAGAACTCAAATTCATTGGGCAGGTGTGCAAAAGAACACCTCAAAGGCGTATTCCCAAGTACTAATAAACACCCCACACCGTCACCGTGAGCATTTATAGGAGGTACTAACACACCACAATTCATAAGGGAGTTACACACGGCGCACACACTGTCACCATTACACCGAGGTCACAGTAACTCCAAAGTTCACATAATAAAACACTTGAATAGCATATGACATCTAGATTGCAAATCCTACGATCACATAGATGAACAAATAACTACTACTCTCAAACACTCTCTTGTTGGATAACAAACACCATTCATTGTGTAGGGCTACAAGAGCACACCTCAAGCCAGACTAAACAAGCTCCACAACATCCGGAGTTCATATTAAAGTAACCTCTAGAGTGCATAATAGACAAGAGTAACATCTACATATTCATATAGATCACACTGATGTCTACGTGTGCTTATAATCTTGTAGACAGTGTTGGGCCTCCAAGAGCAGAGGTTTGTAGAACAGCAGCAAGTTTCCCTTAAGTGGATCACCCAAGGTTTATCGAACTCAGGGAGGAAGAGGTCAAAGATATCCCTCTCAAGCAACCCCGCAATCACGATACAAGAAGTCTCTTGTGTCCCCAACACACCTAATACACTTGTCAGATGTATAGGTGCACTAGTTCGGCGAAGAGATAGTGAAATACAAGTGGTATGAATGAATATGAGAAGTAGTAACGGCGCCAGAAAAGTGCTTGCTGGCGTGCAGTTGATGGTAGTAATATTGCAGGAAGTAAAGATGCAGTAAAACAGTAAATAAGCAATGATTCGATGTTTGGAAACAAGGCCTAGGGATCATACTTTCACTAGTGGACACTCTCAACATTGATCACATAACTGAATAAACAAATATTACTTTCTCTACACTCTCTTGTTGGATGACAAACACCATTCATTGTGTAGGGCTACAAGAGCACCTCAATGCCGAAGTTAACAAGCTCCACAACATTCGATGTTCATATTTAAATAACCTTAGAGTGCATGATAGACCAACGCAATTATACCGAGTACTAACATAGCATGCGCCTGTCAACATTAGCTATGAAAGGGGGAATAGATCACATCAATACCATCATAGTAATAGTTAACTTCACAATCTACAAGAGATCACAATCATAACCTACGCCAAGTACTACATGATGCACACACTGTCCACATTACATCATGAAGGAGGAATAGACTACTTTAATAACATCACTAGAGTAGCACATAGATGATATTCAACTAGATCACAAAGCTCATGATCACACAAAGATCACATGGGAGAGAGAGATTAACCACATAGCTACCGGTACAGCCCTTAGCCTCGATGGAGAACTACTCCCTCCTCATGGGAGACAGCAGCGTTGATGAAGATGGCGGTGGTGTCGATGGAGGAGCCTTCCGGGGGCACTTCCCCGTCCCGGCGGGGTGCCGGAACGGAGACTCCTGTCCCCCGGATCTTGGCTTCGCGATGGCGGCGGCTCCGGAAGGTTTCTCGTACCGTGGCTTTTCCGTCTCGAAGATTTAGGTCGGGGACCTTTAAATAGGCGAAGAGGCGGAGTCGGAGGGCTGACGAGGCGGTGACACAATAGGGGGCGCGGCCCAGGCCCTGGCCGCGCCACCCTGGCGTGTGGTGGCCCTGTGGCCCCCCTCTGGTCCCTCTCGGGTGTTCTGGAAGCTTCGTGGAAAAATAGGATGCTGGGCATTGATTTCGTCCAATTCCGAGAATATTTCCTTACTAGGATTTCGAAACCAAAAACAGCAGAAAACGAGCAATCGGCACTTCGGCATCTCGTCAATAGGTTAGTTCCGGAAAATGCATAAAAACGATATAAAGTGTGAACAAAACATGTAGGTATTGTCATAAAACTAGCATGGAACATAAGAAATTATAGATACGTTTGAGACGTATCAAGCATCCCCAAGCTTAGTTCCTACTCGCCCTCGAGTAGGTAAACGATAACAATGATAATTTCTTAAGTGACATGCTACCAACATAATCTTGATCAATACTATTGTAAAGCATATGAAGTGAATGAAGTGATAGTAAAGATAATGACTAAACAACTGAATCATATAGCAAAGACAATGACTAAACAACTGAATCATATAGCAAAGACTTTTGATAAATAGTACTTTTCAAGACAAGCATCAATAAGACTTGCATAACAGTTAACTCATAAGCAATAGATTCTTAGTAGAAGGCATTGAAGCAACACAAAGGATGATTAAGTTTCAGCAATTGCTTTCAACTTGTAACATGTATATCTCATGGATAGTTGTCAACATAAAGCAATATAACAAGTGCAATAGGTAGATATGTAAGAATCAATGCACACAGTTGACACAAGTGTTTGCTTCTAAGATAGAAAGAAGTGGGTAAACTGACTCAACAATAAAGTAAAAGAATGGCCCTTCGCAGAGGGAAGCAGGGATTAAATCATGTGCTAGAGCTTTTTAAGTTTTGAAATCATATAGAGAGTATAAAAGTAAAGTTTTGAGAGGTGTTTGTTGTTGTCAACGAATGGTAGCGGGTACTCTAACTACCTCGTCAACTAGACTTTCAAGAGCGGCTCCCATGAAGGACGTTGTCTCTACCAGCAAGGTAGATCATCCCTCTTCTCTTTTGTTTACACATGTACTTTAGTTTAGTTTTTATTTTTTATTTTTTAGATGACACTCCTCCCAACCTTTGCTTTCTCAAGCCATGGCTAACCGAATCCTCGGGTGCCTTCCAACAATCACATACCATGGAGGAGTGTCTATTTGCAAATTTAAGTTGCTTACTGATGAATCAAAGCAAAACATGTGAAGAGAATTATTAATGCAAGTTAATTAATTGGGGCTGGGAACCCCGTTGCCAGCTCTTTTTGCAAAATTATTGGATAAGCGGATGAAGCCACTAGTCCATTGTGAAAGTCTGTCAGAAGTAAATGACAAGATCGAAAGATAAACACCACATACTTCCTCATGAGCTATAAAACATTGACACAAATAAGAGATAATAGCTTTTGAATTGTTTAAAGGTAGCACATGAAGTATTTGCTTGGAATGGCAGAGAAATACCATGTGGTAGGTAGATATGGTGGACACAAATGGCATAGTTTTTGGCTCAAGGATTTGGATGCACGAGAAGAATTCCTCTCAATACAAGGCTAGGCTAGCAAGGTTGTTTGAAGCAAACTCAAGTATAAAAGGGTGCAGCAAGACTCACATATGAACATATTGTAAGCATTATAAGACTTTACATCGTCTCCTTGTTGTTCAAACACCTCAACCAGAAAATATCTAGACTTAGAGAGACCAATCATGCAAACCAAATTTTAACAAGCTCTATGTAGTTCTTCATTAATAGGTACAAAGTACATGATGCAAGAGCTTAAACATGATCTATATGAGCACAACAATTGCCAAGTATCAAGTTATTCAAGACATTATAGCATCTACCACATGCAGCATTTTCTGTTTCCAACCATATAACAATTAACGAAGCAGTTTCAACCTTCGCCATGAACATTAAGAGTAAAGCTAAGAACACATGTGTTCATACGAACCAGCGGAGCGTGTCTCTCTCCCACACTAGGATGAACTTATTCAAACATAAACAAAAACAAAAGCAAACAGACGCTCCAAGTAAAGTGCATAAGATGTGACCGAATAAAAATATAGTTTCAAGAGAAGAAACCTGATAAATTGTTGATGAAGAAGGGGATGCCTTGGGCATCCCCAAGCTTAGACGCTTGGGTCTTCTTGAAATATGCAGGGATGAACCACGGGGGCATCCCCAAGCTTAGGCTTTTCACTCTTCTTGATCATAGTATATCATCCTCCTCTCTTGACCCTTGAAAACTTCCTCCACACCAAACTTAAAGCAAACTCATTAGAGGGTTAGTGCATAATCAAAAATTCACATGTTCAGAGGTAACACAATCATTCTTAACACTTCTGACATTTCCCAAAGCTTCTGAAAGTTAATGGAACAAAGAAATCCATTCAACATAGCAAAAGAGGCAATGCGAAATAAAAGGCAGAATCTGTCAAAACAGAACGATCCGTAAAGACGAATTTTCCAGGGGCACTTAACTTGCTCAGATGAAAAAGCTCAAATTGAATGAAAGTTGCGTACATATCTGAGGATCACGCACGTAAATTTGCAGATTTTTCTGAGTTACCTACAGAGAACCCTGCCCAAATTCGTGACAGACAGAAATCTGTTTCTGCGCAGTAATCCAAATCTAGTATGAACCTTGCTATCAAAGACTTTACTTGACACAACAATGCAATAAAATAAGATAAGGAGAGGTTGCTACAGTAGTAACAACTTCCAAGACTCAAATATAAAACAAAAGTACTGTAGTAAAATAAACACATGGGTTATCTCCCAAGAAGTGCTTTCTTTATAGCCATTAAGATGGGCTCAGTAATTTTAATGATGCACTCCCAAGAAATAAGACTTGAAGCAAAAGAGAGCATCAAGAAGCAAATTCAAAACACATTTAAGCCTAACATGCTTCCTATGCATAGGAATCTTGTAAATAAACAAATTCATGAAGCATAATGCAACAAGCATAGAAAGATAACACAAGTGCAACTTCAATATTCTCAACATAAAGAGGGGAAACTTAATATTATTAAGATGCATATAACCATGTTTCCCTCTCTCATAATAACTTTCAGAGGCATCATGAACAAACTCAACAATATAAGTATCACATAAAGCATTCTTATTCACATGCATAAAAGTATCATTACTCTCCACATAAGCATAATCAATTTTATTAGTTGTAGTGGGAGCAAATTCAACAAAGTAGCTATCATTATTATTCTCATCAAGTGTAGGAGGCATAGTATAATCATAATAAAATTTACTCTCCATAGTAGGCGGCACCAAAAGACCACTATCATTATAATCATCATAAATAGGAGGCATATCATAATCAACATAAACTTTCTCCTCAATACCCGGAGGACTAAAGAGATCATTTTCATCAAAACCGACCTCCCCAAGCTTAAATTATTCCATAGCATTAGCAACAATGGTGTTCAAAGCATTCATACTAATAACATTCCCATTAGCATGCATAAGTTCCATGGGTTTTTTAATTTTCTCTTCAAACACATCATGTCCTAATTCAAGATAAAGTTCATAAAGATCTCTCATTTTGTTGTTGTCTTCCATTAAGCCTTACTAGTGTAAAACAAGAGACAAAAAGATGCAATTGCAGGATCTAAAGGAAATAGCTTCGAGCACTCACAACGGCAACAGAAAAGTACTCCGTTACCTGGGACCGAAGTATGAGTGCCTTTTACCTTTCCTCCCCAGCAACGGCGCCAGAAAAGTGCTTGATGTCTACGTGTGCTTCTAATCTTGTAGACAGTGTTGGGCCTCCAAGAGCAGAGGTTTGTAGAACAGCAGCAAGTTCCCTTAAGTGGATCACCCAAGATTTATCGAACTCGGGGAGGAAGAGGTCAAAGATATCCCTCTCAAGCAACCCTGCAATCACGATACAAGAAGTCTCTTGTGTCCCCAACACACCTAATACACTTGTCAGATGTATAGGTGCACTAGTTCGGTGAAGAGATAGTGAAATACAAGTGGTATGAATGAATATGAGCAGTAGTAACGGCGCCAGAAAAGTGCTTGCTGGCGTGTGGTTGATGGTGGTAATATTGCAGCGAAGTAAAGATGCAGTAAAACGATGAAATAAGCGATGATTCGATGTTTGGAAACAAGGCCTAGGGATCATACTTTCACTAGTGGACACTCTCAACATTCATCACATAACTGAATAAACAAATACTACTTTCTCTACACTCTCTTGTTGGATGACAAACACCATTCATTGTGTAGGGCTACACGAGCACCTCAATGCCGGAGTTAACAAGCTCCACAATATTCGATGTTCATATTTAAATAACCTTAGATTGCATGATAGACCAACGCAATTATACCGAGTACTAACATAGCATGCGCCTGTCAACATTAGCTATGAAAGGGGGAATAGATCACATCAATACCATCATAGTAATATTTAACTTCACAATCTACAAGAGATCACAATCATAACCTACGCCAAGTACTACATGATGCACGCACTGTCCACATTACATCATGAAGGAGGAATAGACTACTTTAATAACATCACTAGAGTAGCACATAGATGATATTCAACTAGATCACAAAGCTCATGATCACATAAAGATCACATGGGAGAGAGAGATTAACCACATAGCTACCGGTACAGCCCTTAGCCTCGATGGAGAACTACTCCCTCCTCATGGGAGACATCAGCGTTGATGAAGATGGCGGTGGTGTCGATGGAGGAGCCTTCCGGGGCACTTCCCCGTCCCGGCGGCGTGCCGGAACAGAGACTCTTGTCCCCCAGATCTTGGCTTCGCGATGGCGGCGGCTCTGGAAGGTTTCTCGTACCGTGGCTGTTCCGTCTCGAAGATTTAGGTCAGGGACCTTTAAATAGGCGAAGAGGCGGAGTCGGAGGGCTGACGAGGCGGTGACACAATAGGGGGGCGCGGCCCAGGCCCTGGCCGCGCCGCCCTGGCGTGTGGTGGCCCTGTGGCCCCCCTCTGGTCCCTCTCGGGTGTTCTGGAAGCTTCGTGGAAAAATAGGATGCTGGGCATTGATTTCGTCCAATTCCGAGAATATTTCCTTACTAGGATTTCTGAAACCAAAAACAGCAGAAAACAGCAACTGGCACTTCGGCATCTCGTCAATAGGTTAGTTCCGGAAAATGCATAAAAACGATATAAACTGTGAACAAAACATGTAGGTATTGTCATAAAACTAGCATGGAACATAAGAAATTATAGATACGTTTGAGACGTATCACACACCATGGGAAAGAGAGATGAACCACATAGCTACCGGTAGAGCCCTCAACCTCGGGGGAGAACTACTCCCTCCTCATCATGGGAGAGAGCAACGGCGATGAAGATGGCGGTGGTGTCGATGGAGATGACTCCGGGGGCAATTCCCCTTCCCGGCGGAGTGCCGGAACAGAGACTTCTGTCCCCTGAAACTTATCTTCGCGATGGCGGCGGCTCTGGAACTTTTCTCGTATCGTGGCTTATCTTTTTAGGGTTTTCGCGACGGAGAGACTTTATAGGCGGAAGGGCAGCCTCGGAGGGGTCCCGAGGGTCCCACACAATAGGGGGGCGCCCCCCCCTTGGTCGCGCCGCCATGTGGGGTGGGGCCCCCTTGGCTCCCCTCTGGCCCCTCTTCGGTGCTCTGGAACCTTCCGTGAAATATAAGATCGTGGGCTTTGCAATCTAGATGTCATATGCTATTCAAGTGTTTATTATGTGAACTTTGGAGTTACTGTGACCTCGGTGTAATGGTGACAGTGTGTGCGCCGTGTGTAACTCCCTTATGAATTGTGGTGTGTTAGTACCTCCTATAAATGCTCACGGTGACGGTGTGGGGTGTTTATTAGTACTTGGGAATACACCTTTGAGGTGTGCTTTTGCACACTTGCCCAATGAATTTGAGTTCTTTATTCAACAGGAGAGTAGTATGATGAAGTGATTATTTATATTCAATTATGAATGCAATGTTGAGATTGTCCACTAGTGAAAGTAGGATCCCTAGGCCTTGTTTCTAAGCATTGAAACACCGTTTCCAACAAGTTCTGCTACATGTTCGCTTGCTGCCATATTT
>NC_061512.1:87708172-87755856 GCF_022539505.1 Lolium rigidum | reverse complement strand
TTTCAGATTGTTATTACCACTCATATTCATCCATATCACTTGCATTTCACTATCTCTTCGCCGAACTAGTGCACCTATACATCTGACAAGTGTATTAGGTGTGTTGGGGACACAAGAGACTTCTTGTGTCGTAATTGCAGGGTTGCTTGAGAGGGATATCTCTGACCTCTACCTCCCTGAGTTCGATAAACCTTGGGTGATTCACTTAAGGGAAACTTGCTGCTGTTCTACAAATCTCTGCTCTTTGAGGCCCAACACTGTCTACAGGAATAGAAGCGTGCGTAGACATCAAGCTATCTTCTGGCGTCGTTGCCGGGGAGGCATAGCTCTACTCATAAGTTCACCTGGGGAGTACACTCTACCTCTCTCTCTGTTTTTTATTTTATTTTATTTCATTTTGCTTAGTTTACTTTTGTCTAGTTTATTTGTGCTTAGTTTATTTCTGTCTAGTATTATTTTGCTTACTTTACTTTTGTCTAGTTTGTTTTTGTCTTGTTTTATTTTTCTTATATACCCAAAAATCCAAAAAAAATTGAAAAACCGAAAAAATTAAAAAATGTTGATATGGGAGAACCCACAACCTATTTGGAGCTTATTGAAATATATATGAATTATAGAGAATCAAGAACGGGTAAAGTCATGAGTGTTGTGATAGAAAAATTGGATACAATTGCTAAAATCTTGCTTAAACGCCATGATATAAACTGTTGCTCTAAACAGGATACTAAACATCTGAAATTCCAATGTGGCTTTAGTGAAGAAGTTTTAATTAAGAACTATAATTGGAATAACTATATTCATTTTGGGTTCGAAGAGGTAGAACAATTTGTCTTATTTATGGGAGCCTCTAAAATAGAATCCTTCGTGTCTAAAAATTATGAAACTTGTGTTGTTTGTAAGGACCTTAAAGATTATGTCTCTTCTATCCTCAATTTTTGCATAGAAAGTTACAGTGATAATCCTTATATCATTGATTATAAATAGAGACTCATTAATGCACAAGAATGCACTCACAATTTGCAGGAACCTGTGAAAGAAGAAATTGATGAACCTGAAAGCTCATTGGATGAAAAAGAGGAGGAAATTGATGAACCTGAAAGCTCATTGGATGAAAAAGAGGAGGAGAGTGATGAACAAAAGGAGGAAGAATGGATTAGCTACCCATGCCAACCTTCTAATGAGAGTAACTCTTTATCTCTTACACTATTTGATTGTCCTCCATGCTTACCAAAGGAGGATGAATGTTATGTTCCTGTGGATTCTCTTGAAATATTCCCTATGAGTAAAACTTGTGAGAATAATTATGTTACTGTTATCTATGATAATCCATGCTATTTTGATAAATCTTATGATAATGCTTTGTTTGTGCCTGATGTCGAAATGCATGGTACTAAAGAGTTTTTCTTAGCAAATGTTTATGATAAATCTCTAGATGATGGTCCTATGTTACTTGATAATATTAATTGTACTACTAATGAAAATGGGATTGGAGAGATCTTGACTTTATCTAGGATTCCCATATCTTTTGAGATTGATCAATCATCTTGTTATATTATTGATAAAAGTGGGTTTGAAAGTTTTAATCCCACTATTTTTGAGCTTGATAAAAATTATGTGTTTGTGGATCATGAAAAGCATGATGTATGTGATAGTTATATTGTTGAGTTTATTCATGAAGCTACTGAAAATTATTATGAGAGAGGAAAATATGGTTGTAGAAATTTGCATGGTACTAAAACACATCTCTATATGCCGAAACTTTTGAAGTTGCTCGTGTTTTATCTTCTTATGCTTGTCACTTGGTTCTTCATGAATTTATTTGTGTACAAGATTCCTATGCCTAGGAAGTGGGTTAGACTTAAATATGTTTTGAACTTGCTTTTTGATGCTCTCTTTTGCTTCAACTCTCATCCTTATGTGAGCATCATTAAAATTGCTGAGCCCATCTTAATGACTATAAAGAAAGCACTTCTTGGGAGATAACCCATGTCTTTATTTTGCTACTGTTTTGTTGTGTCTTGGAAGTTGTTACTACTGTAGCAACCTCTCCTTATCTTTATTTTATTGCATTGTTGTGCCAAGTAAAGTCTCTAATAGAAGGTTGATGCTAGATTTGGATTTCTGCGCACAAACAGATTTCTATCTGTCACGAATTTAAGTAGGTCTCTCTGTAGGAAACTCAGAAAAATCTGCCAATTTTCATGCGTGTTCCTCAGATATGTACGCAACTTTCATTAGTTTTGAGTTTTCTGATTTGAGCAACGGAAGTACCTCTTAAAAATTCGTGTTTACTGGCTGTTCTGTTTTGACAGATTCTGTCTCTGTTTTTTGCATTGTCTCTTGTGGACTTTAAGTAAGGCTTTCTAGACGTGGAGAGCTGTAGCTATTGTTTTATTGAGTTCTTGCAATGTGTCACTACAGGACCAAAGTGGATTAAAGTTTTTTGAGTACTAACCCCTCTAATGAAGTTTATGAGAAGTTTGGTGTGGCGAAGTTTTCAAGGGTCAAGAGAGGAGGATGATATATGATCAAGAAGAGTGAAAAGTCTAAGCTTGGGGATGCCCCCGTGGTTCATCCCTGCATATTTCAAGAAGACTCAAGCGTCTAAGCTTGGGGATGCCCAAGGCATCCCCTTCTTCATCAACAACTTATCAGGTCACTTCTAGTGAAACTATTTTTTATTCAGTCACATCATATGTGCTTTACTTGGAGCGTCTGTGTGCTTTTATTTTTGTTTGTGTTTGAATAAATTCGGATCCTAGCAATCCTTGTGTGGGAGAGAGACACGCTCCGCTTTTTCATATGAACACTGGTGTTCTTAACTTTATTTTAATGTTCATGGCGGAGTTGAAAACCGTTGCACTTATTGATATTTGGTTGGAAACAGAAAATGTTTCATATTGTCTTGGATAATTTGATACTTGGCAATTGTTTTGAGCGCTCAAGTATATCATGTTTAAGCTCATGCACAATGTAGTTTAAACCTATTAGTGGAGAACTACCGTAGAGCTTGTTGAAATTTGGTTTGCATGATTGGTCTCTCTAAGGTCTAGATATTTTCTGGTAAAAGTGTTTGAGCAACAAGGAAGACAGTGTAGAGTCTTATAATGCTTGCAATATGTTCTTATGTAAGTTTTGTCTGTACCGGTTCATACTTGTGTTTGCTTCAAACAACCTTGCTAGCCAAAGCCTTGTACCGAGAGGGAATGCTTCTCGTGCATCCAAAACCTTGAGCCAAAACCTATGCCATTTGTGTCCACCATATCTACCTACTATGTGGTATTTCCTGCCATTCCAAGTAAATACTTCATGTGCTACCTTTAAACAATTCAAAAGCTATTATCTCTTATTTGTGTCAATGTTTTATAGCTCATGAGGAAGTATGTGGTGTTTTATCTTTCGATCTTGTCATTTACTTCTGACAGACTTTCACCAATGGACTAGTGGCATATACATCTGCTTATCCAATAATTTTGCAAAAAGAGCTAGCAATGGGGTTCCCAGCCCCAATTAATTAACTTGCATTAATAATTCTCTTCATATGTTTTGCCCTGATCTATCAGTAAGCAACTTAATTTTGCAAATAGACACTCCTTCATGGTATGAGAATGTTGGAAGGCACCCGAGGATTCGGTTAGCCATGGCTTGTGTAAGCAAAAGGTTGGGAGGAGTGTCATCTAATAAATAAAACTAAAGTACATGTGTAAACAAAAGAGAAGAGGGATGATCTACCTTGCTTGTAGAGATAACGTCCTTCATGGGAGCCACTCTTGAAAGTCTGGTTGATAAGGTAGTTAGAGTACCCGCTACCATTCGTTGACAACAACAAACACCTCTCAAAACTTTACTTTTATGCTCTCTATATGATTTCAAAACTTGAAAAGCTCTAGCACATGATTTAATCCCTGCTTCCCTCTGCGAAGGGCCTTTCTTTTACTTTATGTTGAGTCAGTTTACCTACTCCTTTCTATCTTAGAAGCAAACACTTGTGTCAACTGTGCATTGATTCTTATATACTTGCTTATTTGCATTCATCATATTACTTTGTGTTGACAAATATCCATGAGGTATGCATGTTGAAGTTGAAAGCAATTGCTGAAACTTAAATCTTCCTTTGTGTTGCTTCAAACCTCTTATTAAGAATTTATTGCTTTATGAGTTAACTCTTATGCAAGACTTTTTTATGCTTGTCTTGAAAGTACTATTCATGAAAAGTTTTGCTATATGTTATCTATTTGTTAGCAAACTATAGATCATTGCCTCGAGTCACTTCATTCATCTCATATGCTTTACAATAGTATGATCAAGATTATGTAAGTAGCATGTCACTACAGAAATTATTCTTTTTATCGTTTACCTACTCGAGGGCGAGTAGGAACTAAGCTTGGGGATGCTAGAAAATAGCTTGATGTCTACGCACACTTCTATTCTTGTAGACAGTGTTGGGCCTCCAAGAGCAGAGGTTTGTAGAACAGCAGCAAGTTTCCCTTAAGTGAATCACCCAAGGTTTATCGAACTCAGGGAGGTAGAGGTCAGAGATATCCCTCTCAAGCAACCCCGCAATTACGATACAAGAAGTCTCTTGTGTCCCCAACACACCTAATACACTTGTCAGATGTATAGGTGCACTAGTTCGGCGAAGAGATAGTGAAATGCAAGTGATATGGATGAATATGAGTGGTAATAACAATCTGAAATAAATATGGCAGCAAGCGAACATGTAGCAGAACTTGTTGGAAACGGTGTTTCAATGCTTAGAAGCAAGGCCTAGGGATCCTACTTTCACTAGTGGACACTCTCAACATTGCAATCATAATTGAATATAAATAAGCACTTTATCATACTACTCTCCTGTTGAATAAAGAACTCAAATTCATTGGGCAAGTGTGCAAAAGCACACCTCAAAGGCGTATTCCCAAGTACTAATAAACACCCCACACCGTCACCGTGAGCATTCATAGGAGGTACTAACACACCACAATTCATAAGGGAGTTACACACGGCGCACACACTGTCACCATTACACCGAGGTCACAGTAACTCCAAAGTTCACATAATAAAACACTTGAATAGCATATGACATCTAGATTGCAAAGCCTATGATCACATAGATGAACAAATAAGTACTACTCTCAAACACTCTCTTGTTGGATAACAAACACCATTCATTGTGTAGGGCTACAAGAGCACACCTCAAGCCGGAGTAAACAAGCTCCACAACATTCGGAGTTCATATTAAAGTAACCTCTAGAGTGCATAATAGACAAGAGTAACATCTACATATTCATATAGATCACACCATGGGAGAGAGAGATGAACCACATAGCTACCGGTAGAGCCCTTAGCCTTGGGCTAGAACTACTCCCTCCTCATCATAGGAGACAGCAGCGGCGATGAAGATGGCGGTGGTGTCGATGGAGATGACTCCGGGGGCAATTCCCTGTCACGGCGGCGTGCCGGAACAGAGACTTCTGTCCCCCGAAACTTGTCTTTGCGATGGCGGCGGCTCTGGAACTTTTCTCTTATCGTG
This sequence comes from Lolium rigidum, assembly GCF_022539505.1. Lineage (NCBI taxonomy): Eukaryota > Viridiplantae > Streptophyta > Magnoliopsida > Poales > Poaceae > Lolium > Lolium rigidum. Next base: position 87,750,326 of record NC_061512.1, on the reverse strand, counting down.
GCTTATGTTTTTAGGGTTTTCACGTCTGGGAGACTTTATAGGCGGAAGGGCAGCCTCGGAGGGATCCCACACCATAGGGGGGCGCGCCCCCCCTCCCCCCTTGGCCGCGCCGCCATGTGGGGTGGGCCCCCTTGGCTACCCTCTGGCCCCTCTTCGGTGCTCTGGAACTTTCCGTGAAATATAAGATCGTGGGCATTAATTTCGTCCAATTCCGAGAATATTTCCTGTGTAAGATTTCTGAAACCAAAAACAGCAGAAAACAGGAACTGGCACTTCGGCATCTTGTTAATAGGTTAGTTCCGGAAAACGCATAAAAACATCATAAAGTATGAACAAAACATGTAGGTATTGTCATAAAACTAGCATGGAACATCAGAAAATAGCTTGATGTCTACGCACGCTTCTATTCCTGTAGACAATGTTGGGCCTCCAAGAGCAGAGGTTTGTAGAACAGCAGCAAGTTTCCCTTAAGTGGATCACCCAAGGTTTATCGAACTCAGGGAGGTAGAGGTCAAAGATATCCCTCTCAAGCAACCCTGCAATTAAGATACAAGAAGTCTCTTGTGTCCCCAACACACCTAATACACTTGTCAGATGTATAGGTGCACTAGTTCGGCGAAGAGATAGTGAAATACAAGTGATATGGATGAATATGAGTGGTAATAACAATCTGAAATAAATATGGCAGCAAGTAAACATGTAGCAGAACTTGTTGGAAACGGTGTTTCAATGCTTAGAAACAGGGCCTAGGGATCCTACTTTCACTAGTGGACGCTCTCAACATTGCAATCATAATTGAATATAAATAAGCACTTCGTCATACTACTCTCATGTTGAATAAAGAACTCAAATTCATTGGGCAAGTGTGCAAAAGCACACCTCAAAGGCGTATTCCCAAATACTAATAAACACCCCACACCGTCACCGTGAGCATTCATAGGAGGTACTAACACACCACAATTCATAAGGGAGTTACACACGGCGCACACACCTGTCACCATTACACCGAGGTCACGAGTAACTCCAAAGTTCACATAATAAAACACTTGAATAGCATATGACATCTAGATTGCAAAGCCTATGATCACATAGATGAACAAATAAGTACTACTCTCAAACACTCTCTTGTTGGATAACAAACACCATTCATTGTGTAGGGCTACAAGAGCACACCTCAAGCCGGAGTAAACAAGCTCCACAACATCCGGAGTTCATATTAAAGTAACCTCTAGAGTGCATAATAGACAAGAGTAACATCTACATATTCATATAGATCACACCATGGGAGAGAGAGATGAACCACATAGCTACCGGTAGATCCCTCAGCCTCGGGGGAGAACTACTCCCTCCTCATCATGGGAGACAGCTGCGGCGATGAAGATGGCGGTGGTGTCGATGGAGATGACTCCGGGGGCAATTCCCCGTCCCGGCGGAGTGCCGGAACAGAGACTTCTGTCCGCCGAAACTTGTCTTCGCGATGGCGGCGGCTCTGGAACTTTTCTCGTATCGTGGCTTATGTTTTTAGGGTTTTCACGTCTGGGAGACTTTATAGGCGGAAGGGCAGCCTCGGAGGGGTCCCAGGGGTCCCACACCATAGGGGGGCGCCCCCCCTTGGCCGCGCCGCCATGTGGGGTGGGGCCCCCTTGGCTCCCCTCTGGTCCCTCTTCGGTGCTCTGGAACCTTCCGTGAAATATAAGATCGTGGGCATTAATTTCGTCCAATTCCAAGAATATTTCCTGTGTAAGATTTCTGAAACCAAAAACAGCAGAAACAGGAACTGGCACTTCGGCATCTTGTTAATAGGTTAGTTCCGGAAAACGCATAAAAACATCATAAAGTATGAACAAAACATGTAGGTATTGTCATAAAACTAGCATGGAACATCAGAAATTATAGATACGTTGGAGACGTATCAAGCATCCCCAAGCTTAGTTCCTACTCGCCCTCGAGTAGGTAAACGATAAAAAGAATAATTTCTGAAGTGACATGCTACCAACATAATCTTGGTCAACACTATTGTAAAGCATATGAGATGAATGAAGTGATTCAAAGCAATGGTAAAGATGATGATCAAACAACTGAATCATATAGCAAAGACTTTTCATGAATAGTACTTTCAAGACAAGCATCAATAAGTCTTGCATAAGAGTTAACTCATAAAGCAATAGATTCAAGGTGAAAGGCATTGAAGCAACACAAAGGATGATTAAGTTTCAGCAATTGCTTTCAACTTGTAACATGTATATCTCATGGATAGTCGTCAACATAAAGCAATATAACAAGTGCAATAGGTAAACATGTAAGAATCAATGAACACAGTTGACACAAGTGTTTGCTTCTAAGATATATAGAAAGAAGTAGGTAAACTGACTCAACATAAAGTAAAAGAATGGCCCTTCGCAGAGGGCGGCATGGATTACTATTTTTGTGCTAGAGCTTTTATTTTGAAAACATAGAAACAATTTTGTCAACGGTAGTAATAGTTCATATGTGTTATGCATAATACATCTTATAAGTTGCAAGTCTCATGCATAGAATACCAATAGTGCTCGCACCTTGTCCTAATTAGCTTGGATTAACATGGATTATCATTGCATAACATATGTTTCAACCAAGTGTCACAAAGGGGTACCTCTATGCCGCCTGTACAAAGGTCCAAGGAGATAAATCGCATTTGATTTCTCGTTTTTAATAGATCTCAACCATGGACATCCATACTGGGACAACATAGAAAACAGATAATGGACTCCTCTTTAATGCATAGGCATTCAACAACAAATAATATTCTCATAAGAGATTGAGGATTAGTTGTCCAAACTGAAACTTCCACCATGATTCATGGCTTTAGTTAGCGGCCCAATGTTCTTCTCTAACAATATGCATACTCAAACCATTTGATCATGAAAATCGCCCTTACTTCAGACAAGACGAACATGCATAGCAACTCACATGATATCCAACAAAGGTGTAATAGTTGATGGCGTCCCCAGAAACATGGTTACCGCTCAACAAGCAACTTATAAGAAATAAGATACATAAGCTACATATTCAATACCACAATAGTTTTTAAGGCTATTTTCCCATGAGCTATATATTGCAAAGACAAAGAATGAAATTTTAAAGGTAGAACTCAAGTAATTTACTTTGGAATGGCAGAGAAATACCACATAGTAGGTAGGTATGGTGGACACAAATGGCATAGCTTTTGGCTCAAGGATTTGGATGCACGAGAAGTATTCCCTCTCAGTACAAGGCTTTGGCTAGCAAGGTTGTTTGAAGCAAACACAAGTATGAACCGGTACAGCAAAACTTACATAAGAACATATTGCAAGCATTATAAGACTCTACACTGTCTTCCTTGTTGTTCAAACACTTTACCAGAAAATATCTAGACTTTAGAGAGACCAATCATGCAAACCAAATTTCAACAAGCTCTATGGTAGTTCTTCATTAATAGGTGCAAAGTACATGATGCAAGAGCTTAAACATGATCTATTTGAGCACAACAATTGCCAAGTATCAAATTATTCAAGACAATATACCAATTACCACATGAAGCATTTTCTGTTTCCAACCAAATAGCAATAAGTGAAGCGATCAACTTTCGCCATTGAACATTAAAAGTAAAAGCGAAGAACACTAGTGTTCTTATGAAAAAGCGGAGCGTGTCTCTCTCCCACACAAGGTATGATCCAATTTATTCGGAGAACTAAGATAACAAAACGAAAATAAAAGCACACAGACGCTCCAAGTAAAGTACATAAGATGTGACGGAATAAAAATATAGTTTCACTAGAGGTGAGCTGATAAGTTGTTGATGAAGAAGGGGATGCCTTGGGCATCCCCAAGCTTAGATGCTTGAGTCTTCTTGAAATATGCAGGGATGAACCACGGGGGCATCCCCAAGCTTAGACTTTTCACTCTTCTTGATCATATTATATCATCCTCCTCTCTTGACCCTTGAAAACTTCCTCCACACCAAACTTAAAACAAAATCATTAGAGGGTTAGTGCATAATCAAAAATTCACATGTTCAGCAAGGACACAATCATTCTTAACACTTCTGGACATTGCCCAAAGCTACTGAAAGTTAATGGAACAAAAAAATCCATTCAACGTAGCAAAAGAGGCAATGCGAAATAAAAGGCAGAATCTGTCAAAACAGAACAGTCCGTAAAGACGAATTTTTTAGAGGCACTTAACAGGCTCATATGAAAAAGCTCAAAGCTAATGAAAGTTGCGTACATATCTGAGGATCACGCACGTAAATTGGCAGATTTTTTTGATTTTTCTACAGAGAGATCTACGCAAATTCGTGACAGGTAGAAATCTGTTTGTGCGCAGCAATCCAAATCTAGTATCAACTTTACTATTAGAGACTTTACTTGGCACAACAATGCAATAAAATAAAGATAAGGAGAGGTTGCTACAGTAGTAACAACTTTCAAGACACAACAAAACAGTAGCAAAATAAAAACATGGGTTATCTCCCAAGAAGTGCTTTCTTTATAGCCATTAAGATGGGCTCAGTAATTTTAATGATGCTCGCGCAAGCAATAAGAGTTGAAGCAAAAGAGAGCATCAAAAAGCAAATTCAAAACACTTTTAAGCCTAACCCACTTCCTATGAAAAGGAATCTTGTAAATAAACAAGTCATGTAAGCATAATGCAACAAGCATAGGAAAGCAACACAAGCGCAACTTCAATATTCTCAACATAAAGAGGGAAACTTAATATTACTAAGTAGCATCATGAACAAACTCAACAATATAACTATCACATGAAACATTCTTATCATGAGCCACATGCATAAAATTATTACTCTCCACATAAGCATAATCATTACTATTAATTGTAGTGGGAGCAAATTCAATAAGATAGCCATCATTATTATTCTCATCACCATAATCATCATATATATGAGGCATATTGTAATCATAATTAATTTTCTCCTCAATAGTAGGTGGACTGAAAATATCATATTCATCATTGTAATCATCATATATAGGAGGTAAAGTATCATCAAAGTAATTTTTCTCCTCCATGCTTGGGGGACTAAAAATATCATGCTCCTCAAAACCAGCTTCCCCAAGCTTAAATTCTTCCATAGCATTAGCAATAATAGTGTCCAAAGAGTTCATGCTAATAACATTGCTACAACTATTTTGCAAACAAAGTTCCATGGGTTTTTTAATTCTCTCTTCAAACACATCATGTCCTAATTCAAGATAAAGTTCATAAAGATCTCTAATTTTTTTGTTGTTTTCCATTATGCCTAACTAATGAAAATAAAAACAAGAAACAAAAAGATGCAATTGCAGGATCTAAAGGAAATAGCTTCGAGCACTCACACACCGGCAACAGTGCTAGGAAATTGTTATCACCAGATTTTGGCCAAATCAGGAGATAGGCCGTAAGTGAGATGGGCTTGAAGGATATACGCGTGGAGGATCTCTGAAGCGGCCTTGCACGGGAGTTTGGGCTAAATTGCCCGTGTATCTGTATTATAGTAGATCGCATCTTAGTTTAGAAGTTAGAGTTTAACCCGTGCACGGTTCGGTGCACGCCTGAATTAGAAAGTCTACGGACTATAAATATGTATCTAGGGTTTATGAAATAAACAACAACCACGTTCACCACAAACCAATCTAGGCGCATCGCCAACTCCCCCGTCTCGAGGGTTTCTTCCGGGTAAGCATCATGCTGCCTAGATCGCATCTTGCGATCTAAGCAAGCACACGTTTATTCGTCGTTCATGCGTTGCTCGTATCGAAGCCTTTTTGATGGCGAGCAACGTAGTTATCATAGATGTTTTAGGGTTAGCATTGTTCTTCGTATCATATGCTATCGTCGTGCGACCCTTAGACATCTAGCCGCCCTTACACCTATCTTGGGTGTAAGGGCGGCACCCGCTTGATCATTATTTAGTAGATCCGATCCGTTATGATTGCTCCTTGTTCTTCAAGGATTAGTTTAATATCCGCATCGTTAGGCCTTACAAACGGGTTGAAGGATCCGAGTGGCGCGTAGGGTGTAGTTTGCTAGCCCTAGACAGGATGTTCCGAGGATCAACTTCGTGTTGGTTTTTAGGCCTTGTCTAGGGTCGGTTTACGATCACCGTGCGTGGCCGCCAGGCTCAATCACGAGTAGGATGTTCCGATTATGCGGTGAAAACCCTAAATCGTAGTAGGTCGCTTTAGCTCTGTTTTGATCAAGCAGGACCACCATCTGATCGTACACCTCGTACGCATCATGGGTGGATCGGCTCCTTGAGCCGATTCACAGGACAACCTGAGAGCCGATCGAGGCTCGTATTTAATGTTTACGTGTATGCCATGCAGGAAACTAAGCGAGGCACATCCAACACCTTCCTGACCAGGTATAGGTCAGGTGGCACGCCCTTGCATCAGCATCGGACGTGCGTGCCGAAGGCTTTGCGGGCCGTCGCTCGGAGGGACCGGGGCCAGCCGCAGTCCTGGGAGATTCCCGGCTCTACTGTGTTGCCTGTCGCTGCCCGCCGGTGGGTTTCTGGCCGCAACACATTCTGGCACGCCCGGTGGGACGATCTTCGACATCAACCGCATCGCCATCTACATCTGAGATGGCGGAAGGCACCCCAGTCAAGTACGAGGATCTAACTGACGAGCTTAAGAAGAAGCATGACGAGATCAAAGCAGTCCTCGAAGCCGACCTCATCGGCTCTTTTCACAGAACCCGCTTACATGGCATCAGGTGGAAAGGGTTCTCACCTGAAGGCGCGCTCGATGGAGTGGACCTGTCCACCCCGTCAGAAGAACGCACCAGGTCTCTGCGCCAGGAGATTAACTTCATGGTGGCTCATTCGCTACACCGCCATTCCGAGAGCCTGGTGAACACTTTGGAGCGTGTCGCTCTTCGGGTGATCCAGGAAATCATGAGCCATCGGTACTCTCCGTCGGGACCAGCTCGGGGACTTACCAAGGAGAGATGCCACTCCAGTCCCGTCCACCGCTGCCGTTCGCGTTGGCAGCACCAGAAGTGCCGAGTTCGTCGGCATACGTCGTCTACAAGATCGGTGGTGACCCTAGTGACTACCAATTCTTGCATGAGGCGCCTAAGGAGATCCCTCACGGATACACGTGCACATACGTGCCAGACTGCGATGAATCGGGCGCTCTCGAACCAGGCCGCAACAAGCGGGGATTTCCGGAACGGCGAGGAGGAACTTCGGGAACGGATCTTGAGAAGCGGACGTGGCTAGCTAAGTATGCCACTCCGACAAACCTCCGCAGCTCAGCTCCTGCAGTTGGCTCGTAGCTGGAAAAGCAAGCATGGCTGGCTAAGTATGCTACCCCGGCGAATCTTCGAGTTCAACGCCTACGGCCATCACCGCGGATCAGATCCGTACGATCCCGAAAGACCGGTTCGGCATGATGCCGAAAAGGAGGACAATCGGCTATTCCAAGCCGTACCCCAACGAGTACGAGTTGATCCCGCTACCACCCAAATATCGGCTCCCCGATTTCACCAAGTTTAATGGATCGGATGGTTCCAGCTCCATCGAGCATGTGAGCCGATATTTGGCACAGCTGGGCACGATCTCGACGATCGGACGAGCTGCGTGTGAGGTTCTTCGCACGATCCCTCACGGGATCGGCTTTCGGGTGGTACACATCGCTGCCACCAAATTCAATCCGGACTTGGAAGCGAGTTGGAAGAGCAGTTCCACGTACGGTATCACTCGGAGGCTTCCGAGGCTGGCATTGCCGATCTAGCACAAGTACGACGAAGCGCGGGGAAACAGTGTCGAATACGTCCGGCGCTTCAGGACCATTAGGAACCGATGCTATTCGGTTCATGTGACCGAAAAAGAAGCGATCGAGTTGGCGGTGGTGGGTCTCTCATCATCGATCAAAGACGTGGCCTCCCAAGCGAGACTACCCTTCACCGGCGCACATGGTGCGAAGGCTGTCGACATATGAACAGCGCCACCCGGATGTTTACCAGGATAAATTCAAGCGTGCGGTGGTCCTGGTTGAAGCAGATGAAGATGAAGGTGCTGCGGGAGATCAAGAGGTAGCAGTGGCTGAATGGACTCGGGGGGCAAGCCCCGTGTCCTGTAAATGGGTTAAGCCACAAGGTCCTCCCAAAGGGTTTGACTTCGACGTGACCAAAGCTGAACAAATTTTCGACCTCTTACTCAAGGAGAAGCAACTAGAGGTACCCGAAGGCCACAAGATCCCCACGTCTCAGGAGTTGAACGGAAAGCCATACTGCAAGTGGCATAACACGTTCACCCACGCCACCAACGACTGCAGGGTGTGGCGTCAGCAGGTCCAAATGGCGATAGAACAAGGGCGTCTAATTTTCAGCCAGTACGCTATGAAGGTCGACACACACCCCTTCCCCGCCGTTAACATGGTGGAGTGCACTTACCATGGAGGGTGCCAGCCAGGATTCTCGTGCAATATCAACATGGTAGGACCTGGGCACCACTCTGGTAAGGACGGAGATGAGGGCAGCCGCTCTCATAGCAAGGATACAGAGGAAGCCACTCCACGCGATCGGCTCCGTCACGATGGTAAGCGCTACATCACGGAGGGAGAAGTGAGGAACGTAAGATATCAGCGACCTCTCTCTGATCACCTCCTCAACAAGTATGTGGGTCAATATGACCAACGCCGGCGATACAACGACGACGATGAAAGAGATCGTCTGGCTAGGGACGCCAGGAGACACCGTCGGCATGATCGCGACGAGGAGAGATATGAGCGCCACGCCAAGGAAAAGTCGAGAGAGCAAGACGACGTGGATAGGCACTGGGACTGCCCCTTCTTCAGACACTGCTGGGATTCAGGAATGAGCCGATTGCCTACAATCGGCAACTGTCCAGAGTGTCGACAAAAGAAGAAGGATGCAGCTAACGTGTCCGTGTTCAAACGTCTAGGACCTCTCCCGCCTCGGAACAAGCACGCTAAGTCCTCTCGGGTAGAAGATCTCGAGGAACTAGAGGACGATGATGAAGAAGAAGACAAGTATCATCGGCCAAGGTGGTGCCCTGATGGGCTCAGCCGTTCCCAAAAGCGAAGGGTTCAGCGACTACGTGGGTTGGAGGAAGCCGAAAGGGTATACCTGCACACGTTGAGGAAGGCGCGGCCTGATCTGGCCGCTAAAATTCAGCGAACCCTGGACGAAGAAGGTCGGCCACAAAGGAAAGAGTGGCGCCCCAGACAAAAGAAAGCCGATGATGAGACATCGGCTGGCACAAACATGGTGTTCATCCTTCCAACGGAGTCTAGTAGTCCAGGATTAGACGAAGCACCTGTGGCACAACTTGACTGCGGCCCACGGCCGGTCATCTTTGAGAAGCCACGAGAAAGAAGCTACAGGCATCTGAAGGCCCTGTACTTGCGAGGTTACATCAATGGGCAGCCTGTCAACAAGATGCTGGTGGACACCGGAACGGCAATCAACATTATGCCATACTCCATGCTACGTCAGTTGGGACGCTCTAGCTCGGATCTGATCAAGACCAATGTGACACTGAGCGATTTCAACGGCCAAGCATCTGACGCACAAGGTGTTCTGAACGTGGATCTGACCGTAGGAAGGAAAACCGTCCCTACGACGTTCTTTATTGTCGACGAGCAAGAGCACTTATGTCTGTCTCGCTAGGGAGAGATTGGATCCACGCCAATCGTTGCATTCCATCCACGATGCACCAATGCCTAATACAGTGGGATGGAGATGAAGTAGAAGTCGTCCACGCAGATGATTCAGCCGAGATTTCAACGGCCGGCATGAACGTTTGGGAGACATCGGGCCAAGAGCCACTCTCGGGCATCAATTTGGACGATCGCGAGCGCATCGACGTGACAAAGGACGGGGTTAGGCTGGTTTTATCCACCGGCCCGACCGTGTAACAAGAGCAACATCTATGGACAAACGTGGCGATGCCGATCCATGTGATCGGCCCCAAGGATCTATGGAGGAACATTGCAAAACCTTCATTGAGCAATTCAACATGGAGGCCGATTCCAGCAATCGGCCAAAATTATCCTCACCATACATTCTGCCTGGGTTCAACGTCGATCTAATGGGCAATGGGTTTACGTCGGCTGATGAGCTGGAAGAAATCAACACTGGTTCTAACCGAGCCGACGTTCACATATAGTGCCTTGGCTAACCACAGAGCCGATATCAGCAGATACCTGGCCGAATCGGCTCGGGGGGCACCTAATCAGATGAACACGTGCGATACGTGTGCAGAGGAACATTGGGGGCCGATAGAAAAATTGGCCCGTAAAAAAAATTTCATGATGTACAGCCGATGCACGGACATCGACTTTAGAGCTAAGGAACAAAGCCGATGCACGGCCATCGACTCTAGTACAAATTTGAACAAAGCCGATGCACGGCCATCGACTCTAGTACAAATTTCATGGGATCTACCAGTTGCGTGTTCAAAACACGAGGACCTCCAACTCTGTGTCAGAGGAGTTTTGGCGTACGAGACAACCTTGTCAGAGGAGTTTTGGTTTCTAAAGCCGCTGGTGACCATCTGCAGTATCGACTTTTAACGGAAAAGGGGTGATCGACTCTGGCTGGCTCTGCATGGTATCTTTCTCAGATATGATCGAGCTCAGGTCCATTTCTCTGAATTACGTGTCCTCATCACTATTTTCGCCTCGACTGAGGCTCGGGGGGCAGCTGGCCTGGTGGATGCTCTGTTTTTGGAAGCCGATTGGGTTGTCATCGGCTAGTCCTGCATCGCAATTTTCTTCAAGGGTGGTGATCCATCGAGCTCAAACTCATCGGTCGAAAAGATGAAGGATAGATCATGAGGGATTGATGCGCTGACATCGGCTTATTGAGCATTGACCAAGTTTACGATCACTCCGTAGTCGAAGAGATGAAGGACGGATTATGAGAGACCGATGCGTTGCCATCGGCTCATTGAGCATTGGCTAAGTGACGATCGGCAGAATCAGTATGAGGGGAAATCGGCTAAATTAGCATGAAGGAAATCGGCAAAATCAAATTGGGGAAATTCTTCATTGATAAACGAGATTTCTTACATAAAGAGCTGATTGCTCTCAAAAGGAAGTACTAAGGGGATACATTGCCCCGTCTACTACTACTGATCCTATGCTAAGGGTCCTATCTACGGGCCGTCGCTGCCCTCATCGTCGCCGTCGTCGCCGCTGTCAGCGCTACTCCCGGCGGGCTCGTCGTCGCTGCTGTAGCGACCGCCGGCAGGACCCTCGTTGTCCTCGTCCTCCTCGTCAGCGTCGTCGTCGTCGCTGTCGAAGTCGCTGAGGTTCCCCGGCCAGGGGCAGAAGCGCTTGGCCGGCGGCTCGTCGGAGGAGCTGTCGTCGTCCTCCTCCTCCTCCTCCTCCTTCGCCTCCTCGGAGGAGGTGAAGTCGTCCCAGGAGAAGCGATCGTCATCGCTCTCCTCCTCCGATTCCCCGTCGGCAAGGAAGCGGAGGTCGCTCTCCCCGTCCGTCGAGGACTTGTCGTCCTCGGACCAGACGGAGAAGTCATGGCTGGACTCCTCCCCGGCTTCTATGGCGCGGCGGATGTTGGCCGCATGGACCTCCTGTGGGTCCCGTTCTGGCGTCGGCTCGCGGGAGGAGGAGGATTCGATGGAAAGACCCGATGAGGCGGAGGAAGAAGAAGACATGGTGGCGCAGGAGGGCTTTTGGAGTGCTAATGCGAGGAGGATGAAGAGGAGAACTGTTCGATGCGATTAAATAAAAGGAGATGGAGCGGAGATTTAATGTTCGAGCAGTTTTCGAGGATGTGGTGCCAAAACTGTCAAATCGTGCAGAGAAGTTGGGAAGGCAAGTTGTCATGATACTGCGACGGTTCTGCTCTGCCACGACATGACCCCGCGAAAGAAAGAAACAGAGTGGTTTTGAAATTATCATTACCAAAACCAGGGGGCATGTGTTATCACCAGATTTTGGCCAAATCAGGAGATAGGCCGTAAGTGAGATGGGCTTGAAGGATATACGCGTGGAGGATCTCTGAAGCGGCCTTGCACGGGAGTTTGGGCTAAATTGCCCGTGTATCTGTATTATAGTAGATCGCATCTTAGTTTAGAAGTTAGAGTTTAACCCGTGCACGGTTCGGTGCACGCCTGAATTAGAAAGTCTACGGACTATAAATATGTATCTAGGGTTTATGAAATAAACAACAACCACGTTCACCACAAACCAATCTAGGCGCATCGCCAACTCCCCCGTCTCGAGGGTTTCTTCCGGGTAAGCATCATGCTGCCTCGATCGCATCTTGCGATCTAGGCAGCACACGTTTATTCGTCGTTCATGCGTTGCTCGTATCGAAGCCTTTTTGATGGCGAGCAACGTAGTTATCATAGATGTTTTAGGGTTAGCATTGTTCTTCGTATCATATGCTATCGTCGTGCGACCCTTAGACATCTAGCCGCCCTTACACCTATCTTGGGTGTAAAGGCGGCACCTCGCTTGATCATTATTTAGTAGATCCGATCCGTTATGATTGCTCCTTGTTCTTCAAGGATTAGTTTAATATCTGCATCGTTAGGCCTTACAAACGGGTTGAAGGATCCAGTGGCGCGTAGGGTGTAGTTTGCTAGCCCTAGACAGGATGTTCCGAGGATCAACTTCGGTATGGTTTTTAGGCCTTGTCTAGGGTCGGTTTACGATCACCGCGCGTGGCCGCCAGGCTCAATCACGAGTAGGATGTTCCGATTATGCGGTGAAAACCCTAAATCGTAGTAGGTCGCTTTAGCTCTATTTTGATCAAGCAGGACCACCATCTGATCGTACACCTCGTACACATCATGGGTGGATCGGCTCCTTGAGCCGATTCACAGGACAACCTGAGAGCCGATCGAGGCTCGTATTTAATGTTTACGTGTATGCCATGCGAGGAAACTAAGCGAGGCATCATCCAACACCTTCCCGACCGGGTATAGGTCAGGTGGCACGCCCTGCATCAGCATCGGACGTGCGTGCCGAAGGCTTTGCGGGCCGTCGCTCGGAGGGACCAGGGCCAGCCGCAGTCCTGGGAGATTCCCGGCTCTACTGTGTTGCCCGTCGCTGCCCGCCGGTGGGTTTCTGACCGCAACAGAAATAGCTTAGTAGTCGGAGGATGTGAATACCTTTTACCTTACCTCCCCGGCAACGGCGCCAGAAAATAGCTTGATGTCTACGCACGCTTCTATTCCTGTAGACAGTGTTGGGCCTCCAAGAGCGAGAGGTTTGTAGAACAGCAGCAAGTTTCCCTTAAGTGGATCACCCAAGGTTTATCGAACTCAGGGAGGTAGAGGTCAAAGATATCCCTCTCAAGCAACCATGCAATTAAGATACAAGAAGTCTCTTGTGTCCCCAACACACCTAATACACTTGTCAGATGTATAGGTGCACTAGTTCGGCGAAGAGATAGTGAAATACAAGTGATATGGATGAATATGAGTGGTAATAACAATCTGAAATAAATATGGCAGCAAGTAAACATGTAGCAGAACTTGTTGGAAATGGTGTTTCAATGCTTAGAAACAAGGCCTAGGGATCCTACTTTCACTAGTGGACGCTCTCAACATTGCAATCATAATTGAATATAAATAAGCACTTCATCATACTACTCTCATGTTGAATAAAGAACTCAAATTCATTGGGCAAGTGTGCAAAAGCACACCTCAAAGGCGTATTCCCAAGTACTAATAAACACCCCACACCGTCACCGTGAGCATTCATAGGAGGTACTAACACACCACAATTCATAAGGGAGTTACACACGGCGCACACACTGTCACCATTACACCGAGGTCAAAGTAACTCCAAAGTTCACATAATAAAACACTTGAATAGCATATGACATCTAGATTGCAAAGCCTATGATCACATAGATGAACAAATAAGTACTACTCTCAAACACTCTCTTGGGGATGCTTGATACGTCTCCAACGTATCTATAATTTCTGATGTTCCATGCTAGTTTTATGACAATACCTACATGTTTTGCTCACACTTTATAATGATTTTATGCATTTTCCGGAACTAACCTATTAACAAGATGCCGAAGTGCGAGTTCCTGTTTTCTCCTGTTTTTGGTTCCAGAAAGGCTGTTCGGGCAATATTCTCGGAATTCGACGAAACAAAAGCCAAATATCTTATTTCACCGAGACGGACCAGAACACCGAAGGGGAGCCGGAGAGGAGGCCCAGGGCCTCCACACCATAGGCGGGCGCGGCCTAGAGGGGGGGCGAGCCGCCCTATGGGGTGGGACCCCTAGGCACCCCTTGCGCCGCCTCTTCGCCTATAAAATCCCTCGCGACCTAAAAACCCGATACCAATTGACGAAACTCCAGAAAGTCTCCAGGGGCGCCGCCGCCATCGCGAAACTCCGTTTTGGGGGACAGAATCTCTGTTCCGGCACGCCGCCTGGACGGGGAAGTGCCCCCGGAAGCCATCTCCATCGACGCCACCGCCTCCATCATGCTCCGTGAGTAGTTCCCCCATGGACTACGGGTTCTAGCTGTAGCTAGTTGGTACTCTCTCCCATGTACTTCAATACAATGATCTCATGAGCTGCCTTACATGATTGAGATCCATCTGATGTAATCGGTGTTGTGTTTGTTGGGATCCGATGAATTGTTACATTATGATCAGTCTATCTATATAAGTTTGTGAAGTTATTGTTGCTGCAATCTTGTTGTGTTTAATGCTTATCACTAGTGCACGAGTGGCATGATCTTAGATTTAAGCTCTATAATTATTGCTTAGATTGTATCTACAAGTTGTTTGCACATGTCTATGTACGGAACCCGAGGCCCCAGAGTGACATCAACTGGGATAACTGGAGGGGAAGGCTTAGATATAAGGATCACATGTTTTCACCAAGTGTTAATGCTTTGCTCCGGTGCTCTATTAAAAGGAGTACCTTAATTACCAGTAGATTCCCTTGAGGCCCGGCTGCCACCGGCTGGTAGGACAAAAGATGTTGTGCAAGTTTCTCATTGCGAGCACGTATGACTATATATGGAAAACATGCCTACATAATTAATAGACTTGATGTTCCGTCTTAATGCTATTTCAATCCTATCAATTGCCCAACTGTAATTTGTTCACCCAACACTTGTTACTTGTTATTTGAGAGTTACCACTAGTGTAGATAGCTGGGAACCCCGGTCCATCTCTTATCATCGTATACTCGTTCTATATGTCATTGGAAGTAGTATCAACTATTTTCCGGTGCCATTGCCTCCGTGTTATCATGTATCGCTGCTGTGTTATCGTTACTATTGCTCTCATATTACTCGCTGCTTTCACATCACCCCTGTTACTAGTGCTTTTCCAGGTGCAGCTGAATTGACAACTCAGTTGTTAAGGCTTATAAGTATTCTTTACCTCCCCTTGTGTCGAATCAATAAATTTTGGTTTTACTTCCCTCGAAGACTGTTGCGATCCCCTATACTTGTGGGTTATCAAGACTATTTTCCGGGATGCTTGATACGTCTCCAACGTATCTATAATTTCTGATGTTCCATGCTAGTTTTATGACAATACCTACATGTTTTGTTCATACTTTATGATGTTTTTATGCGTTTTCCGGAACTAACCTATTAACAAGATGCCGAAGTGCCAGTTCCTGTTTTCTGCTGTTTTTGGTTTCAGAAATCTTACATAGGAAATATTCTCGGAATTGGACGAAATCAATGCCCACGATCTTATATTTCACGGAAGGTTCCATAGCACCGAAGAGGGGCCAGAGGGGAGCCAAGGGGGCCCCACCCCACATGGCGGCACGGCCAAGGGGGGAGCGTCTCCCTATGGTGTGGGACCCCTGGGACCCCTCCGAGGCTGCCCTTCAGCCTATAAAGTCTCCCAGACGTGAAAACCCTAAAAAGATAAGCCATGATACGAGAAAAGTTCCAGAGCCGCCGCCATCGCGAAGACAAGTTTCGGGGGACAGAAGTCTCTGTTCCGGCACGCCGTCGGGACGGGGAATTGCCCCCGGAGTCATCTCCATCGACACCACCGCCATCTTCATCGCCGCTGATGTCTCCTATGATGAGGAGGGAGTAGTTCTCCCCCGAGGCTAAGGGCTCTACCGGTAGCTATGTGGTTCATCTCTCTCTCCCATGGTGTGATCTATATGAATATGTAGATGTTACTCTTGTCAATTATGCACTCTAGAGGGAACATCAGAGGCTACCGGTAGAGCCCTTAGCCTCGGGGGAGAACTACTCCCTCCTCATCATAGGAGACAGCAGCGGCGATGAAGATGGCGGTGGCGTCGATGGAGATGGCTTCCGGGGGCACTTCCCCGTCCCGGCGGCGTGCCGGAACAGAGATTCTGTCCCCCGAAACGGAGTTTCGCGATGGCGGCGGCGCCCCTGGAGTCTTTCTGGAGTTTCGTCAATTGGTATCGGGTTTTTAGGTCGCGAGGGATTTTATAGGCGAAGAGGCAGCGCAAGGGGGTGCCAGGGGGTCCTACCCCATAGGGCGGGGCGCCCCCCTCTAGGCCGCGCTAGCCTATGGTGTGGAGGCACTGGGCCTCCTCTCCGACTCCCCTTCGGTGTTCTGGTCCGTCTCGGTGAAATAAGATATTTGGCTTTTGTTTCGTCGAATTCCGAGAATATTGCCCGAACAGCCTTTCTGGAACCAAAAACAGGAGAAAACAGGAACCGGCACTTCGGCATCTTGTTAATAGGTTAGTTCCGGAAAATGCATAAAATCATTATAAAGTGTGAGCAAAACATGTAGGTATTGTCATAAAACTAGCATGGAACATCAGAAATTATAGATACGTTGGAGACGTATCAGAAGCCCAATTAGTTGATAAGGAAAGATAGAGTTGTATTAGGAATAAAGAGATTTGTAACTTTACGGGTTGAACTCAGAGAGTCTCCCGGAATCTGTAAACTTGTGTAATACGAAACCCTCGGCTCCACCTCCTATATAAGGGGGAGTCGAAGGACAAAGAGAAGATCGAATCATTCTTCGCGCAACCCTAGTTTTCATAAGCAGGCGAGTGCTTTTCCGGCTGAAACCCTCGAGATCTACTTGCCCTCTACTTCCGACAAAACCCTGGTCTACAACTTGTAGGCATTGACAAGTCGATACCTTGTCAATTGGTGTCGTCTGTGGGAACTAGAGGCGACAAGGATCTGATCTCGATGGCACGTTCGACATCATCAACATCTTCGGTAGCAAGCAACGCGATGGATCGAGGTAAACAGATCGAAACCGTCCTAGTCGATTTAGTTCCTCACCCGCCCTCCCGTTTGGATGCATATGCGTATCTGGAGGAGCCCATGGACATGGCGTTCGGAAGGTTCCACTTCCGCGTCGGAAAGGAGGGATCTCATCGTATCGCAATATCGGATTCGTCGAGATCGGTCGCAGTTGATTCCGATTCGTCGAGATCGGTATCATCGTTCGAGACCGACGACGAGGAGGTTTCGTCGACAATCTCCACCAAGCTCGCCTCAAGCGGAGAACTCGTCAAGATCTTCAGCAACATATCCGTCGTGTCGTCTGCGGACTCAAATATAAGCAGCGACTCGGCCAGCACCGACAGCTTCCACTTCATCGACGGATCCACTATTGTTGGAGAGGTCTTCACCGATCTATATGACGGTGTCACCAATCCCGACAAAGATCAAAGTTCAAAAAATCATCAAATCTATGCAATTGGAGATACAAGTCGCCGACAAGAGGAGACATCAGAAAATTTCGATGACGCGGGAAATTCGTATGTCGACCCCGTGGATCTTACGCGAGGTTTGGGAACCAAATATATTGGACCTGGAACACGAGAGATGGTGCAATTTCCGCAAGCAGTGTGGGATAGAGTTGCACGAGCCATTGATGGCACAGAACCAATGACCGTAACGGCGACAGCTGAAGAGTTACAGGCATATCAATACAGACTCGCCCGTACCAGGCGGGAGCTCGAAAAGCAGAAAATTGAGCTAGATAGGAGGCAAGACGCGGCTTCCGCGTCAAGAAGGCGAAGGGCGGAGTTGAGCCGACAATCAGGTACTTCGGGAGATAGTCACAGAGCAGCTCGAAACAGAGCGAGATCTTGTCACATCCCGAATTTTTTTAATTTTGGAATGTAAAATAAAAATACATTTGATGCTTGATTGTTTGAAATTGATTGAAATTCACAAAGAATTAAAACTTTTTAAAAGTTATTTACAAGTTAATTCCAAAATAGTATTTTTAAAGACTTTTGATTTTAAAGTATTTTCAAAATCAAACATATCCTTGCTTTCAAAGTTTTCAAATCCTTAATGGATTTCTATTTAAGAAAATAAAACTATAGAAAAATATATTTGTAAAATATTGCCAAAGTGGCAATTAGGCCAAGTCCATGTAATTATTATTTTGTTTTCACAAATGGACTTTAAAAAGATTCCACGTTGTCCTAAAACACTATTTTGATTTTTACAAATGATTACAAACTTATTTGGTATGTGTATATTGAAACTATTCTCATATAGCCAAAATGGCATAGTAGTAATAAAATGATATAAAATAATAATTCACAAAATTTAAGTTCTTTTGTTGTCCTATACCGAGCAAAATAATTTTACAAACTCGTAGAAATTCGTTTCACTCAAATCGGAATTATGAAACTAGTTTCATAAAAGAAACAGTAAAAAAGAAAAAGAAAAGGAAAAAAAAGTGGGCCGGCAGCCGGACCGACCGGCCCAGCAGGCGGCCAGGCCAAGCCCACCCGGCCGACCGAGCCAGCCACCATCTATCGATCGGTTCTGTCGAGGAACGAAAAATCCTGTGTTTATAAAATTTATCTCCACTTAAACGCATTTTTCTTGAGCTACACAACTCGGAATTTAGATCCGTTTATTTTCACGCGTTCGTAACTTTGAGACCCACCTTTTCCACCGACCTATGGCCTATATAAAGCCAGTCACAGTTTCGTTTTCCCTTTACTTCTCCCGAAACCCTAGATCACCGAATCTCAACTCGTTGTTTTGACCACCAAAACCACCTCAAATCGCTTCGGGCTCTACACGAAAGTTGTAGATCTGGTCGAGATCTTTCAATCCCGACCAATATCATCTCTTTTCGTCCACCATACACGGATAATTTCGCATCGCAAGGCATCAGATCTGACAAAGAGAATTCTCAATTAGTTTGTGCTCGTTCCACGAAATCCAAATTCCTTTGGTCAGTATGTAGATCTGATCATCCTCTACAACTTTCATGTTGGAAGTTTTTCGATTTGAAGTACCGATTTGCCGTTCATCTACAGATCTATTTCAAATCAACCGGAGCCAAATCGAGTTTCAAAACGATCTCGAATCGTCATGACTCCAACACGGAAGTTGTTCCTCTCGTTAAGATCTTTCAATTGCCGCAAGTCTCACCTTGTTTCGTTCATCGAGCAAGGAGAAAAACATATTACAAGATTCAGATCTTATAAGGTATAACCCAGATTTTGTCAAACTCATTATTACGTTGTGAAAAGTAATTTGTGCGTTAGATAGATCTATTAATTCTATACAACTTTAATGTAGAAAGTTTTTCCATCTGAGTAATTTTTCTGTCAACCTTTATGATATCATCATGACATCAGCGTAGTCAACTCAGTCTGGTGAAAGTCAAACTACAGTTAGCGGTACAGTCAGCAGTCAGCGGTACAGTCAGCAGTACAGTCAGCGGTATAGTCAGCAGTCAACTATACAGTCAGCAGTACAGTCAGCGTCTCAGTCAAACTCGGTCAAACTCGTTTTAAATTTAAATTTTAAATGTCAGATTATATGTCCAACTTAGAAATTCATTATAAAATCATCGAGAAGTCCAAAATTTGCAAATTTTATATCGTTGGAAATCCTATAACCTGTAGAATCCAAATATGCAAGAATACTGTATACGTTATGTAATAGTTTTCGAATCATAATTCAAATAATTTAATTAATCCTTTTTCACTATAAAAATTATATGAAATAATCTACTGGTCCAAAATTAACAATTTTGTAGTCTCTGGAATCCTTAGAACATGTGGAATATCATGGAATCATAAAATATCAAAGTTGTTATGTGCACAAACTTGATGCATTCAAATTCATTCAAATCACTATTCTGATCATAACTTGAGTTCTAGAAATTATTTCGGAGTGAACCCAATTGCGTAAGTCTTGTTTTATAGTATTCCATCCAATAGCACCACCGTCCAAAATAATTGAATCACTTTGCAAATATTCAAATTCAAATATGAGAATTTGAGTAATTCTATATATCATTAGTTCATATCCAAACCTATGTGTAACTCATACTATCTTAGTAAGTGTTGTCACACTTCACTAAATAATGTTTGAGCTACGCCATTTGAGACATCTGTGATTTTATCACATGGATCATTCCATTTACCCATTCTTGAGTAGCAAGCAACATTTGACCATAGGTTTTTATCAATCATTTTCTTTCCATGTATTTGACTCATCCGTTCAATATCTCGAACTCATATCTTGCAAGCCATACCTCATGCCATATCTTCTTTATCCAATGACTAAAACACAATGAATAACTACATGTTGCTTGCTTGGTTTGATTTTATGGTTTTTGAATGGTGTGTTTATGTTGTGTTATATTCTATGTTATAGTTTGTACGGAGAGGCGCGTATTTTGATTAAGAGAAGTGAACGCGCTTCGACTACCAAAAAGGCAAGTGACATTCAAATCCTACTTATTTTAATTATGCATTAGTGTTTTGAAACTAGTATGCATGGTAGGATTTTGTTTTCAAAGTAAAGTATTATGCTATGCTTAGCAAACCCTAGTAGTGTGTAGCTACTCCTGAACCCATTGCTAGGATGCCTTAATCTTTTCTCTGCAACATCAAATACCAAATGTTGTTTCGTTATTGGTTGTGAGTGTTTGAAAATTAAAATTAACAACCTTAATGAAACACCTGGGTGGATTGGTTGATTGGTGGGCGGCTGCTCAGGTCCATGCCCCGAGTGGGCTAAAGTGGTGAATCCCTGAGAGTTAGTATTTGTAGAGTGGTCGATTTTGACTGCACACCTGGTTTTCACCAGGGGATCGTGTGGGGGTTTACTACCTGTGAGGGGTTTTAAGCTTGTGAGTTCCACTTGTGGTTGGCCACCCAGGATTAAAGAGATTACCATGTCGTCCATGTTTTAGATAGCTTCCAGTGCAGCCTTATGGTATTATGGGCTCTGCCGGGATTAAGTAGGTTGTGAGGATCCAACTTGTGGCTAGACAGCGGGTGGAGGCGACGGCCAAGGGAACGGGTCTAGTTTGTATGGTTGAATTCTTCTTCTGAAAGATCTTGTCTCATTCTTCTCTTGGGAAGGGTGGGTCATAAGGTGAAAGTGCACAACCTCTCGAGAGTTAAACCTAAGATCTTAGCCGTGTCCCCGGTTACGGACAATTTGAGCTTCTAGGCAAGGAATGTACGGAAGAATCTCATCATTGTTTTCTGAATGTATTTAAAATTTGATCAACCTTGAAAAACTCATGGGAGATGTAACCATGTGATTATTCTAAAACCCATGGAGGATTTAACCATGGTGTGATTTCATAATGTCATTCAAAGTTTTATAAAATGTTTTGTTTTAAATAAAATGTAGGATAAAATTGGCTTTATGCAAATTTGCCTAAACTCCACTTGCCAAATATCATGTAGATAGTCATGCCCAAAACTGCCACCATATAAGTGTCATTTGCCAGTACATCATTGTACTGACCTCCATTCGTGGGGCTGCATATTCAAACGTGCAGGATTTTCTGAGGAGAAGTACGTGGTAGGATCTCGAGTCTACATTCCAACATGACTGCCTGTGGCACATGAAGATGATGAAGGCTCATTGCTGATTTACTTTCCGCTGTGTTTATTCTGAGCTAGTCCATGTGACTATGCAATTTGTAAGGTTTTACTTTACCCTCTGGATCAATGATGTAGTAATTTGATACTATTGCAATGATTACTATATTTTGTAATGTGTGTGCTATCGGTGATCCCGGGAATAGCACTATACACAGGTATCTTACCTTTATTAAAAGGTAGGGTGCTACAGAATGGTATCAGAGCATAGTGTTGCCTGTAGGATCGAGACCCTAGGTTTGGATTAGAAATAGGAAGACCCTAGGATGAAAAATTTGTCTAATCCTATTTTAATCAAAAAGATGTTTGCTTTGTGAACTTCTGGTATTCTCATCTACTTCATCTTCAAAACTGTTTTCCTCTCACTTTAGATGACCACTTTATCAAAACTATCAACAAGGAATGATGATGACCATGTCCCTGAAGCATGAAGAGTGATGATTTATGTGATATTCTTCGACTCCGCAAGAAGTGTTTCATGGAAGACCAATGAAGAACATGAAGGAAGACTTCGATGCAGACTGCACAACACACGAAGATACACCGAAGGACCTACAATAGAAACTTGAAACATCCAAAGCAGAAATAGATCAGACCACCTTTAGCTTTCTTTTTATTGAAACGACGCTAGCATTAGAAAGTATTGATCTTACCAAATTGAGGTATGACCATACTAATTTGTTTGTGTTTGAGACAGATTGCTTGATGCTTGTTAGATGATTGTTGTTTGCCGAATTGCCTTGATCTGATGTGGTTGGGTAGGAAATCTTCTTTAGATCTTTATATCTATTCTCGTCTATACCCAACCCAGAGAATGTTTTCTCGGCAACTCGCCATGAAGACAACTTTAGTGAAACCAACCTTGATATTTCCTATCAAGGCGAAGAAGATTAGAGTGAGAGAGTTACGCAAAACTCTAGTTAAGGATCGATAGAGGTGTTTTTCAAAACAAATAATGGGGATTGATACATTGATTCAATTCTCCATGGAGATTTTTGTCAAACTTGTGAGGTTGACCAAGAGTTAGAATACGAGATACACCAAACTGTAAACAAGGAAATGATTGGGTGCGACATGGATTGGCCCCCATGACGACTACTCATATTGTTCGCCCTTGTTATGAGGAATGGTAAATCTTGAGAGACATACCTACAAAAGAGATGTCGACGAATAAGCCTAAACCTTAGGGTGGATAAATATTATACCCTTATAGTAGGCAAGTGCTGCCAAGCGTAGGATTACAAGAAGAATGAACATCCAACTACTAGATGAAAAATAGCGGAAGACCGTCGAGGACACCGACAAGATAGAGGATGAAAGATGTCATGAAGTATACACATCCTGGTCTCCTTATTGACCCAAAGAGAGACCCATCAGTATCAAAATTAGATCAACCACCATCCAATATAGATTAGAATCCCAACCATGAGGAAAAGCCTACTCAAGTCACTTACAAGAGATATGTTGTTCACCATATGTGAATATTTAACTTAGAAGCCATAAGCCATAGATGTTTTTCCGAAGATGACTATTGTCAAGCCATATCCTAGGATGTGAGTCATATCCAAGAAGAGCTTAGCCTAAACCCAAGACCTAAGACTACCTAACAAAAGTTTCTTTTAAGGGTGGTAGAAGCCATACCCTTGGATTATGGATTTACACCAGATGCCGCATGAGATAGTATTTGGAGAAGGTATCACAAGGAGTTCCCCATGAGTATACTCAAGTATAATATGATGACTACCCTCAAAAAAATGGACACAGATGATGGTATATCGTTTAGTGTAACGTTTTCAAAGCCCAAGGTTAGCTTCTGAAATCTCCCCGGAGATGTTTGAAAAAGAAGCAATAGTGGATATGATGAACCTTCTAGAAGACCTGAGCCTAAAACCTATTCTTTCTAGCCTTTCTTAAATCTCGAGGACGAGATTTCTTTTAAGGGTGGTAGTCTGTCACATCCCGAATTTTTTTAATTTTGGAATGTAAAATAAAAATACATTTGATGCTTGATTGTTTGAAATTGATTGAAATTCACAAAGAATTAAAACTTTTTAAAAGTTATTTACAAGTTAATTCCAAATTAGTATTTTTAAAGACTTTTGATTTTAAAGTATTATCAAAATCAAACATATCCTTGCTTTCAAAGTTTTCAAATCCTTAATGGATTTCTATTTAAGAAAATAAAACTATAGAAAAATATATTTGTAAAATATTGCCAAAGTGGCAATTAGGCCAAGTCCATGTAATTATTATTTTGTTTTCACAAATGGACTTTAAAAATATTCCACGTTGTCCTAAAACACTATTTTGATTTTTACAAATGATTACAAACTTATTTGGTATGTGTATATTGAAACTATTCTCATATAGCCAAAATGGCATAGTAGTAATAAAATGATGTAAAATAAAAATTCACAAAATTTAAGTTCTTTTGTTGTCCTATACCGAGCAAAATAATTTTACAAACTCGTAGAAATTCGTTTCACTCAAATCGGAATTATGAAACTAGTTTCATAAAAAAAACAGTAAAAAAGAAAAAGAAAAGGAAAAAAAGTGGGCCGGCAGCCGGACCAACCGGCCCAGCAGGCGGCCAGGCCAAGCCCACCCGGCCTAGCGAGCCAGCCACCATCGATCGATCGGTTCTGTCGAGGAACGAAAAATCCTGTGTTTATAAAATTTATCTCCACTTAAACGCACTTTTCTTGAGCTACACAACTCGGAATTTAGATCCGTTTATTTTCACGCGTTCGTAACTTTGAGACCCACCTTTTCCACCGACCTATGGCCTATATAAAGCCACCACCACGTCACAGTTTCGTTTTCCCTTTACTTCTCCCGAAACCCTAGATCACCGAATCTCAACTCGTTGTTTTGACCACCAAAACCACCTCAAATCGCTTCGTGCTCTACACGAAAGTTGTAGATCTGGTCGAGATCTTTCAATCCCGACCAATCTCATCTCTTTTCGTCCACCATACACGGATAATTTCGCATCGCAAGGCATCAGATCTGACAAAGAGAATTCTCAATTAGTTCGTGCTCGTTCCACGAAATCCAAATTCCTTTGGTCAGTATGTAGATCTGATCATCCTCTACCACTTTCATGTTGGAAGTTTTTCGATTTGAAGTACCGATTTGCCGTTCATCTACAGATCTATTTCGAGATAACCGGAGCCAAATCGAGTTTCAAAACGATCTCGAATCGTCATGACTCCAACACGGAAGTTGTTCCTCTCGTCAAGATCTTTCAATTGCCGCAAGTCTCACCTTGTTTCGTTCATCGAGCAAGGAGAAAAACATATTACAAGATTCAGATCTTATAAGGTATAACCCAGATCTTGTCAAACTCATTATTACGTTGTGAAAAGTAATTTGTGCGTTAGATAGATCTATTAATTCTATACAACTTTAATGTAGAAAGTTTTCCCATCTGAGTAATTTTTCTGTCAACTTTTATGACATTATCATGATATCAGCATAGTCAACTCAGTCTGGTAAAAGTCAAACTACAGTTAGCGGTACAGTCAGCAGTCAGCGGTACAGTCAGCAGTACAGTCAGCAGTATAGTCAGCAGTCAACTATACAGATCAGACGATACGATCGACGTCTCGATCAAACTCGGTCAAACTCGTTTTAAATTTAAATTTTAAATGTCAGATTATATGTCCAACTTAGAAATTCATTATAAAATCATCCAGAAGTCCAAAATTTGCAAATTTTATATCGTTGGAAAGCCTATAACCTGTAGAATCCAAATATGCAAGAATAATGTATATGTTATGTAATAGTTTTCGAATCATAATTCAAATAATTTAATTAATCCTTTTTCACTACAAAAATTATATCAAATAATCTACTAGTCCAAAATTAACAATTTTGTAGTCTCTGGAATCCTTAGAACATGTGGAATATCATGGAATCATAAAATATCAAAGTTGTTATGTGCACAAACTTGATGCGTTCAAATTCATTCAAATCACTATTCTGATCATAACTTGAGTTCTAGAAATTATTTCGGAGTGAACCCAATTGCGTAAGTCTTGTTTTACAGTATTCCATCCAATAGCACCACCGTCCAAAATAATTGAATCACTTTGCAAATATTCAAATTCAAATATGAGAATTTGAGTAATTCTATATATCATTAGTTCATATCCAAGCCTATGTGTAACTCATACTATCTTAGTAAGTGTTGTCACACTTCACTAAATAATGTTTGAGCTACGCCATTTGAGACATCTGTGAGTTTATCACATGGATCATTCCATTTACCCATTCTTGAGTAGCAAGCAACATTTGACCATAGGTTCTTATCAATCATTTTCTTTCCATGTATTTGACTCATCCGTTCAATATCTCCAACTCATATCTTGCAAGCCATACCTCATGCCATATCTTCTTTATCCAATGACTAAAACACAATGAATAACTACATGTTGCTTGATTGGTTTGATTTTATGGTTTTTGAATGGTGTGTTTATGTTGTGTTATATTCTATGTTATAGTTTATACGGAGAGGCACGTATTTTGATTAAGAGAAGTGAACGCGCTTCGACTACCAAAAAGGCAAGTGACATTCAAATCCTACTTATTTTAATTATGCATTAGTGTTTTGAAACTAGTATGCATGGTAGGATTTTGTTTTCAAAGTAAAGTATTATGCTATGCTTAGCAAACCCTAGTAGTGTGTAGCTACTCCTGAACCCATTGCTAGGATGCCTTAATCTTTGCTCTGCAACATCAAATACCAAATGTTGTTTCGTTATTGGTTGTGAGTGTTTGAAAATTAAAATTAACAACCTTAATGAAACACCTGGGTGGATTGGTTGATTGGTGGGCGGCTGCTCAGGTCCATGCCCCGAGTGGGCTGAAGTGGTGAATCCCTGAGAGTTCGTATTTGTAGAGTGGTCGCTTTTGACTGCACACCTGGTTTTCACTAGGGGATCGTGTGGGGGTTTACTACCTGTGAGGGGTTTTAAGCTTGTGAGTTCCACTTGTGGTTGGCCACCCGAGATTAAAGAGATTACCATGTCGTCCATGTTTTAGATAGCTTCCAAGTGCAGCCTTATGGTATTATGGGCTCGCCGGGATTAAGTAGGTTGTGAGGATCCAACTTGTGGCTAGACAACGGGTGGAGGCGACGGCCAAGGGAACGGGTCTAGTTTGTATGGTTGAATTCTTCTTCCGAAAGATCTTGTCTCATTCTTCTCTTGGGAAGGGTGGGTCGTAAGGTGAAAGTGCACAACCTCTCGAGAGTTAAACCTAAGATCTTAGCCGTGTCCCCGGTTACGGACAATTTGAGCTTCTAGGCAAGGAATGTACGGAAGAATCTCATCATTGTTTTCTGAATGTATTTAAAATTTGATCAACCTTGAAAAACTCATGGGAGATGTAACCATGTGATTATTCTAAAACCCATGGAGGATTTAACCATGGTGTGATTTCATAATGTCATTCAAAGTTTTATAAAATGTTTTGTTTTAAATAAAATGTAGGATAAAATTGGCTTTATGCAAATTTGCCTAAACTCCACTTGCCAAATATCATGTAGATAGTCATGCCCAAAACTGCCACCATATAAGTGTCATTTGCCAGTACATCATTGTACTGATCTCCATTCGTGGGGCTGCATATTCAAACGTGCAGGATTTTCTGAGGAGAAGTACGTGGTAGGATCTCGAGTCTACATTCCAACATGATCGCTCGTGGCACATGAAGATGATGAAGGCTCATTGCTGATTTACTTTCCGCTGTGTTTATTCTGAGCTAGTCCATGTGACTATGCAATTTGTAAGTTTTTACTTTACCCTCTGGATCAATGATGTAGTAATTTGATACTATTGCAATGATTACTATATTTTGTAATGTGTGTGCTATCAGTGATCCCGGGAATAGCACTATACACAGGTATCTTACCTTTATTAAAAGGTAGGGTCCTACAGATCTCGGCTGCAAAATATACCTGAGGCTGACAGAGAGAATTTAGTTCAAAACCTCGACATGTCCTTTATGTCGATTGACATGAGGGGGAATATTATTCCCAAAACACCAGAAGCTGGATACATGGCGACACAAGCTTTCATCCTTGCATCCAGGCCACCTCCCGGAGATCCAAGAGAAGCGTTATATAACATGGCCATGGCAGGAGTTGGAGCCATGGGAACAACATTTGCAAGCACGCCTCCCGAAGGATCCGCAAGGCAAAATAGTCCACGACCCGCTGCATCAGGGCAGGATCCTGCGAGAACAAGTGGGGCAAGAGACACAGCAACGCAAGCAAGAGTGGACAGAGCGCGATAGGAAAGAAGGGAACGTCGGCACTCGCCAGAGGTTGATGAAGAAGATATGTGCGGACTCCCGTGCTTTACGAGATGAGTCCGCAGAACTCGAGTTCCATCAGGGTTTAAGTTACCCGATAATTATAAAAAATTCGATGGATCACAAGATCCTGAGGATTGGCTAATTGATTATCTCGAGACGGTAAAGTTAATGGGCGGAACTAGAGCAACAGCCATGAAGAGCATTCAAGTACACTTAAGTGGTGATGCACGATCGTGGATAAAGAAGTTATCTCCTGGGTCTATCGACAGCTGGGAAAGTTTCGAGGATATATTCGTAAATAATTTTCTATCCACGTGCAAGAAGCCTGCGTCATTGGAGCAATTGAGGGCTTGTAGGCAGAAATACGACGAGTCAATGAGAACGTATATCCAGAGGTGGAACATTATCAAGAAGTCGGCAGAGAATATATCTGACGAGAGAGCAGTAGATGCATTTGTTGCTGGTATTCGAAGGAGGGACTTCATCGAGGATTTGGGAAGAACCAACCCGAAGACAATAGAAGCACTCATGGAAATAGCGAATAGGTGGGCGGATGGAGAAGATGTTGTTCACAACAAACGAAAAAGATCGCCTGAGGAAGACCACAGCCGGAATTTTCAAAATATACGATGATTCCCTCGACAGTTCTCAGATTACGATGCTCCAGGCCAAATATTGGCTGGTTTTCGAGGAAATAATGGAGGAAAGAATCGCGATGATTATCAAAATAGTGGCGAGCAGTGCAGCGACTACAAAGATGGTTCCCGTCCAAGTAGGCAAAACAATGGTCCAAGGTTCCAGAGGCCGTACATATCTCCCGAAGATATGATGAACGGACCATGCGAAATGCACTTTTATCTCGACAATAATGGAAAGAGGCAGTCAGGACACTTGCAGAAAGACTGTCGAACTTTTCAGGCATTGAACAGGTTTGCAGGGCATGCCAACGCACAGGCAGCAAACAGATACCCTCAGGGGCCAAGGAGTGAGGTTCATCTTCCGCCTCCTCCCGCAATTACGGACGAAAATCGGCATCAGTTGCGAATAGCGGCAGCTCCACAACCACCGCCTTACATCGACACCAACGGCGCGGTCTCGATGATTCAGAAAGCCAGGCCATCTAATAGAGCTCAGAAAGTAATTTCGCGACAAGTTTTCATGGCCGAGAAGATGCCGCCACCAACAATAGAATATCTGAATTGGTCGGGACAGGACATTGGCTTCACCATAGCAGACCACCCGCAACAAGTTCCTTGACCAGGGCAATCAGCTTTAATCTTACCAGCGGTGATTGCAGGATTCGACGTATCGCGAGTGTTTATAGATGGAGGCAGCAGTTTAAACCTTATGTATGCAGATACATTGAGGAAGATGAATATATCCCTGGCAAACTTAAAACCAACGGATACACGTTTCCATGGTATCACACCAGACAAGCCAAGTTATCCACTGGGGAAAATCAATCTCGACGTTCAGTTTGGAACCCGAGAGAATTACAGGATAGAAAGGCTGGAATTCGAAGTCGTGGATTTCCTATCACAGTACCATGCTTTATTGGGCGACCCGCATATGCCAGATTCATGGCAGTACCACACTACACATACTTGTTGTGGCGGCTCCCTGGACCTAAGGGACCAATCATAGTGAAAGGAAGTTTTGCGCTAGCGGACAAGTGCGACAAGGATTTTCACCGGCTATCAGAAACTTTCGAGATGCAGGCAGAATACATGGCGTCAAAGCTGACAACAGATTACGATGTGTTGCCAGATGTTGGGAGGCCTCTCAAGGAACCAACCTTTGATACCACCAAGAATTCGAAGGAAGTACAAATACACCCGACAGATCCCAAGAAGACGACAGCTATCACCACAAACATGGACCTCGCATAGGAAAGCGCGCTCGTCGAGTTCCTCCGTGAGCACTGGGAAATCTTCGAATGGTGTCCAGTTGACATGCCAGGAGTACCCAGGGAACTTTCCGAGCACCCCCTTAACTTGGATCCATTGGCCAGACCAATTAGACAACCTTTGCGGCATTTTTCGGAACCAAACCGCAAAGCTATGCTGTCAGATTCAGAGAAGCTGGGTTCATCAAAGAGATATACACAGAAGCCACGTGGGTAGCAAACCCAGTGCTGGTCCCGAAGAAAAACACAGAGGTCCTTCGCATGTGCGTCGACTTCACGTGTCTCAATAAACATTGTCCAAAGGATCACTTTCCCCTCCCAAGGATCGATCAAATTATCGACTCCACGGCAGGTTGTGAACGTCTTTCCTTCTTGGATGCATATTCTGGTTATAACCAGATTCGACTAAAAGAAGAAGATGAAGTCAAAACAGCTTTCATTACCCCTATGGCGTGTTCTGTTACAGAACAATGCCCTTCGGGTTGAAAAACGCGGGTGCAACATATCAGCGGATGATGCAAAAGTGCCTTGCCACGCAGATTGGCAAGAACGTTCAGGTGTGCATTGACGATGTCGTCATAACAACAAAGAAGGGGTCAACTTTGATCGATGATCTCAGGGAAACCTTCGACAATCTCGACAAGTTCTGCCTCAAGCTAAATCCGACAAAGTGCTCTTTCGGTGTCCCTGCGGGAGAACTTCTCGGGTTCCTAGTGTCAGCAAGAGGAATCGAGGCTAACCCGGATAAAATTCAAGCCATCTTGACGATGCAAAAGCCAACAAACTTAAAGGAGATACAACAGTTAACTGGACGAGTCGCAGCTTTAAGCAGATTCGTCGCCAGGCTAGGAGAAAAGGGGTTGCCGTTTTACGCCTTGATCAAGCAAGGAGAAAAGTTCGAGTGGAACGAGGAAGCAGATAGAGCTTTCGAAGATCTCAAGCGCACAATCTCGACACCACCAATACTGGTGGCACCAAAGGAAAAAAGAACCTCTCCTGTTGTATATCGCGGCCACACCTCAGGTGGTCAGCACAGTACTTGTTGTTGAGCGCGAAGAAAAAGGAAAACTCTATGGAGTACAGAGGCCGGTATACTTCATCAGCGAAGTTTTATCTCCTTCAAAACAACGATACCCGCATTATCAGAAGCTGGCGTACGGAGTATTCACAACAGCAAGAAAGTTGCGACACTATTTCTCGGCACACCCGATAATAGTGGTCAACGAGGCGCCTTTGTCCAATATACCAAATAATCCGGAAGCTACGGGTCGTGTCTCCCTTTGGGGAATAGAGCTTTCCCCTCGGGACATCACATATGAAAAAAGAAAAGCAATAAAGTCGCAAATACTGCCAGACTTCGTCGCAGAATGGATGGAGCTGCAAAATACGGGACCCCCAGATTTGTCGAGAACTTGGACTATGAATTTCGACGGGTCCAAAAGGTTAGAAGGAGCTGGAGCAGGCGTGATATTAGTTTCACCCCAAGGAGACAAATTGAAGTATGTACTGCGGATGACGCTCCCTAACGCCTCTAACAATGAGGCAGAGTACGAAGCGCTGATACATGGGATGAAGATGGCGAATGCCTGTCGTGCGACCCGATTAAAAATATTCGGCGACTCCCAATTGGTGGCTCAACATGTGATGAATCAATGCGACACAGTCAACGACAGCATGATAGCATACAAGGAGTTATACAATGAGTTAGAAAGGCTCTTCGACGGGTGTGAGGTAAATCATGTTAGTAGACTCAGCAATGATGAAGCCGATGTTTTGGCAAACATCGGGTCACAATGTTTAGCAATACCACCCGGGGTATTTTGGGAGGAGATAAGTGAAAGAT
Organism: Lolium rigidum; assembly: GCF_022539505.1. NCBI lineage: Eukaryota > Viridiplantae > Streptophyta > Magnoliopsida > Poales > Poaceae > Lolium > Lolium rigidum. Next base: position 87,718,407 of record NC_061512.1, on the reverse strand, counting down.
CGACCAAAGCAAGGAAACAGCCAAAGAGAAAGGAAAAGGACGAGAAAGGCCCGGGGGCTCCAGCAGCAACAGAAGCAAGTATATCGGGAGATGAAGAAGAGTCGCATGAGGTGATGGTGGTACAAATCCCTTGGATGCAAGCTCATATCGCATATATCGCAAGGAAGGAAGTACCCGAAGATCCAGTAGAAGCAAGGCGAATTATTCGACGGTCCAAAGCCTTCACTGTGGTCAAAGGCGAGCTTTATAAGAGAAGTATATCGGGAGTCTTACAGCGGTGCGTCACAGCTGAAGAAGGTCGACTGCTTTTAAAGGATGTACACGAGGGCGTATGCGGACACCATGCAAGCAGTCGAGCTATTGCGGCCAAGGTTTTCAGAGCAGGATTTTATTGGCTGACAGTCATCGAGGATGCAAAGGACATAGTGCGTACCTGTGATGCGTGTCAAAGGTTTGCCGCAAAACCTCATTCTCCGGCAGCAGAACTAATGCCAATACAATTGTCGTGGCCCTTTGCTCAATGGGGTCTTGATATGGTGGGCAAATTGCACAAGGCATGGCCAGGAGGATACGAGTATATGCTCGTAGCTGCCGACAAGTTTACCAAGTGGGTTGAGGCAAAACCAATAAACTCGCCAGACGCAGCATCAGCGGTCAAGTTCGTCAAAAGCATCGTTTTTTCGGTTTGGAGTTCCTCATAGCATCGTCACAGACAATGGTAGCAACTTCACTTCAAAGGAATTCAAGGCTTATTGGCACCTTTGGAAAAAGCCCAACACACTTGGCCGAAGGAGTTACCCAGCGTGATATGGAGCATACGAACAACACCCAATACAGCAACACAGGAAACTCCGTTTTTCTGGTTCATGGAGCTGAGGCAGTGTTGCCGATAGAAATAGAACACAATTCCCCGAGAGTGGCGGAGTTTGATGAAGAAACCTCGAGAAAGGCGCTGGAAGACGATGTGGATGCACTCGACGAAGCTCGTGATGAAGTACTTTCCAGAGTCGCCAAATATCAGCAAGATATGAAAAATTATCACAGTCGACGATTGCGACCAAGATCCTTCCAAGTCGGTGATTTAGTTCTTCGGCTTACACAAGACAGCCATGAAAAACTCGAGTCGCCATGGCTGGGACCATACATCGTCACAGAAGTAATCGAAGGAGGAGCATACAGAATCAAGGACAAGAAGACAGGGATCGCGGAGCCAAATCCCTGGAACGTGGCGCAGCTTAGGCGATTCTACGCTTAAGTCGAAATATAGTCTTCTATGTAAACATACAATGTACTGAAACACCCGCGAGTTTTCAAACGCACTCTTTTCCTTTCAGAGCACCGAGTGGGGCTGGAAGGTTTTTAATGAGGCGGACTCGCGGTGCTGCAATATAGTAAAGATATTGGTGATATACATCTTTTTCTTCGACAGGCTCGGGGGCTCGCACCCGCAAATACAATATACACTCAATAAAAAAATATTTGCCTTGGTTCAAAACACCTCGCAAAATCAGTAGAAATAGTAGTCACCAAAACGCTCTGGAGCTTTAAGAAAGGAAAAAATAGACAAGTTATCCTACAATATACACAGAGTTTATTACATGCAGTGTCTCTTTACAAGGAAGAATTTTGACAGGATAAAACAAATCCTTATTCACGATACACCAGGTTATCTATGTTGACTCTGTCTTCGTCGGCAGACGCACCCATGAAATCAGCATAATGACCCTCCATGAAAAAGTCAGCATCCATCCGAAGGAGATCATCGATCATCTCCTCGGCTACGGGTGTCACCTTTTCATTGATTTTGTCGACGGACCTCCGCCGCCCTTTCAACTTGGCATGAACAACTTCAACGACCTTGGTCATCTCCAACTTCGAGTGGCGGATCTGCAGCATAATCATAGCGAATCTGGCGCCAGCTACCAACTGGGCTCTTACAAAACCATGGATCCGCTGAGCGTTTTTGAACTTGTTCATCAACTCAAGAAGTGTCTTGGGATGAATATTTCGCGGGAACATAGCATTGTAGACCATGGCCAAAGTCTTAGTGCAAAAATCAAGATATTGTTGGACCTGGCCTGCACGGTCTTGGAATCTGAAAATTTGTCGAGTACGGTCAGGCGTAGCCCAAAAATTGGAGCCATGCTCCAGAGCAAGCTTGATAAGTGCGTTGGATCTCGCATCAACCCGTTGGTTTTCGGCATCAGCATCCAAAAAAGAACCTACTCGACTGAAGTATCATAATAAGCGACAGTCAGCATGCAAGTAAAAGGACTTAACAGTTGAAGGAACCTACCCGCCATATCCAGGCTGGCGTCAGTCATCAGCTGAAGCATATAATCTTCTCGAGAAGTAGCTTGGGCAGTGATGGCGTGCAGTTGCACACGTCCGTTGGGAACCCCAAGAGGAAGGTGTGATGCGTACAGCAGCAAGTTTTCCCTCAGTATGAAACCAAGGTTATCGAACCAGTAGGAGATGAAGGCCACGTGAAGGTTGTTGGTGAAGGAGTGCAGTGCGGCGCAACACCAGGGATTCCGGCGCCAACGTGGAACCTGCACAACACAATCAAAATACTTTGCCCCAACTTAACAGTGAGGTTGTTAATCTCACCGGCTTGCTGAAAACAAAGGATTAAACGTATGGTGTGGAGAATGATGTTTGCTTGTAGAAAACAACAGAGAACACAGATTGCAGTAGATTGTATTCAGATGTAAAAGAATGGACTGGGGTCCACAGTTCACTAGTGGTGTCTCTCCGATAACAAAATAGCATGTTGGGTGAACAAATTACAGTTGGGCAATTGACAAATAGAGATGCATACATATCATGATAATTACTATGAGATTTAATCAGGGCATTACGACAAAGTACATAGACCGCTATCCAGCATGCATCTATGCCTAAAAAGTCCACCTTCAGGTTAGCATCCGCACCCCTTCCAATATTAAGTTGCAAACAACAAACAATTGCATTAAGTATGGTGCGTAATGTAATCAACACAAATATCCTTAGACAAAGCATTGATGTTTTATCCCTAGTGGCAACAAGCACATCCACAACCTTAGAACTTTCGTCACTCGTCCTGCATTCAATGGATGCATGAACCCACTATCGAGCATAAATACTCCCTCTTGGAGTCACAAGTATCAACTTGGCCATAGCCTCTACTAGCAACGGAGAGCATGCAAGAACATAAACAACATATATATGATAGATTGATAATCAACTTGACATAGTATTCAATATTCATCGGATCCCAACAAACACAACATGTAGCATTACAAATAGATGATCTTGATCATGATAGGCAGCTCACAAGATCTAACATGATAGCACAATGAGGAGAAGACAACCATCTAGCTACTGCTATGGACCCATAGTCCAAGGATGAACTACTCACGCATCAGTCCGGAGGCGGGCATGATGATGTAGAGCCCTCCGGTGATGATTCCCCTCTCCGGCAGGGTACCGGAGGCGATCTCCTGAATCCCCCGAGATGGGATTGGCGGAGGCGGCGTCTGATACGTCTCCGACATATCGATAATTTCTTATGTTCTATGCCATATTATTGATGATACCTACATGTTTAATGCACACTTTATGTCATATTCGTGCATTTTCTGGAACTAACCTATTAACAAGATGCCGAAGTGCCGATTGTTCGTTTTCTGCTGTTTTTGGTTTCGAAATCCTAGTAACGAAATATTCTCGGAATTGGACGAAATCAAGACCCGGGGGCCTATTTTGCCACGAACCTTCCGGAAGACCGAAGAGCATACGAAGTGGGGCCACGAGGTGGCCAAACCACAAGGCGGCGCGGCCAAGGGGCCCGCGCCGCCCGTGGTGTGGGCCCCTCGTCGGCCCCCGACTCGCCCTTCCGCCTACTTAAAGCCTCCGTCGCGAAACCCCGATGCGAAAAACCACGATACGGAAAACCTTGCGAGACGCCGCCGCCGCCAATCCCATCTCGGGGGATTCTCGGAGATCTCCTCCGGCACCCTGCCGGAGAGGGGATTCATCTCCCGGAGGACTCTACACCGCCATGGTCGCCTCCGGAGTGATGAGTGAGTAGTTCACCCCTGGACTATGGGTCCATAGCGGTAGCTAGATGGTTGTATTCTCCTCATTGTGCTTCATTGTTGGATCTTGTGAGCTGCCTAACATGATCAAGATCATATATCCGTAATACTCTATGTTGTGTTTGTCGGGATCCGATGGATAGAGAATACCATGTTATGTTAATTATCAAGTTATTGCATATGTGTTGTTTATGATCTTGCATGCTCTCCGTTATTAGTAGAGGCTCGGCCAAGTTGATGCTAGTAACTCCAAGAGGGAGTATTTATGCTCGATAGTGGGTTCATGCCTCGCATTGACACACGGGACGAGTGACGAAAGTTCTAAGGTTGTGTTGTGTTGTTGCCACTAGGGATAAAACATTGATGCTATGTCCGAGGATGTAGTTATTGATTACATTACGCACCATACTTAATGCAATTGTCTGTTGCTTTGCAACTTAATACTGGAGGGGGTTCGGACGATAACCTGAAGGTGGACTTTTAGGCATAGATGCAGTTGGATGGCGGTCTATGTACTTTGTCGTAATGCCCAATTAAATCTCACTATACTTATCATGACATGTATGTGCATTGTTATGCTCTCTCTATTTGTCAATTGCCCGACCGTAATTTGTTCACCCAACATGCTTTTATCTTATGGGAGAGACACCTCTAGTGAACTGTGGACCCCGGTCCATTCTTTTAATACTGAAATACAAATCTGCTGCAATACTTGTTTTTACTGTTTTCTCTCGCAAACAATCATCTTCCACACAATTCGGTTAATCCTTTGTTACAGCAAGCCGGTGAGATTGACAACCTCAACTGTTTCGTTGGGGCAAAGTACTTTGGTTGTGTTGTGCAGGTTCCACGTTGGCGCCGGAATCCCCGGTGTTGTGCCGCACTACATCCCGCCGCCATCAACCTTCAACGTGCTTCTTGGCTCCTCCTGGTTCGATAAACCTTGGTTTCTTTCCGAGGGAAAACTTGCTGCTGTGCGCATCATACCTTCCTCTTGGGGTTGCCCAACGAACGTGTGAAATACACGCCATCAAGCATATTTTACGGCGCCGTTGCCGGGAGATCAAGACACGCTGCAAGGGGAGTCTCCACTTCTCAATCTCTTTACTTTGTTTTTGTCTTGCTTTATTTTATTTACTACTTTGTTTGCTGCATTATATCAAAACACAAAAAAAATTAGTTGCTAGCTTTACTTTATTTACTGTCTTGTTTGCTATATCAAAAACACAAAAAAATTAGTATACTTGCATTTACTTTACTTGATTCATCATGTTTCCTTTTAATTTTACCACAAAAAACATACCGGTAGGACAAGGGTCTATAATTGGGAGGAACAATATAGAAGAATTTTTCACCCATGTTAGTACCGTTGAAGATTTTGAAGATAGACACTTGGTAGAACTTGCTCCTACTTATGAAATTGCTTGCTGCGCATTTAGTTCGCCTGTTGGAAACTAAATTTGTTAATCTCAATCCTATAATCCAACACATGTTTCTTACACTTGGTGATATGGAAGAGGGGAAAAGAAAGATTTTGTTTTAGAAACCCTTCTTAGAGAATTTGGTGGTCTAGCAAGAGAGGCTAGAAAGGTCTTCGCTAAATTTAATATGCTTGGTTCTCATACTAATTTTGTTAGTCTCCTTGAAAAAATGGACATGGATAGAATAAGGTACACTAATAATGCTAATGATGGCGGGGAGATCAAAGCACCAATACCATGTAAACTCCTAGCTATGAGCACTAGAACATAACTATGCTTGGCTTGTTCCTGAAAATTTGTTCGATGAGAGTAGCAAGCCCAAGACTAATGAAAAGGGAGACGCTGAAACTTATGTATCCAATATACTATGCATGGTTGAGAAAACTCCAAACCACGCTGTAGGTGCACCACCCTTCGATAACACTTGATATACACTTTCTGCGCCTAGCTGAAAGGCGTTAAAGAAAAGCGCTTATGGGAGACAACCCATGTTTTTACTACAGTATTTTTGTTTTATATTTGAGTCTTGGAAGTTTTTTACTACTGTAGCAACCTCTCCTTATCTTAGTTTTGAGTTTTGTTGTGCCAAGTAAAGTCTTTGATAGTAAAGTAAGTACTAGATTTGGATTACTGCGCAGTTCCAGATTTCTTTGCTGTCACGAATCTGGGTCTACCTCCCTGTAGGTAGCTCAGAAAATTAAGCCAATTTACGTGCATGATCCTCAGATATGTACGCAACTTTCATTCAATTTGAGCATTTTCATTTGAGCAAGTCTGGTGGCCTAATAAAATCCATCTTTACGGACTGTTCTGTTTGACAGATTCTGCCTTTTATTTCGCATTGCCTCTTTTGCTATGTTGGATGAATTTCTTTGATCCATTAATGTCCAGTAGCTTTATGCAATGTCCAGAAGTGTTAAGAATGATTGTGTCACCTCTGAACATGTGAATTTTTATTATGCACTAACCCTCTAATGAGTTGTTTCGAGTTTGGTGTGGAGGAAGTTTTCAAGGATCAAGAGAGGAGTATGATGCAATATGATCAAGGAGAGTGAAAACTCTAAGCTTGGGGATGCCCCGGTGGTTCACCCCTGCATATTCTAAGAAGACTCAAGCGTCTAAGCTTGGGGATGCCCAAGGCATCCCCTTCTTCATCGACAACATTATCAGGTTCCTCCCCTGAAACTATATTTTTATTCCGTCACATCTTATGCACTTTACTTGGAGCGTCGGTTTGTTTTTTGTTTTTGTTTTGTTTGAATAAAATGGATCCTAGCATTCACTTTATGGGAGAGAGACACGCTCCGCTGTAGCATATGGACAAGTATGTCCTTAGGCTCTACTCATAGTATTCATGGCGAAGTTTCTTCTTCGTTAAATTGTTATATGGTTGGAATTGGAAAATGCTACATGTAGTAATTCTAAAATGTCTTGGGTAATTTGATACTTGGCAATTGTTGTGCTCATGTTTAAGCTCTTGCATCATATACTTTGCACCCATTAATGAAGAAATACATAGAGCTTGCTAAAATTTGGTTTGCATATTTGGTCTCTCTAAAAGTCTAGATAATTTCTAGTATTGAGTTTTGAACAACAAGGAAGACGGTGTAGAGTCTTATAATGTTTACAATGTGTCTTTTATGTGAGTTTTGCTGCACCGGTTCATCCTTGTGTTTGTTTCAAATAACCTTGCTAGCCTAAACCTTGTATCGAGAGGGAATACTTCTCATGCATCCAAAATCCTTGAGCCAACCACTATGCCATTTGTGTCCACCATACCTACCTACTACATGGTATTTATCCGCCATTCCAAAGTAAATTGCTTGAGTGCTACCTTTAAAATTCCATCATTCACCTTTGCAATATATAGTTCATGGGACAAATAGCTTAAAAACTATTGTGGTATTGAATATGTACTTATGCACTTTATCTCTTATTAAGTTGCTTGTTGTGCGATAACCATGTTTTCTCGGGGACGCCATCAACTATTCTTTGTTGAATATCATGTGAGTTGCTATGCATGTCCGTATTGTCCGAAGTAAGAGAGATCTACCACCTTTATGGTTGGAGCATGCATATTGTTAGAGAAGAACATTGGGCCGCTAACTAAAGCCATGAATCATGGTGGAAGTTTCAGTTTTGGACATATATCCTCAATCTCATATGAGAATAATAATTGTTGCCACATGCTTATGCATTAAAGAGGAGTCCATTATCTCGTTGTCCATGTTGTCCCGTATGGATGTCTAAGTTGAGAATAATCAAAAGCGAGAAATCCAAAATGCGAGCTTTCTCCTTAGACCTTTGTACGAGGCGGCATGGAGGTACCCCATTGTGACACTTGGTTAAAACATGTGCATTGCAAAGATCCCGGTAGTCCAAGATAATTAGGACAAGGTGCGGGCACTATTAGTATACTATGCATGAGGCTTGCAACTTGTAAGATATAATGTACATAACTCATATGCTTTATTACTACCGTTGACAAAATTGTTTCATGTTTTCAAAATAAAAGCTCTAGCACAAATATAGCAATCGATGCTTTCCTCTTTGAAGGACCATTCTCTTTACTTATATGTTGAGTCAGTTCACCTATCTCTCTCCACCTCAAGAAGCAAACACTTGTGTGAACTGTGCATTGATTCCTACATACTTGCATATTGTACTTGTTATATTACTCTATGTTGACAATTATCCATGAGATATACATGTTACAAGTTGAAAGCAACCGCTGAAACTTAATCTTCCTTTGTGTTGCTTCAATACCTTTACTTTGATTTATTGCTTTATGAGTTAACTCTTATGCAAGACTTATTGATGCTTGTCTTGAAGTACTATTCATGAAAAGTCTTTGCTTTATGATTCACTTGTTTACTCATGTCATTACCATTGTTTTGATCGCTGCATCCACTACATATGTTTACAAATAGTATGATCAAGGTTATGATGGCATGTCACTTCGAAATTATCTTTGTTATCGTTTTACTCGCTCGGGACGAGCGAGAACTAAGCTTGGGGATGCTTGATACGTCTCCGACGTATCGATAATTTCTTATGTTCTATGCCATATTATTGATGATACCTACATGTTTAATGCACACTTTATGTCATATTCGTGCATTTTCCGGAACTAACCTATTAACAAGATGCCAAAGTGCCGGTTGTTGTTTTACGCTGTTTTTGGTTTCAGAAATCCTAGTAACGAAATATTCTCGGAATTGGACGAAATCAAGACCCAGGGGCCTATTTTGCCACGAACCTTCCAGAAGACCGAAGAGCATACGAAATGGGGCCACGAGGTGGCCAAACCACAAGCCGGCGCGGCCAAGGGGGGGCCCGCGCCGCCCTGTGGTGTGGGCCCCTCGTCAGCCCCCGACTCGCCCTTCCGCCTACTTAAAGCCTCCGTCGCGAAACCCCCGATGCGAAAAACCACGATACGGAAAACCTTACCGAGACGCCGCCGCCGCCAATCCCATCTCGGGGGATTCACGGAGATCTCCTCCGGCACCCCGCCGGGAGAGGGGATTCATCTCCCGGAGGACTCTACACCGCCATGGTCGCCTCCGGAGTGATGAGTGAGTAGTTCACCCTCGGACTATGGGTCCATAGCAGTAGCTAGATGGTTGTATTCTCCTCATTGTGCTTCATTGTTGGATCTTGTGAGCTGCCTACATGATCAAGATCATCTATCTGTAATACTCTATGTTGTGTTTGTCGGGATCTGATGGATAGAGAATACCATGTTATGTTAATTATCAAGTTATTGCATATGTGTTGTTTATGATCTTGCATGCTCTCCGTTATTAGTAGAGGCTCGGCCAAGTTGATGCTAGTAACTCCAAGAGGGAGTATTTATGCTCGATAGTGGGTTCATGCCCGCATTGACACCAGGACGAGTGACGTAAAGTTCTAAGGTTGTGTTGTGTCTGTTGCCACTAGGGATAAAACATTGATGCTATGTCCGAGGATGTAGTTATTGATTACATTACGCACCATACTTAATGCAATTGTACTGTTGCTTTGCAACTTAATACTGGAGGGGTTCGGACGATAACTCCGAAGGTGGACTTTTTAGGCATAGATGCAGTTGGATGGCGGTCTATGTACTTTGTCGTAATGCCCAATTAAATCTCACTATACTTATCATGACATGTATGTGCATTGTTATGCTCTCTCTATTTTTCAATTGCCCGACTGTAATTTGTTCACCCAACATGCTTTTATCTTATGGGAGAGACACCTCTAGTGAACTGTGGACCCCGGTCCATTCTTTTAATACTTGAAATACAAATCTGCTTGCAATACTTGTTTTTACTTGTTTTCTCTGCAAACAATCATCTTCCACACAATTCGGTTAATCCTTTGTTACAGCAAGCCGGTGAGATTGACAACCTCACCTGTTTCGTTGGGGCAAAGTACTTTGGTTGTGTTGTGCAGGTTCCACGTTGGCGCCGGAATCCCGGTGTTGCGCCGCACTACATCCCGCCGCCATCAACCTTCAACGTGCTTCTTGGCTCCTCCTGGTTCGATAAACCTTGGTTTCTTTCTGAGGGAAAACTTGCTGCTGTGCGCATCATACCTTCCTCTTGGGGTTGCCCAACGAACGTGTGAAATACACGCCATCAGCGTCTCTGGAAGTATTTCCGTATCGTGGCTCTCGGTAATAGGGTTTTCG
>NC_061512.1:87508604-87708072 GCF_022539505.1 Lolium rigidum | reverse complement strand
GCCAATTTCAATCTATTGAATTTCTAAGTTGGAACCAGTATTGAAATTAAATGGATTTGGATAAATCGAATTTGAATTACTCAGGCTACGCGGGAAAGCTAAGTGGGCCGAAACGTTTAAAAACGGCCCAAGGCCAGCCCACCACGCATCCGTGCACGCGCGGGCCGCCCGACAATGGGCTCCACCCGTCGGCCGACTCATAATAGCCGAAACGGTATGTTTTAAAGTGGATCGTTGGATTAGAATGAGATCGGACGGCACCGGGCCATCGTCGTCTCCGGCGAGATGGGTTCACCGGCACGGCGGTGGTAGGGGGCCGGAGGCTCACCGTGGCTCCGGCCTAGGGTTGGGCAATGTGCTCGACGAGGTTGTGGACGACGGCGAAGCAGCCCGTAGCAGCCGGCGTCGTCGTGGGCGGCCTCCTTCTCCGGCGATTGCTGCAGGGCTTCCGCGGCAGTGAGGCGTCGATTGGGCGGCGGCGGTGGCTAATCGATCATGGCGAGGTGCTGGGGAGGTCGAGGAAGAAGAGGGGAAGCTGGTGGTGTGCTTGGATCATCAAGAGGAGGTCTCCTTTTATAGGGCGTGAGGGGTGCCGTGGGTGCTGCGGCAAGTCGACAAGGGCGCGGCGTCTCCGGTGAGTTAGGGGGCTAAGCGACGACGGGGTCGTGTTCACCACGTCAAGGCGGCACCGCGAGCGTCAACGGCGCGGCAAATGGGGGCGTACGACGGTCGGGCGCGTCCGTGTACCGCCGCGGCCGTGGCGGAAGGAAGCTTCCTCTCCGGCGGCGGTAGACGCTAGGGGGTGACGTGAGCGTGTCCGGCGAGCTCCGCGTGGCGAGAGAGGTACTACGGCGCGCGGATATGGTCGGGTACGGCGAGATCCGGCGAGCGCCGCGTGGACGTGTCCGTGCACCGGGTGACGTCGCCATGCCGTTGGCGGCGTACTCGGGGCGTCCCGGGCGCGCGTCGTCCGGGGCTTGTCGGCGTCTCCTCGACCAACGGCGGGTACAGTGCGATCTCCCGGGATCATGGGCGACGCGTTGGACATGGTGGCCGTGGCGATGGTGAAGAGAAACAGAGGGAGGCGTGTCGTGGGCGACGTGGCCGGCATGGCCATGGCTAGGCCATGTTTGGTCGTGTCCGGGGGTTCCAAGGCATGGGTTTGGTGTAGGAGGGTCTTGTGGTCAATGCTAGGTCAAGTGGTGAGCAAGTGGTGGCCTGGTTTGATCACATTTCAAAATTGGAGATTGTTACATATGTTTCAAAGTCTCATCTTGGCATGCTTCTATCTCTTGATCCATGATGAATTTGATATGGTGATCTTTTCAGAAGTTGTTCACCTTGTTGAGTACTTGGATGACATGCCAAGAGTTGGATTTGTTTGGTTTGGAAAAATTGAAATAGATAGGCTCAAAGTAGGTACCAGACTATAAAAGTCAGAAATGACCATGATCATATGTGATCATGTTTTCAATTTTGAAAATGATTTGAAAAGTAAATCTTTGATTCTCAAAGTTGTATTCATTCTTTAATATCATAACCCAATTATTGGTGAAGATCAAATGGGTCTAAGATCAGATTTACCAAAAATGACATAGACCTTATATAAGGGTTTTTAGGGTTTTTGTGATATTTGAATCCTTTCTCTTTTTGAGGTATTTAACTATGATGATCACTTGATCATTCTAGGGTTTTAGAGTTCATCACAAACACAAAGTAACAAACATCATGGCATAGCACTCAAAATGCACAAGTCCTATGCAGGGTACTATATGCAAGTAAAAGTTTTTGTTGGTTCTCAATTTTGGATAATTGAAATTGTTCTTCTTCCTTTATTTGAAATTTGGGATGTTACACAAATATAATCTAAGAAAAGAAATTTTACTGTACATAGAGGATGACATGCGGGTCCCATTTTGCAGCAGCGGTCTCACCGTTTGAGAGGCGGCACAGAACCAAAAGAAAAATGAAGTAGCCAGAAATCAGGGGGTGAAAAAAATCCAAGAAGAAAGATTTCAATTGGGCTGCATCTCGGACATCTGGGCCTTCGAACTATCCTGCTAGGCCTTTTGACTCGTACAATTTCAGCCCACTCCAAAACAGGAAAGTTCCGAATTTTCTTAAAAAACAGGAAAGTCCTATGCTTCGCAAAGACAAAAAAACAAGGAGATTCAACATATAAGTTTGTTTATGTAAAAATAAAGATTTAATTATCCGTTTGAAATAGCTCAGAGCGCAATACATTGTTTATTGTCTGCAAAATAATCAAGATATCATATGTTTCTTGTACGGGGAGGCCGACATCGGGGACCCATGAGCCAACAAGCGTCGTCAACGTTTTAAAGGCGGCAGGGATGGAAAGAAAAAATAAACCAAAAATCTGTTGGTAAAAAATCCAAGAAAAGAAACATTTTCGTTCTGAGAGGATGACATGCGGGACCCATGAGGCAGCAGCATCCTCAGCGTTTATTGTTCATAGAGGTTGACATGTGGGACCCGTGAGCCGACGGCGTCCTCAATGTTTTAAAGGCCGCAGGTGATCGAAAGAAAAAATAAGCCAAAAATCGTTTGGTCAACAAAATCCAAGAAAATAAACATTTACCGTTCCGAGAGGATGACATGCGGGACCCATGAGGCAGCAGCATCCTCAACGATTCCAAGGCGGCAGGGGAAATATCCAGAAATTAATTAGGGGTTCAAAATAAATCCATCAAATGAAACTTTTATTGTTCATAGAGGATGACATGTGGGACCGACCTGCCAACAGCGTCCTCATCGTTTCAGAGGGGGCAGGAGATCAAAAGAAAAAGGCAAATAGCCAGAAATTAGGGGTAAAAAATAACTCCAAGAAATGAAACTTTTATTGTTCGTAGAGGATGACATGCGGGACCAATGAGCCAGCAGCTTACTCAACGTTTCAAAGGCGGCATGAGATCGAAAGAAAAAGGCAAGTGACAAAATATCAGGAGCCAGAGATAATCCAAGAAAAGAAACTTTATTGTACGTAGAGGATGACATGCGGGTCCCATTTAGCAGCAGCTGCTGCTAAACGTTTCAAATGCGGCTTGAGATCAAAATAAAAAGAAAGTTGATTGTACATAGAGGATGACATGCGGGTCCCATGAGTCAGCAGCTTACCCAACGTTTCCAAGGCGGCAGGGGATCAAAAGAAAAAGGAAATAGCCAAAAATCAGAGGGTGAAAAAAAATAAAGAAAATAAAGCTTTATAGCACATAGAGGATGACATGCGGGTCCCATGAGCCAGCAGGTTCCTCAACGTTTCAAACGTGGCATGAGATCGAAAGAAAAAGGCAAGTGACCAAATATGAGGAGCCAAAAATAATTCAAGAAAAGAAAGTTTTATAGTACATAGAGGATGACATGCGGGTCCCAGTTAGCAGCAGCGGTATCACCGTTTGAGAGGCGGCATGGGATCGAAAGAAAAAGGCAAGTGACCAAATTTGAGGTGCCAAAAAAACTCCAAGAAAAGAAAGTTTTATAGTACATAGAGGATGACATGCGGGTCCCATTTAGCAAGCAGCGGTATCACCGTTTGAGAGGCGGCAGGGGATCGAAAGAAAAAGGTAAGTGACCAAATATGAGGTGCCAAAAATAATTCAAGAAAAGAAAGTTTTATAGTACATAGAGGATGACATGCGGGTCCTAGTTAGCAGCAGCGGTATCACCGTTTGAGAGGCGGCAGGGATCGAAAGAAAAAGGCAAGTGACCAAATATGAGGTGCCAAAAAAACTCCAAGAAAAGAAAGTTTTATAGTACATAGAGGATGACATGCGGGTCCCATTTAGCAGCAGCGGTATCACCGTTTGAGAGGCGGCAGGGATCAAAAGAAAAAAGAAATTGCCAAAAATCGGAGGGTGAAAAAAACCAAGAAAATAAACTTTTATAGTACATAGAGGATGACATGCGGGTCCCATGAGCCTGCAGGTTCCTCAACGTTTCAAACGTGGCATGAGATCGAAAGAAAAAGGTAAGTGACCAAATATGAGGTGCCAAAAATAATTCAAGAAAAGAAAGTTTTATAGTACATAGAGGATGACATGCGGGTCCCGAGTTAGCAGCAGCGGTATCACCGTTTGAGAGGCGGCAGGGATCGAAAGAAAAAGGCAAGTGACCAAATTTGAGGTGCCAAAAAAACTCCAAGAAAAGAAAGTTTTATAGTACATAGAGGATGACATGCGGGTCCCATTTAGCAAGCAGCGGTATCACCGTTTGAGAGGCGGCAGGGATCGAAAGAAAAAGGCAAGTGACCAAATATGAGGTGCCAAAAATAATTCAAGAAAAGAAAGTTTTATAGTGCATAGAGGATGACATGCGGGTCCCAGTTAGCGAGCAGCGGTATCACCGTTTGAGAGGCGGCAGGGGATCGAAAGAAAAAGGCAAGTGACCAAATTTGAGGTGCCAAAAAAACTCCAAGAAAAGAAAGTTGATTGCACATAGAGGATGACATGCGGGTCCCATTTAGCAGCAGCGGTCTCAACGTTTCCAAGGCGGCAAGGGATCAAAAGAAAAAGGAAGTAGCCGTAAATCGGGGGTCAAAAAAATCCAAGAATAGAAAGAATTTTGGTTCATAGAGGATGACATGCGGGACCCATGATCCCGCATCATAAACGGCTCGATCGGAGAACGTTGAACGAGATGGCGCGATCGAGAAAAAAAACAATGCCGGAGAGGCTGCCATCCGGGCCCTACATCCCTCGGCGGTGCGGATTTGCGTTGACTCGGCCGGCGAACCCGAGAATTCGCGATGCACCACGTCCCGGGCCACCATACGCGACGTTTTGGCCGCTTTCGTCGGGCTAGGTGGCCTCAAAAACGAGAAAAAAAAGTTTTGACATGCACCACGGAGGGACCAAAATCGTCGGCCATGGTACACCAGCAACCACGGCGCGACTTCAACTTCGTCGGCCGTGGCAACTTTTCTTGTAGTGCAAACTGAGAGACCTCTTCAACTCTATGCTTCTGCAATTAGTACATCAACAGATTAGACAAACATCTAAGGGATGCAACCTGAACAAATGTCGTTTTACATATTTACCTTCTCATCTGGCACGAGACATGTCCCAGAGCTGAAACCCGTTTCCTGAAGCAAGCGCTTTTTCTCTCCTTCCCGTCCATCCATCTGCAACAAGTTAAATTTGAGTAAGAACCTTGCACAGCAATGCAAACTATTGATCGAAATAGCGGCAGCATCAATATAAATAATTAACTACATATGCCAGCACACATACAGATGTGAGCAAGATCTCGCTTCTCCCGTCGAAGGATCATTATATGGTTCACCATGATAAACCCACCTAACATATGTGCGGTCCATCCCAAAAATGTGTAAATGATCTTCCACTACATGGTGAGGCCTCTTCTCACCATTCATACATGTGCAGCGCGGGCAATACACGTCCAGGTTGTGACCTTCATGAGCTCTAATAAACCCCATAAAGGGTTGAACACCATTTATATATGAAGGGGAACATAAGTGTCCATGCAAGTATCCAAGTTCTGTCCATCTCGTTTAATTATGAGATACAATGGTTGGTGATTAATTTTTAAGGCGAAGTAGGAAATGTATATCCATCGAGTACAAAACTATACTACATGATTATGCATTTCAGCAATCATGTCGAGTACAAAACAAAAAATGCCCATCGACATTTTAGCAAACAGATCGTGTACAAAACTCTGCCATGGCATTTCAGCAAATTAACGGATCGAGTGCAGAACTGACTCTATATGCCCACGCAAATGTTATCACCAGAATTTGACCAAGTCAGAGGTGGGCCGCGATCAAGATGGGCTTGAAGATTATATACGGAAGAAATACGTGAATCGGCCTTATATGTAAAGTTTGGGCTAGTTTGCCCTTGTATCTGTAACATAGTAGATTACGTGTCGGTTAGTTAGAGTTTGCCTCGTGCACGGTTGGGATTATTCCCACGTTAGAAAGTCCCCGGACTATAAATATGTATCTAGGGTTTATGAAATAAACAACAACCAACGTTCAACACAAATCAATCTCGGCGCATCGCCAACTCCTTCGTCTCGAGGGTTTCTCCCGGTAAGCACCATGCTGCCTAGATCGCATCTTGCGATCTAGGCAGCATAAGCTTATTATGTTGTTCATGCGTTGCTCGTACTGAAGCCTTTTTTATGGCGAGCAACGTAGTTATCTTAGATGTGTTAGGGTTAGCATTGTTCTTCGTATCATATGCTGTCGTAATGCAACCCTTATACATCTAGCCGCCCTTACGCCTATCTTAGGTGTAGGGGCGGCACCCGCTTGATCATTGTTTAGTAGATCCGATCCGTTACGGTTGCTCCTTGTTCTTCAAGGATTAGTTTAATATCCGCAATAGTTAGGCCTTACAAAGGGTTGGAGGATCCAGCGGCGTGTAGGGTGTAGTTTGCTAGCCCTAGACAGGATGTTCCGGGGATCAACCTCGTGTTGGTTTTTAGGCCCTGTCTAGGATCGGCTTACGATCACCGTACGCGAGCGCGAGGCCCAATCGTGAGTAGGATGATCCGATTATGCGGTGAAAACCCTAAATCGTTGTAGATCACTTCAGCTTTATCTTGATCAAGCGAGACCACCATATATTCGTGCACCTCGCACGAATCATGGGTGGATCGGCTCTTTGAGCCGATTCACAGGATAACCTGAGAGCCGATCGAGGCTCGTATATAATGTTTACGTGTATGCCATGCAGGAAACTAAGCGAGGCATCATCCAACACCTTCCTGACCAGGTATAGGTCAGGTGGCACGCCCTGCATCAGCATCGGACGTGTGCGCAGAAGGCTTTGCGGGCCGTCGCTCAGAGGGACCAGGGCCAGCCGCAGCCCTGAGTTGTTCCCGGCTCTACGGTGTTGCCCGTCGCTGCCCTCCGGTGGGTTTCTGACCGCAACACATTCTGGCACGCCCGGTGGGACAATCTTCAACATCCACCGCATCGCCATCTACATCTGAGATGGCGGAAGGCACTCCGGTTAAGTACGAGGATCTGACTGACGAGCTCAAGAACAAGCATGACGAGATCAAGGCAGTCCTCGAAGCCGACCTCATCGGCTCTTTTCACAGGACCCGCTCCCATGGCATCAGGTGGAAAGGGTTCTCACCTGAAGGCGCGCTCGATGGAGTGGACCTGTCCACCCCGTCAGAAGAACGCACCAGGTCACTGCGTCAGGAGATCAACTTCATGGTGGCTCATTCGCTGCACCGCCACTCTGAGAGCCTGGTGAACACTTTAGAGCGTGTCGCTCTACGCGTGATCCAGGAAATCATGAGCCATCAATACTCTCCGTCAGGACCGGCTCTGGGAACTTACCAAGGAGAGATGCCACTCCAGTCCCGTCCACCGCTGCCGTTCGCGTTGGCAGCACCAGAAGTGCCGAACTCATCGGCATACGTCGTCTACAAGATTGGTGGTGACCCTAGTGACTACCAATTCCTACATGAGGCGCCCAAGGAGATCCCGCACGGATACACGTGCGCATACGTGCCGACCGCAAGAATCGGGCACTCTCAAACCAGGCCGCAACAGCGAGGGACTTCGGAACAGCAGGAGGAACGTCGGGGACAGACCTTGAGAAGCGTACGTGGCTAGCTAAGTACGCCACTCCGACAAACCTCCGCAGCCCAGCTCCTGCAGTTGGCTCAGATCTGGAAAAGCAAGCATGGCTGGCTAAGTATGCCACCCCGGCGAACCTTCGGAGTTCGACGCCTGCGGCCATCACCGCGGATCAGATTTGTACAATTCTGAAAGACCAGTTCGGCATGATGCCGAAAAGGAGGACAATCGGCTATTCCAAGCCGTACCCTAATGAGTACGAATTGATCCCACTACCACCCAAATATCGGCTCCCTGATTTCACAAAGTTCAGCGGATCAGATGGTTCCAGCTCCATCGAGCATGTGAGCCGATATTTGGCACAGCTGGGCACGATCTCAGCATCAGACGAGCTGCGTGTGAGGTTCTTCGCACAGTCCCTCACAGGATCGGCTTTCGGGTGGTACACATCGCTGCCACCGAACTCAATCCGGACTCGGAAGCAGCTTGGAAGAGCAGTTCCACATACAGTATCACTCGGAGGCTTCCGAGGCTGGTATTGCCGATCTAGCACAAGTACGACGAAGCGCGGGAAACAAGTGGCGAATACGTCCAACGCTTCGAGACGGTTAGGAACCGATGCTATTCGGTTCACGTAAGTGAAAAAGAAGCAAGTCGAGTTGGCGGTGGTGGGTCTCTCATCATCGATCAAGGACGTGGCCTCCCAAGCGAGACTACCCTTCATTGGCGCACATGGTGCGAGGCTGTCAAGCATATGAACAAGCGCCACCCAGATGTTTACCAGGACAAATTCAAACGTGCGGTGGTCCTGGTTGAGGCAAACAAGGATGAAGGTGCTGCGGGAGATCAAGAGGTAGCAGTGGCTGAATGGACTCGGGCGGCAAGCCCCGTGTCCTGTAAGTGGGTTAAGCCACAAGGTACTCCAAAAGGGTTCGACTTCGACGTGACCAAAGCTGAGCAGATTTTCAACCTCTTACTCAAGGAGAAGCAGCTAAAGGTACCCGAAGGCCACAAGATCCCCACGGTGCAGGAGCTGAACGGAAAGCCATACTGCAAATGGCATAACTCGGTCTCCCATGCCACCAACGACTGCAGGGTGTGGCGTCGGCAGATCCAAATGGCGATAGAACAAGGACGTCCGATTTTCAACCAAGACGCCATGAAGGTCGACACCCACCCCTTCCCCGCCGTTAACATGGTGGAATGCACTTACCCTGAAGGTTGCCAGCCAGGATCCTCGTTCAGCATCAACATGGTAGGACCTGGACACCACTCTGGCAAGGATGGAGAAGAGGGCAGCTGCTCTCATAGCAAGGACACGGAGGAAGCCGCTCCACGCGATCGGCTCCGCCACGATGGCAAGCGCTACGTCACAGAGGGAGAAGTGAAGAATATAAGATATCAGCGACCTCTCTCTGATCACCTCCTCAACAAGTATGTGAGTCAACGCCGACGATCCAGCGATGATGATGAAAGAGATCGTCTGGCTAGAGAAGCCAGGAGACATCGTCGGCATGATCGCGATGAGGAGGGGTACGAGCGCCGTGCCAAGGAAGAATCGAGGGAGCAAGAAGACGTAGATAGGCACTGGGACTGTCCCTTCTTCAGACACTGCTGGGATTCAGGAATGAGCCGATTGCCAACAATCGGCAACTGCCCAGAATGCAAAACAAAAGAAGAAGGATGCGGCTAACGTGTCCGTGTTCAAGCGTCTAGGGCCTCTCCCGCCTCGAAGCAAACGCGCTGAGTCCCCTCGGATGAAAGATCTTGAGGATTTGGAAGACGAGGGAGAAGAAGAAGAAGACAGGTACCACCGACCAAGGTGGTGCCCTGATGGACTCAGCCGTTCCCAAAAGCGTAGGGTTCAGCGATTGCGCGGCTTGGAGGAAGCCGAAAGGTTATACCTGCACACGCTAAGGAAGGCGCGACCTGATCTGGCCGCAAAGATCCAGCGAACCCTGGATGAAGAGGGTCGACCACAAAAAATGGAGTGGCGCCCCAAGCAAAGGAAAGCCGATGATGAGACATCGGCTGGCACAAACATGGTGCTCGTCCTTCCAACGGAGTTTGGTGCTCCAGGATTACACGAGGCACCCAATTTCGACGACTGCGAGCACATCAACGTGACACAGGATGGGGCTAGGTTGGTCTTATCCACTGGCCCGACCGTGTAGCGAGAGCAAACCGATGAGCAAATGTGGCGAGGCCGATCCTTGGGATCGGCCCCCAAGAATTTATGGAGGAACATTGCAAAAACCTTCATCGAGCAAGCAACGTGGAGGCCGATTCCAGCAATCGGCCAAAATTATCCTCACCATCCATTCTGCCTGGGTTCAACGCCAATCGAATGGGCAATGGGGTTACGTCGGCTAATGAGCTAGAAGAAGTCCACACTGGTCCTAATCAAGTCGACGTTCGCATAGAGTGCCTTGGCTAATCACAGAGCCAATTTCAGCAGTTACCTGGCAGAATCGGCTCGGGGGGCACCTAATCAGCTGAACATGTGCGATACATGTGCAGTGAAACATTGGGGGCCGATAGAAAAATCGTCCTGTAAAAAAAAATTCTCACGCAGTTTCTTGCAATGAACAGCCGATGCACGGGCATCGACTTTAGAGCTGAGGGACAAAGCCGATGCATGGCCATCAACTCTAGCACAATGACACAGGATCTACCAGCTCGGTGTCAGGGGAATTCTGTGTCTGAGCCGTTGTGCGAACATCTGCTATATCGAAGGAAGGTGATCGGCTCTGGCTGACTCTGCGTGGCAGTTTCCTCTGCGTGTCCGCATCACTGTCTTCACCTCGACTGAGGCTCGGGGGGCAGCTCACCCTGAAGGTTCTCTTCTCTGGGGAGCCGATTTTGTTGAAATCGGCTGGCTCTGCATTATTACTTGGAGGCCGACGGTGGCACATTTGGCTGGCTCACCGCTTTTCTCGCCTTAACTGAGGCTCGGGGGGCAGCTTGCCCTGGAGGACCCTTTGCTATAGGAAGCCGATTTGGTTGAAATCGGCTAGCTCTGCATCTCAACCTTTTTTGAGGAATAGTTGCTGCGGGAAAACGGAGCAAGAGCCTGTCCGGCAGAAGTATCAGCTCCGGCCTCCGGATTGATTCAGCAATGGTCCTAGAGCTCTCCCGAAGATAAAGGTTGTCGTTAATAATACGCTCAGTGACTGCGGTTTGGATTTGTTCGGTTGGAAGTTGGGGATCGGAGTTTGAGCAAGGTTCACAGGTTACCATTTGAGGAGATGGCTAAATTGGTCTATCTCGAAATTTATCGTAAGAGGTCGATGCGTTGCCATCGGCTCATTGAGCGTTGATCAAACTAACAATCGGCAGAATCAGTACGAAGGGAAATCGGAAAAATCAAGTTAAGAAAAAGTCTTCTTCATTAATAAGAGAGGATTTTTACAATGAAGAGCCGATTGCTCAAAGCGAGGAAGAGCAAAAGAAAGAGCCAATTGCTCAGGGACTACTAATCCTACATTACTAATCCTCGCTAGCATCGTCGTCGGCGTCGCCGTCGGCGCTACTGCTGGAGAGTTCCTCGCCGCTGCTGCCCCAGCCGTCGGCCGGAGCTTCTTCTTCCTCGTCATCATCGTCATCCTCGCTGTCCGCCCAAGCGCGGAAGTGCTTCGTCGGCGGGTACCCAGCGGAAGAGGAGGAATCATCCTCCTCCTCCTCCTCTTCTCCTTCCTCGTCATCATCCTCGTCTTCGCTGTCCGCCCACATGCGGGAGCGCTTCTTCGGCGGGAGCCTGGTGGAGGGGGAGGCCTCTGTCTTCTCTACTTCTCCTTCTTTCTCCTCCTTGTTGGAGGAGATGGGGTTCGCCCCGGAGTGGAGGGCGTCTTCATTCTTGCTCTTCGGCGAGGATTGGAGGGGGAGGCCTGAGGGGGAAGAGGAAGAGGAAGACATTGCTACAGGGGAAGAGGGTTTTTTGGCGCTGGTGGACAGAACAGAGCAAGGGGATGGAGTGGTGAACCGTTCGGCACAGATAAATAAAGGGGGTGTAGTGGAGATTTAATGCCATGACGGTTCTCGAGGACGTTATGCCGAAATTATCAATTCGTGCAGAGAAGCCCAGGAGGCGAGGCGAAATGATGGAAGATTCTGCGGCGTTCGCCTCGCCACGACATGACCCGACGAAGGAGAAGCGTAATGATTTTGGAAATGTCATTTCCAAAACCAGGGGGCATGTGTTATCACCAGAATTTGACCAAGTCAGAGGTGGGCCGCGATCAAGATGGGCTTGAAGATTATATACGGAAGAAATACGTGAATCGGCCTATTATGTAAAGTTTGGGCTAGTTTGCCCTTGTATCTGTAACATAGTAGATTACGTGTCGGTTAGTTAGAGTTTGCCTCGTGCACGGTTGGGATTATTCCCACGTTAGAAAGTCCCCGGACTATAAATATGTATCTAGGGTTTATGAAATAAACAACAACCAACGTTCAACACAAATCAATCTCGGCGCATCGCCAACTCCTTCGTCTCGAGGGTTTCTCCTGGTAAGCACCATGCTGCCTAGATCGCATCTTGCGATCTAGGCAGCATAAGCTTATTATGTTGTTCATGCGTTGCTCGTACTGAAGCCTTTTTGATGGCGAGCAACGTAGTTATCTTAGATGTGTTAGGGTTAGCATTGTTCTTCGTATCATATGCTGTCGTAATGCAACCCTTATACATCTAGCCGCCCTTACGCCTATCTTAGGTGTAGGGGCGGCACCCCGCTTGATCATTGTTTAGTAGATCCGATCCGTTACGGTTGCTCCTTGTTCTTCAAGGATTAGTTTAATATCCGCAATAGTTAGGCCTTACAAAGGGTTGGAGGATCCAGCGGCGTGTAGGGTGTAGTTTGCTAGCCCTAGACAGGATGTTCCGGGGATCAACCTCGTGTTGGTTTTTAGGCCCTGTCTAGGATCGGCTTACGATCACCGTACGCGAGCGCGAGGCCCAATCGTGAG
Organism: Lolium rigidum; assembly: GCF_022539505.1. Lineage (NCBI taxonomy): Eukaryota > Viridiplantae > Streptophyta > Magnoliopsida > Poales > Poaceae > Lolium > Lolium rigidum. The sequence goes on along the minus strand of NC_061512.1, from coordinate 87,695,525 downwards.
TAGGATGATCCGATTATGCGGTGAAAACCCTAAATCGTCGTAGATCACTTCAGCTTTATCTTGATCAAGCAGGACCACCATATATTCGTGCACCTCGCACGAATCATGGGTGGATCGGCTCTTTGAGCCGATTCACAGGATAACCTGAGAGCCGATCGAGGCTCGTATTTAATGTTTACGTGTATGCCATGCAGGAAACTAAGCGAGGCATCATCCAACACCTTCCCGACCGTGTATAGGTCGGTGGCACGCCCTTGCATCAAGCATCGGACGTGTGCGCAGAAGGCTTTGCGGGCCGTCGCTCAGAGGGACCAGGGCCAGCCGCAGCCCTGATTTGTTCCCGGCTCTACGGTGTTGCCCGTCGCTGCCCGCCGGTGGGTTTCTGACCGCAACAGCAAATGAGCAAATTGATCGAGGACAAATCGAGCGGAAAACTATAAAGTGCCAATTAGTTCGAGCATACTGACGATTTTTTTAGCAGCATCAAGAAAATGTAAATCGTTAGGCCGTCTTGCCCGATGCATGATTGAGCTAGAGATAGCAGCCCTACCGTGGATCAACTTGACCGCCGGTGCGTCTCGAGAAGAACGACGGGGAGGGGAAGCTTCTTCTTCGCACGAACGGGACGGGGAGGGGAAGCTCTTCGCACGGACGAGGATAAGTTGTGTAGGGGTGGGTGGGGGGTCATGCGGCCGGGCCGCCCGGTAGGTGGTGTTTAATGGAGTTGCGTGTGTAATTTGCCGTGCACAAGGTTGAGGAACGCCGTTCCCTTTGCCGCGCGCACAATTCAAACTATCCCGCCCATGTAGTTTAAATTCGCCCTATTTTCGTTAAATCGACATAAAGTCATGTGAGTGGGTGGAAATTAGCAAAGTTGCTTGAAAAATAGTAAAACTCTGGAATTATCCTTTAAATATGCTCTACTTCGTGTGAAAATCGGGGTGTGGAGGCATGTTGAGCTGTTTTATTTGTACTTTCTTCATTAAAACTCCCATTTTATGCACTTTGGATGGAAAGAAATCATTTATACATAAATTTTGACAACGCCATTTGAAAACATTAATTGTTTTACATGCCAAGATGCACCCATCCACCAAATATGGGGCAAAAGTTTATCACAATCTAGATATATATGTATAATTAGTGAGGGACCCCTTTTGATTTTGTGCAATTTCCACTAATTAGCTAAAGAGAAGGGGTCAATTAATTAGGCCATGTTAGGGGCTATGTGTTTTAGATTAGGGTTGTGTGGATTCAAATACAACTTCTTTATTTGTGTGCTATGATTAATCAAAACTATATCGATCGACTGCGCACACATTATTAGAGGCACATGCATTTGCGCACAAAGTGCAGGTTAAGGTTTAGGGATTAGTGTTTAGGGTTTACGGTTTAGGGTGTAGTGTTTAGGGTCGGTTTAGGGTCTAGGGTTTAGGGTTTAGTGTTTAGGGTGTTTAGGGTGTACGTTTAGGGTATAATTAGAGATTAGGGATTAGGGTTTTAGGGTTTAAGGTTTAGGGATCATCGATCGAGTGCACACACACATTATTAGAGGCACCCGCTCCTTTGCGCATAAAGTGCATGCGTATATAAAAGTGTGTGTTTTGGCCACCAACGATATATGGATCGAGAGAGAGATTAAAATATATATATATATATATATATCCCCAAGAATATGTTCAGATATATATTGAAATATATGCACGAATGATATGTGCAAGGTATGACATGCGCGCATGCACACACTAATTGTATATATATTATGAGGCAACTTAATCAAATGTGTTTTCATATATTCGAGAGAACTGCTTGTCAAAAACTCAAGTTAATTAATTTATCAGCACTAATTAGTTGGTCGCCTGCTTGATGCGCAATGAAGTGTCGTTGGCCTATATATATATATATATATATATATATGTAGGGTTTAATTAGGGTTTAGGGTTTAGGGTTATCTAGCTAGGGTTTAATTTAGGGTTAGGGTTAGGGTTAATTAGGGTTTAGGGTTTAGTTTAGGGTTTGGGGTTTAGTTTTAGGGTTTAGGGTTTAGGGTGTAGTGTTTAGGGTTTAGGTCTAGGGTTTAGGGTTTAGTGTTTAGGGTGTTTAGGGTGTACGTTTAGGGTATAATTAGGGATTGGGGATTAGGGTTTTAGGGTTTAAGGTTTAGGGATCATCGATCGAGTGCACACATTACACATTATTAGAGGCACCCGTGCCTTTGCGCATAAATTAAGTGCATGCGTATATAAGTGTGTTTTTTGGCCACCAACGATATATAGATCGAGAGAGAGATTGAAATATATATATATCCCCAAGAATATGTTCAGATATATATTGAAATATATGCACGAATGATATGTGCAAGGTATGACATGCGCGCATGCACACTAATTGTATATATATTATGAGGCAACTTAATCAAATGTGTTTTCATTCGAGAGAACTTGTCAAAATTCAAGTTAATTAATTTGTCAGCGCTAATTAGTTGGTCGCCTGCTTGATGTGCAATGAAGTGTCGTTGGCCTATATATATGTAGGGTTTAATTAGGGTTTAGGGTTATCTAGCTAGGGTTTTAGGGTTAGGGTTAGGGTTAATTAGGGTTTAAGGTCTAGGGTTTAGGGTTTAGGGTTTGGGGTTTAGGGTTTAGGGTCTAGGGTTAGGGTTTAGGGTTTAGTGTTTAGTGTTTAGGGTTTAGGGTGTAGTGTTTAGGGTTTAGGGTCTAGGGTTTAGGGTTTAGTGTTTAGGGTTTAGGGTTTAGGGTGTACGTTTAGGGTATAATTAGGGATTAGGGATTAGGGTGTTAGGGTTTAAGGTTTAGGGATCATCGATCGAGTGCACACACACATTATTAGAGGCACCCGCGCCTTTGCGCATAAAGTGCATGCGTATATAAGTGTGTGTTTAATTTTGGCCACCAACGATATATAGATCGAGAGAGAGATTGAAATGTATATATATCCCCAAGAATATGTTCAGATATATATATTGAAATATATGCACGAATGATATGTGCAAGGTATGACATGCGCGCATGCACACTAATTGTATATCTATATATATATTATGAGGCAACTTAATCAAATGTGTTTTCATTCGAGAGAACTTGTCAAAATTCAAGTTAATTAATTTATCAGCGCTAATTAGTTGGTCGCATGCTTGATGCGCAATGAATTGTCGTTGGCCTATATATATGTTGGGTTTAATTAGGGTTTAGGGTTTAGGGTTTAGGGTCTAGGGTTTAGTGTTTAGTGTTTAGGGTTTAGGGTCTAGGGTTTAGGGTTTAGTGTTTAGGGTGTTTAGGGTGTATGTTTAGGGTATAATTAGGGATTAGGGTTTTAGGGTTTAAGGTTTAGGGATGATCGATCGAGTGCACACACACATTATTAGAGGCACCCGCGCCTTTGCGCATAAAGTGCATGCGTATATAAGTGTGTTTTTTGGCCACCAACGATATATAGATCGAGAGAGATTGAAATGTATATATATCCCCAAGAATATGTTCGATATAATGATATATGACGGAGAGATTGAAATGTATATATATCCCCAAGAATATGTTCAGATATATATTGAAATATATGCACGAATGATATATATATATATGTGTGCAAGGTATGACATGCGCGCATGCACACTAATTGTATATATATATATATTATGAGGCAACTAATTAATCAAATGTGTTTTCATTCGAGAGAAATTGTCAAAATTCAAGTTAATTAATTTATCAGCGCTAATTAATTAGTTGGTCGCCTGCTTGATGCGCAATGAAGTGTCGTTGGCCTATATATATGTAGGGTTTAATTAGGGTTTAGGGTTTAGGGTTATCTAGCTAGGGTTTTAGGGTGTTAGGGTTAGGGTTAATTAGGGTTTAGGGTCTAGGGTTTAGGGTTTAGGGTTTGGGGTTTAGGGTTTAGGGTTTAGGGTCTAGGGTTAGGGTTTAGTGTTTAGTGTTTAGGGTTTAGGGTTTAGGGTGTAGTGTTTAGGGTTTAGGGTCTAGGGTTTAGGGTTTAGTGTTTAGGGTGTTTAGGGTGTACGTTTAGGGTATAATTAGGGATTAGGGATTAGGGTTTTAGGGTTTAAGGTTTAGGGATCATCGATCGAGTGCACACACACATTATTAGAGGCACCCGCGCCTTTGCGCATAAAGTGCATGCGTATATAAGTGTGTTTTTTGGCCACCAACGATATATAGATAGAGAGAGATTGAAATGTATATATATCCCCAAGAATATGTTCATATATATATTGAAATATATGCACGAATGATATGTGCAAGGTATGACATGTGCGCATGCACACTAATTGTATATATATATATATTATGAGGCAACTAATTAATCATATGTGTTTTCATTCGAGAGAACTTGTCAAAATTCAAGTTAATTAATTTATCAGCGCTAATTAGTTGGTCGCCTGCTTGATGCGCAATGAAGTGTCGTTGGCCTATATATATGTAGGGTTTAATTAGGGTTTAGGGTTTAGGTTTATCTAGCTAGGGTTTTAGGGTTAGGGTTAGGGTTAATTAGGGTTTATGGTTTAGGGTTTAGGGTTTGGGGTTTAGTTTTAGGGTTTAGGGTGTAGGGTTTAGGGTCTAGGGTTTAGGGTTTAGGCTTAGGGTGTATAGTGTTTAGGGTTTAGGGTGTAGTGTTTAGGGTGTAGGGTCTAGGGTTTAGGGTTTAGTGTTTAGGGTGTTTAGGGTGTACGTTCAGGGTATAATTAGGGATTAGGGACTAGGTTTTTAGTGTTTAAAGGTTTAGAGATCATCAATCGAGTGCACACACACATTATTAGAGGCACCCGCGCCTTTGCGCATAAAGTGCATGCGTATATAAGTGTGTTTTTTGGCCACCAATGATATATAGATCGATAGAGAGATTGAAATATATATATCCCCAAGAATATGTCTAGATATATATTGAAATATATGCACGAATGATATGTGCAAGGTATGACATGCGCGCATGCACACTAATTGTATATATATTATGAGGCAACTTAATCAAATATATTTTCATTCGAGAAAACTTGTCAAAATTCAAGTTAATTAATTTATCAGCGCTAATTAGTTGGTCGCCTGCTTGATGCACAATGAAGTGTCGTTGGCCTATATATATATGTAGGGTTTAATTGGGGTTTAGGGTTTAGGGTGTAGTGGTTTAGGGTTTAGGGTGTAGTGTTTAGGGTTTAGGGTCTAGGGTTTAGGGTTTAGTGTTTAGGGTGTTTAGGGTGTACGTTTAGGGTATAATTAGGGATTAGGGATTAGGGTTTTAGGGTTGAAGGTTTAGGGATCAACGATCGATCGAGTGCACACACACATTATTAGAGGCACCCGCGCCTTGCGCATAAAGTGCATGCGTATATAAGTGTGTTTTTTGGCCACCAACGATATATAGATCGAGAGAGAGATTGAAATGTATATATATCCCCAAGAATATGTTCAGATATATATTGAAATATATGCACGAATGATATGTGCAAGGTATGACATGCGCGCATGCACACTAATTGTATATATATATATATATTATGAGGCAACTTAATCAAATGTGTTTTCATTCGAGAGAACTTGTCAAAATTCAAGTTAATTAATTTATCGCCGCTAATTAGTTGGTCGCCTGCTTGATGCGCAATGAAGTGTCGTTGGCCTATATATATGTTGGGTTTAATTAGGGTTTAGGGTTTAGGGTTTAGGGTCTAGGGTTTAGTGTTTAGGGTTTAGGGTTTAGGGTCTAGGGTTTAGGGTTTAGGGTTTGGGGTTTAGGGTTTAGGGTTTAGGGTCTAGGGTTAGGGTTTAGGGTTTAGTGTTTAGTGTTTAGGGTTTAGGGTTTAGGGTGTAGTGTTTAGGGTTTAGGGTCTAGGGTTTAGGGTTTAGTGTTTAGGGTGTACGTTTAGGGTATAATTAGGGATTAGGGATTAGGGTTTTAGGGTTTAAGGTTTAGGGATCATATATCGATCGAGTGCACACATATTAATTAGAGGCACCCGCGCATTTGCGCATAAAGTGCATGCGTATATAAGTGTGTTTTTTGGCCACCAACGATATATAGATCGAGAGAGAGATTGAAATATATATATCCCCAAGAATATGTTCAGATATATATTGAAATATATGCACGAATGATATGTGCAAGGTATGACATGCGCGCATGCACACTAATTGTATATATATTATGAGGCAACTTAATCAAATGTGTTTTCATTCGAGAGAACTTGTCAAAATTCAAGTTAATTAATTTATCAGCGCTAATTAGTTGGTCGCCTGCTTGATGCGCAATGAAGTGTCGTTGGCCTATATATATGTTGGGTTTAATTAGGGTTTAGGGTTTAGGGTTATCTAGCTAGGGTTTTAGGGTTAGGGTTAATTAGGGTTTAGGGTTTAGGGTCTAGGGTTTAGGTTTAGGGTTTGGGGTTTAGGGTTTAGGGTTTAGGGTCTAGGGTTAGTGTTTAGGGTTTAGTGTTTAGTGTTTAGGGTTTAGGGTGTAGTGTTTAGGGTTTAGGGTCTAGGGTTTAGGGTTTAGTGTTTAGGGTGTATGTTTATGGTATAATTAGGGATTGGGGATTAGGGTTTTAGGGTTTAAGGTTTAGGGATCATATATCGATCGAGTGCACACATATTAATTAGAGGCACCCGCACCTTTGCGCATAAAGTGCATGCGTATATAAGTGTGTTTTTTGGCCACCAACGATATATAGATCGAGAGAGAGATTGAAATATATATATCCCCAAGAATATGTTCAGATATATATTGAAATATATGCACGAATGATATGTGCAAGGTATGACATGCGCGCATGCACACTAATTGTATATATATTATGAGGCAACTTAATCAAATGTGTTTTCATTCGAGAGAACTTGTCAAAATTCAAGTTAATTAAGCGCTAATTAGTTGGTCGCCTGCTTGATGCGCAATGAAGTGTCGTTGGCCTATATATATGTAGGGTTTAATTAGGGTTTAGGGTTTAGGGTTATCTAGCTAGGGGTTTAGGGTTAGGGTTAGGGTTAGGGTTAATTAGGGTTTAGGGTCTAGGGTTTAGGGTTTGGGGTTTGGGGTTTAGTGTTTAGGGTTTAGGGTCTAGGGTTAGGGTTTAGGGTTTAGGGTTTAGGGTGTAGTGTTTAGGGTTTAGGGTCTAGGGTTTAGGGTTTAGTGTTTAGGGTGTTTAGGGTGTATGTTTAGGGTATAATTAGGGATTAGGGATTAGGGTTTTAGGGTTTAAGGTTTAGGGATCATCGATCGAGTGCACACACACATTATTAGAGGCACCCGCGCCTTTGCGCATAAAGTGCATGCGTATATATATAAGTGTGTTTCTTGGCCACCAACGATATATAGATCGAGAGATAGAGATTGAAATCCCCAAGAATATGTTCAAATATACGCACACACATGAATTATTAGAGGCACCCGCGCCTTTGCGCATAAAGTGCATGCATATGTGTGTTGTTTTGGCCACCAACGATAGATCGAGAGAGAGAGAGAGAGATTGAAATCCCCAAGAATTAGAGGACCCCCTTGCACAAGTGTTGGCCATCTATATATAATATGAATCCCAATAATGTTCATACATGATAGGGCATATGTGTGAAGCAATTTTTTTCCGAGAACTTGTAAAGATTCAAATTTATCGATGGCAAATGGAAACTAGTGCACATTAGAGGACCCCCTTGCACACGTGTTGGCCATATATGTATAGTTTGAATCCCAATAATGTTCATACATGATAGGCTATATGTGAATCAATTTTTTCTTCCAAGAACTTGTCAAGATTAAAATTTATCGGTGCTAATGGAAACTAGTGCGCACTAGACGAGCCCCTTGCGCAAGTGCTGGCCATTACATATAGTAGTTTAAATCTTAAGAATGTTCATACATGATAGGCCATATGTGCAAAGAATTTTTTTCCCGTGAACTTGTCAAAATTCAAGTTTATCGTTGCAAATGGAAACTAGTCCAAAAAATTACATAGAGGTCCAAAAGAACTAGACAATAACTAATAGGACCTGCAACTTTACAAAAAGGACCCCAAAACATACAGAAGAAAATCAATCGAGTCCTTTTGGACCGCACATCGATCTCTCGCTCCGCATCCTTTCCAAAGAACTCCGTCGCCGGGGACGCACCACTTGGGACGGTGTCGCCGGTAGTCGCCAGGACGAAGGAGAAGAATGGCCTCAGCAACGGCATATTGGCTCTGAGAAGGGCCGCTGAAAGGCCAAGATGTTCACGGGCAAGACGGATGACGCCGTCGTATGCCCCGAGCTTGTGAACGTTAGCGCCTTGACTTCCCCGTTGGCCGGATCCGAAGCACCGACCAAAGCAAGCCTCACCGTTAGCGCCATCACCTTGATGGCACCAGCATCGGGGTTTGGCCGGCAAGATCCGCCGATCCGATCCGCCGCATTCACCATAGGCCGGATCCGAAGCCGATGACGAGATCCCCGACTCCATTGCGCCATTCTCGCTCATGGGAAACACCGGATCTAAGCTTACAACAACACTAACTCCCTCGGATCCAAATTAGCTGACTCAACTTTGCTTATCTAAATATGGATGTATCCACACATGTTTTTACTCTAGATACATACACGTCTAAGGAAAGTTGAATTAATTAATTTAGTTCGGAGGGTGTACGATATACAGAGAGAAGTCGGCCTCGTCTCCGGCCGGCGAGGCCGCCGGAGAGAAGGGGAGAGGAGCCGGGGGAGTGAGAGAGACTCGAGAGAGAAAGAGAAGAGGAGAGCTCCCTGGGGAAGAACATTATTTTTGTCGTTCTGCTCGTAGCTTGAAACTGAAAATTTCGGCCCCGCGTCAAATCATCCTGCCGAATCCATTCGAAAATCCCGTGACCAGTTTTACCCTTTTAACCCTGGTCCGGAAGCTACAACCCACCGACCATCGAGGGCTCATTCGGTAACAATGAAATATCTTGCCTAGATCCCGAACCCTCCCCACAGGCCCACACCCACCCACCAACCATTCGCCCCATTAGCTCAAAAATACTCTCACACGCCAAAGCTCTGACTCTCTACAGTACTAGATCTCCTTCGCCGCCGGCATACTCCTCCACAGCGTAGCCTTATCGTGTTGGCTGTCCACCCACCTGATCCGCTCCCCCGCCGCCCTCGCCACCGACGGATCTGCTTCACCGCCGACCTCGCCACCGACGGATCTGCTTCAACGCCGACCTCGCCACCGACGGATCTGCTTCACCGCCGACCTCATCCACAAGCATAGCAATCAACGCCTTTCCTGTCGATGCACCGGATCCTCTCCAACGGAACCGGGTCTACTTCACCGCCCCCCCCCCCTCCACAGAAGCCGATCTATTCCACCGACTAGCCCGGCGCACCGGCCGTATCAACTTCACCGAATCCCTTGCCACCCAACCAGATCTGCTTCACTAACGCCCGCTTCTACCGAAACAGGGTCGACTCATCATCTCCCGCATTCGCCGCCGCCGGAATGCAAGTTGCCGCCCCCGTCCACCCCGCCGCAGCCTTGGTTAGTACGCTGGCCCGTTAGATCGCGGTGTTTCTTTAGCCATGTTTTGTGTAGTTATTTGCGGATCTCATATGCCATTAACTTTCTTGATGTGTTACTTCGCATGAAGTTCGTTTAAATATTGTACAAGCACAAAAGCATTATCCGGTCGCTACCATCCCGTTCATTCTATCGACACCCGTGTGCATCCACATACTTATAGCCTTATACCCATTCATTTGCCGCAAACTCGTTTTTGTACCGCATGCTATTCCTTTTATAGTCATGCTATGGCATTTCCAATCTGGTTGTTCTTATACCACGTCATTAGCTCACCGCTAGCCGCTAGCCGTTTTCTCGTGCCTCGCTATTCTCACACTCGCTTTTATAATCATGCTATGTGCATTTCCAATCTGCTTGCTCTTATACGTCGTCTTTAGCTTATAGCTATTTTTTTCCATGAATGCTCCCTGTCGCACAGCCTTGTATAGTTATTGCTTCGTGCATGTCCGGTCTTTGTATTATCGTAGACTAACTTGTCAATGTTATTTTTCCTAGGGATTGATCATGCGAACCACTTATTATAATATCCAACATTAACAGCTGGGACGCTAGGGAAGGTTGGAATCTGAGTTCTTGGTTGGTAACTTTGGCAGCTTTACTTCCGTTATTATCTATAACCTATATGCATTGTTCCTTATGCAAGAGATTAACACTTGGAACCCCGCCATAGCAATGCCATTCATGCTTTACTATGTTTCCGCCTATTTGATATGCTTGTCTTGGAGCAACTGCGAAGGTGATTTGAACCCGACATTTGGTCATTCTTAATGCCGCTTACTTTATGTGGAAAACCTTGGCATTACCCTACTCTAAATCTGAATGTCTCGAAATTCGTATCTCATGAAAAGCAACATCTAGTTGGTTTTAATCTGATATCTGGTAAATATTGGCTTATTCATTTGGCAACTCAAGTTTTTTGTTATTTGAAACCAGCTGACTTGGTCTTAAATGTGATATCTAAACACAAATTAAGGACAATGGAGCAGGAGGATTAGCATTTCACTTGATGGCTGAACCTAAAATGATAGGCATGTCGACCACGACTAGTGCACGCAAGAGAAGGACCTGCAAGCGAGCCGAGATGTGCTCAGTACATGCATCTTATCTTATCTTGTGCTTATTTCTCGCTACATGCCGTTATCTCGATCTCTACATTGCGTAATACATGTTTGAATAGTTAATTGTTGTAACTATGTTTGCAATATTACCGTAATGCAGTTTTAATGAAGCATTCATCATTAGAAGATAGTCGCCAAAGCGACCCTGTGCAACATTATGATGTAAGTCTGTGCTTAGTACAAGTTCCATACATTTTCTTATTTATGGAACTTGTTATTATCTTATATCTACATTGCATAATAAATGTTTGAATAGTTCACTGTTGTAACTATGTTGCATATTACTAGAATCAGGTGTAATGAAGAAGTCCTTAGTAGAAGATAGAGCGCAAAAAAGGTTCTGGGGTGAGCCTATGCAACGATATAATGTAAGTCTGTGCTTAGTACTTGTGACTATCTCATATCGACAATGCTTAATACATGTTTGCATAGTTCATCGTTTAACTCTTTTTGCATTATTATCGAATGCAGCTTGTGATGAAGCAATCTTCATCGAAGAGAGGCCCACAAAAAGTTCTCGATCTTTCTTCCGATGCATCCTCTCATAGCCGTCAACCTAGACCATTCCTTTCATCAAACAAGAAATATCTCAAGGTCGTACTTTATAAAAGACATGGTATTGCCGCTTTAAGATCTCGTAGCCGATATGTTGACCAAGAGTACACAAGATTCAATCAAGGCGATTGCCAAATGTCAACGTGTTATTGATGATGCTAATAGAAGTCCTCAATGATTCTATGTAATTTTTTTATTTGGGCACATTAATTGCCTTGTAATTTTCCTAGTTATTTTATTTGTGTATGTAAGTGTGTATCATTGATACCAGATTTTAGGCTCATGAAATTTAATGCAAGTTGACTAGTCAAACAACCAGGGCCCTACAACAGATTGGTCCGGCCCACTTACAGTAGTGTGGGACCCACTTTCATTTTGGGTCGGCCACCTACTTACTGGGCCGGCCCGTTAACAGGAAAGTGGGCCCCACCTGCTTATTGGTCCGGCCCACTATCTTGTTGGGCCAGCCCACTTGCTATATGGTGGACCCAACATACTAAATGGGCCGGCCCTTTAACAGGAAAGTGGGACCCACATGTGTTTTTGGCCCGGCCCACTATCTTGTTGGCCCGGCCCACTTGCTATATGGTGGACCCCACATAATTAAATGGGCCGGCCCTTTAACAGAAAGTGGGACCCACTCGTGTTTTTGGCCCGGCCCACTATCTTGTTGGGCCAGCCCAATTGCTATATGGTGGACCCCACATACTAAATGGGCCGACCCTTTAACTGGAAAGTGGGACCCACCTGTGTTTTTGGCCTGGCCCACTATCTTGTTGGGCCGACCCATTTGCTATATGGTGGACCCCACATACTAAATGGGCCGGCCCTTTAACAGGAAAGTGGGACCCACCTGTGTTTTTGGCCCGGCCCACTTTCTTGTTGGGCCAGCCCATTTGATCTATTGTGGACCCCACGTACTAAATGGGCCGGTCCGATAGCAGGAAAGTGGGACCCACATGCTAATTGGGCCGGCCCAATAACTTCTTGGGCCGGCCCAGTTGCTTTAAGGTGGACCCCACTAGTTAAATGGGCCAGCCCGACAACAGGAAAGTGGGTCCCACATGTCTTGTGGACCGGCCCTTTTGCCTGTTGACCGGTCAAACGAGTGCATTCGGCCCGGCCCACATGCTTAGTGGGCCGGCCCATTAAAGTTTTGACTAGTCAACCTTAGAGGTTAGGCCCGGCCCACGTAACTAATGGACCAGCCCAGCTATATAGTTGACCGGTCAAACTAAGTTAGCTGGCCCGGCCCGCAAACTTAATGGGCCGGCCCGCTTAAGACGTGGCAGGCCACGTGTGGGTCTACCATCTACCACGGGGTTTCAGCCGGTTAACGCCGTTAACCGCGCTAACCGGCGTCCGCCACGTGTCGGCTTGCATGACGTCGCAGTCAACGGGCTCCCGGAAACACTTGCGCAACGGTCCGATTTTCCGTGGCAGAAGGGCGCCGAAGCGCGACGGACCGAAAAAATCATCGTAGGACTTTGCCTGACGCAGTTTCGACAACAGAACCCATATCGTCGGGTTAGGCCCATACGCGACGAAAAATACCCCTTAGCGGACGATTTTGAGACGTTGTCTATCAGAACTTTTCTTGTAGTGAATGGTATATAGTTTTCTAACAAAAAGATAATGACTAAACAACTGAATCATATAGCAAAAACTTTTCATGAATAGTACTTTCAAGACAAGCATCAAAAAGTCTTGCATAAGAGTTAACTCATAAAGCAATAGATTCTTAATAAGAGGTTTTGAAGCAACACAAAGGAAGATTTAAGTTTCAGCAATTGCTTTCAACTTTCAACATGCATATCTCATGGATAATTGTCAACACAAAGTAATATAATAAGTGCAATAAGTAAACATGTAAGAATCAGTGCACACATATGACACAAGTGTTTGCTTCTAAGATAGAAAGAAGTAGGTAAACTGACTCAACATAAAGTAAAAGAAAGGCCCTTCGCAGAGGGAAGCAGGGATTACTCATGTGCTAGAGCTTTTTATTTTGAAAACATGGAAACAATTGTGTCAACGGTAGTAATAATTCATATGTGTTATGTATAAAACCTCCTATAAGTTGCAAGCCTCATGCATCGAATACTAATAGTGCCCGCACCTTGTCCTAATTAGCTCGGATTTCCATGGATTATCATTGCATTACATATGTTTCAACCAAGTGTCACAAAGGGGTACCTCTATGCCACCTGTACAAAGGTCCAAGGAGATAAATAGCATTTGATTTCTCGATTTTGATATATCTCAACTTGAGGACATCCATACCGGGACAACATAGAAAACAGATAATGGACTCCTCTTTTATGCTTTAATAATACAACAACAGATAGTACTCTCATAAGAGATTTGAGGATTAATGTCCAAGCTGAAACTTCCACCATGATACATGGCTTTGGTTGGCGGCCCAATGTTCTTCTCTAACAATATGCATACTCAAACCATTTAACTCATGGAAAATCTCCCTTACTTCAGACAAGACGAACATGCATAGCAACTCACATGATATTCAACAAAGGTGTGATAGGTTGATGGCGTCCCCAGATAACATGGTTACCGCTCAACAAGCAACTTATAAGAACTAAGATACATAAGCGACATATTCCTTACCACAATAGTTTTTTAGGCTACTTTCCCATGAGCTATGTATTGCAAAAACAAGGAATGAATTTTTGAAAGGTTTTAAAGGTAGCACATAAGCAATTTACTTGGAATGGCAGAAAAATACCACATAGTAGGTAGTTATGGTGGACACAAATGGCATAGGTTTTGGCTCAAGGTTTTGGATGCACGAGAAGCATTCCCTCTCAGTACAAGGCTTTGGTTAGCAAGGTTGTTTGAAGCAACACAAGTATAAACCGGTACAGCAAAACTTACATAAGAACATATTGCAACCATTATAAGACTCTACACTGTCTTCCTTGTTGCTCAAACACTTTTAACAGAAAATATCTAGACCTTAGAGAGACCAATCATGCAAACCAAATTTCAACAAGCTCTACGGTAGTTCTCCACTAATAGGTTTAAACTACATGATGCAAGAGCTTAAACATGATTTACTTGAGAGCTCAAAACAATTGCCAAGTATCAAATTATTCAAGATAATATACCAATTACCATATGAAGCATTTTCTGTTTCCAACCAAATAACAATCAATGCTGAGGCTTTCAGCTTTCGCCATGAATATTAAAGTAAAACGAAGAACAAAAGTGTTTAAATGAAAAAGCGGAGCGTGTCTCTCTCCCACACAAGCATGCTAGGATCCGATTTATTCAGAGAATGAAAATAACAAAATGAAAATAAAAGCACACGGACGCTCCAAGTAAAGTACATAAGATGTGACGGAATTAAAATATAGTTTCACTAGAGGTGACCTGATAAGTTGTTGATGAAGAAGGGGATGCCTTGGGCATCCCCAAGCTTAGACGCTTGAGTCTTCTTGAAATATGCGAGGATGAACCACGGGGGCATCCCCAAGCTTAGACTTTTCACTCTTCTTGATCATATCATATCATCCTCCTCTCTTGATCCTTGAAAACTTCCTTCACACCAAACTCAAAGCATTCTCATTAGAGGGTTAGTGCATAATCAAAAATTCACATGTTCGGCAAGGAAACAATCATTCCCAACACTTCTGGACATTAACCAAGGCTACTGAAATTTAATGGAGCAAAGAAGTCCACTCAACACAGTAAAAGAGGCAATGCGAAATAAAAGGCAGAATCTGTCAAAACGAACGATCTGTAAAGACGAATTTTTTCGAAGCACTTAACATGCTCAGATGGAAAAGCTCCAGTTGAATGAAAGTTGCGTACATATCTGAGGATTACGCATGAATTGTTTCAGCATTTTACAAGTTTTCTACAGAGAGAAAAACGCAAATTCGTGACAGCTAAAAATTTGTTCCTACGCAGAAATCCAAATCTAGTATCAACTTTCTATCAAAGACTTTACTTGGCACAAAAACGAAATAAACATGATAAGGAGAGGTTGCTACAGTAGTAACAACTTCCAAGACACAACAAAACAGTAGCACAATAAAACCATGGGTTATCTCCCAAGAAGTGCTTTCTTTATAACCATTAAGATGGGCTCAGTAATTTTAATGATGCTCTCGCAAGAAATAAGAGTTGAAGCAAAAGAGAGCATCAAAAGCAAATAAGAAACACTTTTAAGTCTAACCTACTTCCTATGAAAATGAATCTTGTAAGTACTGAAAGCACAAAGCAACAAGCATAGAAAGGCAACACAAGCACAACTTCAAGATTCTCAACATAAAGAGGGGAAACTTAATTTTATTAAGATGCATATAACCATGTTTCCCTCTCTCATAATAACTTTCATTAGCATCATTGATGAAATCCACAATATAACCATCACTTAAAACATTCTTATCATGGTTCATATGCATAAAAGTATCATTATTTTTGGCATAAGAAAAACTCTTCTCATTAATAGTAATTGGAGCAGGATCATTATCAAGAATTTGAACATGGTAAACAAGTTGCATACTAAGGGAATGGTTTTTGGCAATCCCATCATAACTATGACAAGTTTCATAAGTATAATTATAACATGTGTCATAGCCATCTCAATAACGATTATCTAAACCCGAAGATATAATATCATCATTTTCACTAAAAGTAAAGGTCTCAAATATAGGATCTTCAAGCACAACATCCCCAAGCTTAAAGCTTTCAATATCATCATTTGAGGGAACATGGATAGTGCTAACATCATTACTTTCACAATCGGTACCAAAGAGATTTTCAGTATCAAAAGTAGTGTGCTCTTCCAAATCATGATCACTAATATAGGTAAAGGGCATAGGAAGATCATTGTACTCAGATTCATTATCATAATAATAATTAGGAGCAACATACTTACGGTTACCTATCGTTATCTCATACACGCGGGGATATGCCGTTACCTCTTTGTTTTTATTCCCCCTCTTCTTCTTCTTCTTCTTCTTCCCCCTCTTCGTCTCCTTCTCCTCGTTCCCTCCTTTAGGAGGAAGAGGCTTGAAAGGAAGCTTCTCCACATAAACTGATTTATTTCCAGAAACAATAGAAGAAACTTGGGAGGATTCCTCCTTTTCATTAATGAGTTCAAAACACACAGCGGTCCTATCATATTTTGGCAAAGTGTCGTCTTCTATAATATTTTGTATGTAAGTATTTGTGTGGAAATTATCAATGCAATAAGAAAGACACCCATGCAGGACACTATTAATATCAAGAGCACTCATATCCACCAAAGAAGTTTTTCTCAATAACTCTTCACACTCCAAAAATAATGTAAGTTCCTCATACTGATTAGGCATGATTTCATCATTACAATACAAATTTGCAGCACTCATGGGGTTCGAATTATCATTGGAGGAGCATTGAAAATTAAAATGACCCACTCTATGGCAAAGTTCACAAATAAAAGGATAGAGGGCACAAACTTTTTCACCAAGATCGTCTAGAGCCCTAGACCACTTTCTAGTTTTTTCATTCCTGTGATGGATACAATATTCATCTTCGATTTGATTAATTCCACAAGGTCTATGCATTCCACAAAAATTAACATGCTTATAAGAAATAGTATTTTCAGAAGTTTGGGCATGTTTATTGCAATCATTAACAACAATTTCATTTTCCATGCAAGTGTCTTTGAAAGGTTCATGATACACGTCCCAATTTTCTTTAGGAACATTAATATGAGAAGCAAACGCTCTATAGCAATCGACCATAATTTGAGGATCAAGACCATATTTAGCACTAAGTTCTTGAAAATCAGCAGTTTGAGCGAAAGACTTAATGCAATCATACTCGTAGTTTATACCTGATTCTTTACCTTTGTCGTTCTCCCAATCTTCAGTATTGCTTTGAATTCTTTCAAGAAGATCCCATCTAGCTTCAACCTCCTTGCTTGTGAAAGATCCCTCCAAACAGGCATCTAGATAGTCCTTGTGATGTCCTGAAAGCCTTGCATAAAAAATATTAATAATAACATTACGGGGGAGCTCATGAATGGGACATTTGAGCATTAGTGACTTCAATCTCCCCCATGCTTGGGAAATACTCTCTCCATCACGAAGATAAAAGTTATAAATGTAATTCCTATCAACATGCACTTCATGAGGAGGATAAAATTTAGAATAAAAGAGAAGTACAATTTCCTCCCAACCAATAGATCGACCATTCTTCAGCATCCTATACCATTCTGCAGCTCTACCCTTCAGAGATATAGAGAATAGCTTCCTCTTAACTTGGTCCTTTGAAATACCTACACTCTCGAACAACTCGCATAATTCATGTATAAAGAGTAAATGATCACTAGGATGGATAGTCCCATCTCCAAAATAGCAATTGTTCATAGCAAGTTCAACAATTTTCATAGGTATCTTGAAAGGAATACTTTCAGTAGGTGGATTTAAAATATCACAAGCATCATTAGAGTTATCACATATGGGAGATAAAGTATTATCAGAGCAAATTTTCTAACCTAAAGCTGGGAAGCTAAAAAGATCATAAAAACTAGCTTCCCCAAGCTTAGACTTTTCCATAGCATTAGCAGTAATTGCATTCATACTAATAACATTGCTACTAGCATGCAAATAAGGTTCCATTGGTTTTTTAATTTTCGCATCAAACAATTCATGTCTTAACTCAGGAAAAAGATTAAAAAGCTCACTAAATTTGTTGTTGTTTTCCATTATGCCTAACTAGTGAAAAATAAAAACAAGAAACAAAAAGATGCAATTGCAGAATCTAAAGGAAATAACTTCGAGCACTCACACACCGGCAATAGCGCCAGAAAATAGCTTAGTAGTCGGAGGATGTGAATACCTTTTACCTTACCTCCCCGGCAACGGCGCCAAAAAATAGCTTGATGTCTACGCACGCTTCTATTCCTGTAGACAGTGTTGGGCCTCCAAGAGCAGAGGTTTGTAGAACAGCAGCAAGTTTCCCTTAAGTGGATCACCCAAGGTTTATCGAACTCAGGGAGGTAGAGGTCAAAGATATCCCTCTCAAGCAACCCTGCAATTAAGTGTTGGAGATATGCCCAAGAGGCAATAATAAAAGTGGTTATTATATATCTTTATGTTTATGATAAATGTTTATATACCATGCTATAATTGTATTAACCGAAACATTGATACATGTGTGTTATGTAAACAAACAATGAGTCCCTAGTAAGCCTCTTAACTAGCTTGTTGATTAATAGATGATTAGTTTCATAGTCATGAACATTGGATGTTATTAATAACAAGGTTATATCATTATATGAATGATGTAATGGACACACCCAATTAAGCGTAGCATAAGATCACGTCATTAAGTTATTTGCTATAAGCTTTCGATACATAGTTACCTAGTCCTTATGACCATGAGATCATGTAAATCACTTATACTCGGAAAGGTACTTTGATTACATCAAACGCCACTCGCGTAAATGGGTGGTTATAAAGGTGGGATTAAGTATCCGGAAAGTATGAGTTGAGGCATATGGATCAATAGTGGGATTTGTCCATTCCGATGACGGATAGATATACTCCGGGCCCTCTCGGTGGAATGTCGTCTAATGTCTTGCAAGCATATGAATAAGTTCATAAGAGACCACATACCACGGTACGAGTAAAGAGTACTTGTCAAGAGATGAGGTTGAACAAGGTATAGAGTGATACCGATGATCAAACCTCGGACAAGTAAAATATCGCGTGACAAAGGGAATTGGTATCGTATGTGAATGGTTCATTCGATCACTAAGTCATCGTTGAATATGTGGGAGCCATTATGGATCTCCAGATCCCGCTATTGGTTATTGGTCGGAGAAAGTTCTCAACCATGTCTACATAGTTCGCGAACCGTAGGGTGACACACTTAAGGTTTGATGTTGTATTAGTAGAACTTGAATATGGAATGGAGTTCGAAGTATTGTTCGAAGTCTCGGATGGGATCCCGGACATCACGAGGAGTTCCGGAATGGTCCGGAGAATAAGATTCATATATAGAAAGTCATTTTATAAGTTTGAAAATGATCCGGTGCATTTATGGAAGGTTCTCGGGACTCCACCACCCATGGCCGGCCAACCCTAGAGGGGTCGAGTCCCAAGTGGACTCCACCAAGGGGGCCGGCCACCCCCCCCCCCCTCATGGAAGGGTGGGAGTCCCACTTGAGGGCTCGTTTGGTTGACCCCATTCCGCTCGGGTTCCCTAGCTTTTCCCCCGCCGGATAATCCCCGGGTGGAATTACCCTGGGCGAAACTACCTGACCGTTTGGACACCTAGCAGCCCGCCGATCCGCGTCCGTTCCGCGTCGAACCCGGGGAACCCGTTCCACCACGAGCGAGGAGCGGAACAGAATCCACGAGGCGACGCGAGAGGCGACTCGCGGGCGACGGCGACGGCGACAGAACCACCGCACCTCCCATCCCCTTCCCACCTTCGGCGACCGAACCCAAGCCCCGCCCCGCCCCTCCCCACCTCTGGCGCCTCCCCTCTCCAACCGCATCCTCGAAACCGAGTCTGTCGTCTCGCGATGGAGAAGGCGACGGGCAGAGATGGGACGCCTCCAACATTCTTCCTCCGCCGGCGACCGGAGCAGGGGCCTACCGAGTGCATCGCCTCCAATTCCCTCTCCTCTCCCGGATTTCCCCTCTCCGGTGGCGGTTGTCCGAAGATCTGCTCCGCCCAGATCCCTGTCCCTCCGGCGACAAGGACGGTCGGCGGTCCCGATATTCAGATCTACCCATCTTCTTGCTCTCTTCTTTGAGGTCAGCATCACTGATATTGATTTTAGTTGCAGGCGACGGATCCTGGAGTACACGAAGTCTTGGAGGAGATGAACAACTCTTGGGCAATTTGCTCTCTTACACTTCCCTACTGTATTGGTTTCTTTGATACGAAATCTTGCATCTGTTGTTCGGCTAGTGAGTAGAGAAGCAACATTCTGATTGGTAGCTTTAACGACTGTTACGATTTTAATGCTTGATTTTTGGGCCATCAACGGACGGAATCGTGGATGATATATGCGAAATAGCAGCGGCAAGGCTGAGATCATCAGGCCAATGCATTGTTTTCTAGGGTACTCAAGTTTAATTGATGGATTTGATTCTATCTGGTTTGGTGAAATTTAGATAAACACCGGGTTCATAACTTCATGTACTGGAGTAGTAATTTGGTTAATGGTTAGTCTTACGTGAGCTTAATTAAATCCCTGCCATGGAAAAACATAAGGTGTGTCGTGTATTGTTCCTCCTCTTCAGCTAGTTGTCTACTTAGTTCTATCTTCTTATCTAGTACACACAAGGGTACCATGGTTTCTGCTCTAACAGATGGCTCTTTTAGGTACCTCAGCAAGGAGGAGATCGAGCGAGGGTCGCCATCGAGGCAGGACGACATGGGCGTCGGCAAGGAGGCCCAGCTCCAGGCCACCTACTGCTCCTTCATCCGCGACGTCGGCCTCCGGGTCCGGCTGTAAGCATCCTCTGCACCCTTTCGTTTTGTATATATAGTACACTGGTTCCTGAATGATGATTGTTCATCCCTGGGGCATCATAACTTGTATATAAACGAGACTTCTGAATGTTGCCACTTTTACAGTTATCCCTGTTATCTGCATTCTATGTTATCTGTTATTTCGTTGCAATCTATGTTATCTGCAAATGCCATGAAGAATTTACGATGTTGCTCGTGTTTATGTGGATTATCCTAACTGCTCTTTTGATATGTGGATTATCTGTTCTCTGTTACTTTTTTCATGGTGTTGGAGGAACTGAAAGTTTCTTCCTTGTTTTTTTCTTCTGTTGCATTGAGTATAACTTGAGTTTATAACTGCGTATTAGGAAGTTATCTATTCTTTATTTCAGACTTCACCAGTGCTGCATGGTTTACAATGTCTGGTATGTGTTGCAGCACTAAAAAAGAAGGCAGTGCAGCTTTTGAAAGCAAAACTTCATCAAATAACCTTCGAAGAAGAAAAAAAAACTGTCCTTTTTGCTGTAATAGGTTGGTATTGTAGAGTTGTAGCACTTTCAACCGGTTCCGTGCATATAGTGCGTTTACATCTGACAATGAAGATTCATGTTAATCTAAACCTAAATTTTTTTCACTGAAACTGCAGGAGGATGGGCGGAGGGTGCGCGCTCGAGGAAAAGCGTCCATGTCGTCGGCCATGGCGGGCATGCTCCCCACGGATGAGGTGTGTTGGATGTGGTCACGGAAAAGGGTGGGAGAAAGCGGAGGAAGAGAGTGTGAGCTCACTGTGGTCGA
This sequence comes from Lolium rigidum, assembly GCF_022539505.1. Taxonomy (NCBI): domain Eukaryota; kingdom Viridiplantae; phylum Streptophyta; class Magnoliopsida; order Poales; family Poaceae; genus Lolium; species Lolium rigidum. The sequence continues at coordinate 87,674,028 of NC_061512.1, read as the reverse complement.
TCGGCAAGCTTGGAAGAGAGCGTGAGCTTCGGTGCTCTGGTGGCGTTGTCGATGAGGAAGAGACTTGGTGGGCAAGCTCCCGCGAGGGACGAAACGGGAGCGTGGCGACAAGGTCGAAGCAGGAACGGAAGCGGCACAACCTTGCTTCCCTGCTCAGGTACTAGCCCTCTATCGGCGCGGCCTTGCTCGAGCCCCTCGTTGGCGAGCGGAGCAGCCGTAGGAGCGGACTAGCGTATGTCGTGGCGGCTATTTACTATTATGTTTATGATTGGTGTCCCATTATTTGCCTGGAGATTTACAAAATGATGTATGCTTATGTTGTTGTGGTGTGAGTATTCCTTGAAATTTCTGTATTAATTTTTATGCCAGAATTTTCAATTTTTTTGAAAGAACGTACTATTTTGGCCTTACTTTCGAATTTGGCATGTTCCGTTCAGTTCCACTCTGTTCCCTGCTTTTTTTATCCAAATAGCAAAACTTGATTTCCCCGAGCGGGAGGGGAAGCGTGGGGTTCCCGAGCGCCCAGGAAAATTCGCGTCAGGGGAGTAGTTCCCTGGGTTTTGGACCCCCTACAACCAAACGAGCCCTGAGGTGGGAATCCCACCTTGGGTAGGTTTCCCTACACATGGAAGGTTTTGGGTTGGGGTCTTATTCGAAGACTTGTAGTCCAACACTTGGGGGTTCCACCTATATAAAGAGGGGCCAAGGGGAGGGGGCCGGCCAACACAAAGCCATAGCTTGGCCGCACCCCATAGTGGCCGGCCACCCCCTCTCCCAAACCCTAGCCGCCCCACCTCCTCCACCTCTCCCGCAACGCTTAGCGAAGCTCCGCCGGAGATCTCCATCGCCACCGCCACCATGCCGTCGTGCTGCCGAATTCAAGGAGGAGCTACTACTTCCGCTGCCCGCTGGAACGGGGAGAAGGACGTCGTCTTCATCAACACCGAACGTGTGACCGAGTACGGAGGTGCTGCCCGATCGTGGCACCGTGATCAAGATCTTCTACGCGCTTTTGCAAGCGGCAAGTGATCGTCTACCGCAGCAACAAGAGCCTCATCTTGTAGGCTTTGGAAATCTTCAAGGGTGAGTCTCGATCATCTCCTCGTTGCTCCCGTTTTCTAGATTACATCTTGGCTTGGATTGCGTTCTCGCGGTAGGAAAATTTTTGTTTTCTATGCAACGAATCCCTACATTAAGATACAAGAAGTCTCTTGTGTCCCCAACACACCTAATACACTTGTCAGATGTATAGGTGCACTAGTTCGGCGAAGAGATAGTGAAATACAAGTAATATGGATGATTATAAGTAGTAATTGCATCTGAAATAAAAATGGCATCAAGCGAACATGTAGCAGAACTTGTTGGAAACGGTGTTTCAATGCTTAGAAACAAGGCCTACGGATCATACTTTCACTAGTGGACACTCTCAACAATGATCACATAATTGAATAAATAAATGCTACTCTTAAACACTCTCTTGTTGGATGACAAACACCATTCATTGTGTAGGGCTACAAAAGCACACCTCAAGCCGGAGTAAACAAGCTCCACACACGATGCGCACACTGTCACCATCACACCGTGGAGAGTGAATCCGGAGTTCATATTAAAGTAACCTCTAGAGTGCATAATAGACAAGAGTAACATCTACATATTCAACTAGATTACAAAGCTCATGATCACATAAAGATCACACCATGGGAGAGAGAGATGAACCACATAGCTACCGGTAGAGCCCTCAGCCTCGGGGGAGAACTACTCCCTCCTCATCATGGGAGTCAGCAGCGGCGATGAAGATGGCGGTGGTGTCGATGGAGATGGATTCCGAGGGCACTTCCCCGTCCCGGCGGCGTGCCGGAACAGAGACTTCTGTCCCCCGAAACTTGTCTTCGCGATGGCGGCGGCTTCGTAACTTTTCGTGGAGGAAGACCGATGCCCCTAGGGTTTTTACTTATGGAAGAATATATAGGCGGAAGGGCGGCCTCGGAGGGGCCCCAGGGTGCCCTCCCCACCTGGTGGCGCGGCAGAGGGGCGGGCCGCGCCCCCCTATGGTGTGGGGACCCCTTGGCCCCCCTCTGGCCCTTCTCTGGCTCTCTGGGTCCGCCTCGGTAAAATATTGACTTCTGTCTTCGTGGGGTCCAATTCCGAGAATATTTCCTGTGTAGAATTTCTGAAACCAAAAACGGCAGAAAACAGGAACTGGCACTTCGGCATCTTGTTAATAGGTTAGTCCTGGAAAATGCATAAAAATGATATATAGTGTGAATAAAACATGTAGGTATTGTCATAATATAAGCATGGAACATCAGAAATTATAGATACGTTGGAGACGTATCAGCGACGGAGGCGCCGGGGGCGACGCGGGTGGCGGAGGTGCCGGGGGCACCGGGGGCGCCGCGGGCGACGGAGACGCCGAGGGACCAGGCGGGTCCGGCACAGACGGGGCCGCCGCGGTCAGTCATCGGCGCGCGGCCGCAAGAGGGCCAGCGGGCGCCGGGGGCGTCGTCGGAGGTGTCGCCAAGAGTCCCTGCTGAAACGGAAAAACCAACTCGTCAAAGTACACGTGTCGGGAAGTGAGGACACGATGGGAGACCGGGTCGTAACAGCGGTAGCCCTTGGTGTTGGCGGGGTAGCCGAGAAACACACAAGGGAGAGAGCGCGGCGCAAGCTTGTGCGCGGCGGTGGCAGCCGTGTTAGGATAACACCGGCAGCCGGAGATGCGAAGGTCATCATAGGCGGGCGGCGCACCGTAGAGGAGGTGATGCGGCGTGTAGGACCAACGCACACGACACGGGCGGATGTTGACGAGAAGAGTCGCCGTGGCGAGGGCATCCGGCTAGAATCGTGGGGGCATGGAGGCGTGGAACAGAAGGGTGCGGACGCAGTCGTTGAGGGTGCGAAGCATCCGTTCGGCACGGCCGTTCTGTGAAGAAGTGTATGGACACGTGAGGCGGAAGACGGCGCCGCGGGTGGCGAGAAGGGAGCGAATGGTGATGTTGTCGAACTCCTAGCCATTGTCGGTTTGTAAGGCGTGGATGGGGCGACCGAACTGAGTGGAAACGAAGGCGAAGAAGGCGGTGAGGGTGGCGGCAAAATCTGATTTACGGCGAAGGGGAAAAGTCCATACAAAATGCGAGTAATCATCAAGACTCACAAGATAATAATTATAACCAGAATTACTCGAAACCGGCGAGGTCCAAACATCACTATGAATAAGTTGAAACGGAAAAGACGCGACTGTGGAGGAGGAACTAAACGGAAGGCGAACATGTTTGCCTAGACGACATGCTTCACAAGAGTGGGCATCCGTTTTATTACAAGTAAAGGAGAAGCCTTGCATTATTTGACGCAGAGCGGCGGAGCTAGGATGGCCAAGACGGGCATGCCAAAGGTCGACACCGGCGGAGAGGGCGAATGTGCGGCCGGTGGTGGTGGAGGCCGCGCCAACGGGGTAGAGATCGTCGGGGCTATCACATCGGTGGAGGAGCATCCGGGTACGACCATCCTTGACAAAGAAACCAAAAGCGTCAAATTCCACAGTCACAGGGTTATCACGACAGAAAGACTTAACGAAACAAGATTTTTAATCAAGTTAGGAGAAACAAGAACGTTATGGAGAGAGAGAGAGAGAGAGGAGTGGAAGTGGAAGCAAAAGAGACAGAACCAGTGTGAGTAATGGGAAGAGCATGACAGTTGCCAACGATGATGCGAGAGGAAGTGGAAGCGGGTGTAGAAAATGAGAGGTTACCAGGGTGCGCAACCATATGCGCGGAAGCGCCGGTGTCCATGAACCAGTCGCCACCGCCACCATACGCCCCAGCGGAGGGGGCGCTCTGGAGGGCGGTCAGGAGCGCGGAATCCCACGGGGTCACGCCCGGGGGGTGGCGTAGGCCGGGGCGGGCTGGGGCATCGCGTAGAACGCCTGGTGGGTGGCTGGACGCGGTCCCATGATGCCCGGGTAGGGGGCGCGCGGCACGGGCATGGAGTAGGCGTGAACGACCCCGGTCCACGGATTGTGACCAGCGGTCCAGGGTGGAGGGGCGGTGTGCTGAGGTGGACGAGGCGCAAAGACGTTGGCACCAGCATTGCCACCGCCATTGCCACCACCGCCACGGCGACGATGGTCGCGGCGACCACCGCCAGAAGGAGCCGCCTGCCCGGTCCAGGTGCCGGTCTGACCGGCTTGGGCACCGGCATGGCCGGTCCACGGCCCGGTCTGGCCGGCCTATTGACCGGACGGGCCGGTCCAGGGGCCAGTCTGGCCGGCCTGGTGACCGGCTGCAGGGAAGCCCGGCGGCGGACCCGTGGGGCGAGGCGCGGGAATCGAAGCGCCGCGGGAGAAGTCGGCGACGAAGGCGGTGTGAGCCGCCCGAGCCCGGAGATGCTTGAGGCGGCGCTCCTCGAGGCGCAGGTAGGCCACGGCCTGCTCGAAGGTGGGCGTGGTGAGGAGGGTGAGGTTGGAGGCGGCGTTGCTGAGATCCTCGCCGAGACCCGCCGACAGGGTGGAGAGCATGATCTTGTCATCGATCGGAAACTCCAAGTCACGGAGCTCGTCGGAGAGGCTCTTCAGCTGAGGGCGTAGTCGTCGAGAGACAGGTCGTTCTGGTGGGTGCCGAAGAACTCCTGCTGGAGGAAGGTGACCCGCTGGATTTTGTTGTCGGTGAAGAGGCCGGTGATCTTAGCCTAGACCGTGTGGGCGGAGTCGCCGTCGCGGACGACGGTGCGAAAGATGTCGTTGGAGACGGTCTGGTAGAACCAGCGGATGATGGTGGCGTCGATGGAGAGCCACTCGGGGTCGTGCGGCATGGCGAGGAGGTCGATGGTGCCATCAACGTGATCGATGAGATCATACTCGCGGAAGAGCAGCCCGAAGTACGTCTTCCACGGGAAGAAGTTGGCAGCGGTGGTGGAGAGCTTCACCGGCACGCGCTCGGTGATGGGGATGTTGCGGATGACGGTGACGGAGGGGCCGGCGAAGGGGTTGCTGCTGCCGGAGCCGGAGGAGTTGAAGCCGGAGCCGGAGGAGTCGAAACGGTCCATGGCGGAAGCGGTGGTGGTGTTAGGAGGCGGAAGCGGCTAGGGCTAGGGTTGGGGTGGGAAGAGGCGGCGGTGGAAGGTGGGGTCCAGCAGCGCTCGGGGGTGGGGAGGGGCGACGGCTAGGGTTGGGAGCGGCGGCGCCCAAGGGGAGAGGAGGGCGGCGGCTAGGGCTGGGAAGAGGTGGCCGGCGGCGCCCCTAGGGGAGAGAAGGCCGGCGGCTAGGTCAAGACCCGAAGGGTCTCTGATACCATGTAAAAGAGTTATTGGAGATTGCACAACACCAATAGGGCCGGCTGCTCATATATATATAGGCGGACACATGTACAATTACAGGTACAACCCTGAGAAAACACGGGGACCTATACCTATACAATATGTTACTCAACAGCGATAGCTCATCAGGGCTTGGTGGTGGTGGTGGTCATCACCTCCGTCGAAGGTGGTCGGCCCAAAGCTGGATTGGCGGATCTCAAGATCCGTCATCTAGTCCCAGATGCGAGTTGGGGAGACATTGTCGGCGGTGAAAACCGAGCCGACTGCGGTCATGGCGGTGGCGTTCTGCGTTGTTACTTTGATGAAGGCATCGTCAAGCAACTATTGTCAACCCACACTCGTGCTGTTCCTAGGAAAACCTTAAGATCTGGTCTTCCGGATCGGAGATGGCAGCGTGTTCCCTCTTGGGGGCATCGTTCGTGGAGCAGCTCTGGAGGGAAGAGGCAAGAGATGGAGAGGCGTGTTTTCTTGCACGGATTCTTCGGCAGAGATGTCAAGTCATGCCTAATGCCTGGTCCGATAGATGCTACGCGCGGCAAATCTTCCGGAGACTTCAAGTCGCGTCAGTTGCTAGGACTCGGCGGCTTGGTGCCGAGGTGTCTCGGTGGCGACCGCTCGTGTGTAAGTGTTCGCGCGCAGGGTGATGGTGTTGTTTGGCACCATGGTGGTGTCAGTGACGGGTTTGGCGAGGGCCTTCACTTCGTTCTACAGCTTGGAGATGGGTTAGCGGAAGATAACGGCAGCTGCGACTTCCGAAGCATGGGCATGAGGCGCTCTCTCTAGTTTATCGGTGAGCCGATGATGCATAGGCGTTTGTTTTGGCTGGTGACGCGATGATGGTTGTGGCTGGGGAACTAGGCCCCCTATCGTCGAGCTAGTAGGTGATGCATTGTCACCTTGTTTGTACCGCTTCGGTCTATACGTTTGTTTGTAAGACTTTTGCCAATCTTTATTGCATAAATAAATGGAATAAAGGTCGTATGTATCAGTTATGCATAGGCAGGGTACTTCCCCATTTTAAGAAAAAAAAATCTGTCAGTCTGTAGACCATGTTACAGCTGCTTGCCGTCACAAACTGAAGACACTTCGGCTGTAATAAAGAGGAAGAATTTGCTGCGCACCTGGATCTGCCATGGGGTTGGTCGCCCTGTACTCAAAATCCACACCTTGAACACAGGTAAGAACGATGCAAATTAGTATAGACAGTATCAAATGATACTAATAACATCTAAACAAATCTTATAAACTCCGGTCCTCCAAAATTCCGGAGCTACTTTCTCTGAATCACATCACTTGTCAAGAAAAAGCTCTTCATCCGTAACTGACAAGGTTAACCTAGAGCTTTGACAACCGAGCATCCATAATCCTTCGGACGGGGTTTGCCTGCGCCCGCAGTCGTGCGACCATCCGTGCGCCCGACCGTTCATGTTGCATCACACGGTTCCGGTTTTAGATCCCCACCTAACCCTTTTCTAGTACGAAGTGAACACAGATACTACGACTGTATCATCGTCTCCGCGACCGTATCATTCGTCTAATCGTCTTCATTGGTCTTCCTCGCGGCGGTAGCTGCTGTCTCCCTTGTATTCTCTATCTCAGAGTCCGTGATTTCCACATCGTTCCTCACGGCGACGGGAGGCATGGAGGAGTCAGCGGCGAAGCAATAGCCTCTGCCCAACCTCCATAAGAATTACAATACTACAAATTAGTGGACTGAGCAATGATCTTCATGGACAAATGAATGTGCGCCGGCCGCGTGTGAGAGGTAGCCTCCCGCGGCGGGAGAAACAAGGGCGGTGTCTGTTGGATAATTAGGCACAATTTCCATGATTAATTCCAGAATATTAAGCATGACGACAGTAACTACTAACATGTGAAACTCGAACATACTAGATGTAGTGATCAACATGAACAGTAGCAGAGCAAACAGTACAACATCCATCGCTAAACAGATCGAGATATGTCGCACGTACCGATCTGGTGGAGGTGGCGGTGGAGGTGTAGCAGACGATGTCGCAGCAGTGACGTTGTTGATGACAACGTTGTTGACGACGGGGACGACGGGTCGAAGTAGATGGCGTTGTAGACGACGGTAGGCAGCACCGCCCGACTTGGACGGAAGACGACCCGTGATGAAGAGCTTGAGCAGTCGCGCAGAGCGCTTCCCAAAAACCTAATTCGCCCTCTCCCGTACAGGATCGCAAGGACGAGCGGTTCCGGAGACCTGCTCTCCCGTTCGCCGATGCACGTCGGCGCGCGGGATGGAGTAGGCTATGGTGGCGGCGCAAGCGAGAGAGGTGGAAACCCTAACTCGTGTATTGGATGTATTTCTGCGGTAGCCGGGCAGGGAGATTATATAGGCTCGGGAAACCCTAGGCAACGTGGGCCACGCCCACGTCGCACGAACGTTTTGAGTCGGTTACGAGATAGCCCACGATCCGGGAGCGACCCGAACCGACTAACTGCGACAGCGTCCGTCTAGGACTCGTTCGTTTTCCCGAGCTGCAAAAGTAAGGAAAGTCTCGGCTCGAGGCTCAATCCACTCACCACGAGCGCGGCGCGCGTCGTGACGTGTCGTGTCGAGTCGAGTCGAGACGAGACGAGCGAGCGAGGAGGAGGAGGAGCGCGCGTGTAGCACTCCTATTCTCACTCACTTACTAGTGGTGGAACAACCCACCTTATAAGGTGGTCTAACTTCCTCCCAACTTTCCATGTGGGACTAAACTTCCCACCTCTTGCCACTCCCTAGTGAGCTGCCACCAACTTGGGCTCAAACTCACAAGGCTGCCACTATGTGGGCTTTGAGATTTATAGAAAAAACTGAAATCTAATTTGGGCCACTAAAAGTGGGCCCAATATTTCAACAATCCCCCACCAGATCTCAAATCCCCATTTAGAGATTTACCAATACTCGCTGCTTGTTTATATACCAGTGTTTCAGCGGAGACTGTTAAGTTGAACTTCCGCCTAGAACCTTAAGCTACATCCACTCACACTTGAACAATGGACTAAGCCTTGAATTGCAAGTTTTGCGTGAACAGGGTTTCACTCAAAGTCATGACCAGTACATGGCTGCCGGTAGCCTACCCCGCGGGTGAAGCATATGCGTCATACTTCATGGTCTCTTCATGAGTTTACTAGAGATCACCCAAATCTCATAGATTGCGACGTTTAACAATCGGACTCATATAGGTGTGTTATTTCAAGAATGCTCAGTAGGACAGACATCTTTGCTAAAATAGCCAACATAAACACATTAAGGCTTGTTGCCAACCTGCCTTACAGCAACTAAGAGTTGTGCATCTTCACATAGAGAGGGTTACATAATACTCTCCTCAATTAAACCACTAGTTTGTTCTTCCCGAGTCCTAATTCACGGGATCTCCGATCACAAAGGTTGGGTTACCACTATGGCGTAACATCAACGGGTCTCAAACCCATCTCCTCGATGCACTTTCTATCACATTACGTGATAGTCCCTTTGTAAAGGGATCTGCCGGGTTTTTGTCCGTTTGAATATATGTAACGAGTTATTACTCCGGAGTTTCGCAATTTCACGACAGACTTCAAACGTCTCTTGACGTGTCTTGATGACTTCGCGTTATCCTTAGAATTGTTCACTTTGACAATTACGGTTTGATTGTCACAATTCAAAAGGATTGCCGGAACAGGTTTTTCAACCACAGTGCAAGTCCATCAAGAGCTCACGCAACCATTCCGATTCAACAGGTGGTTGTGTCTAAAGCGATAAGTTCTGCTTCCATAGTTGACCTCGTCAATATGGTTTGCTTACAAGATCTCCATGACACCGCGCCACCTCCAAAGGTAAATACATACCCACTTGTGGCGTACGGATCAGCTACATCCGAGATCCAATTCGAATCACTATATCCTTCAAGCACGACTGGGTGCCCTGAATAGTGAATCCCATAACTCATCGTACCACATAGGTAGCGCATGACCCTATCAAGTGCATGCCAATGATCAGTACCCGGGTTTGACATGAACCTACTCAACTTGCTAACAGCAAAAGAGATGTCGGGTCTAGTCGCGCTCGCTAAGTACATGAGTGAGCCAACGATCTGAGAATATCTCAATTGATCTATGGCAATCCTCCGGTTCTTGCGTAGTGTCACACTGGGATCATAAGGTGTTGAAGAAGGCTTGCTATCAATATAGCCGAACCGGCTCAAGATCTTCTCAACATAATGGGATTGCGTTAGAGTAATCCCACTCTCGTTCTTAATCAGCTTGATGTTCGGAATCACATCGGCTTCTCCCGGATCTTTCATATCAAAGCTCTTTGACAAGAAAGACTTGACCTCGTGTATTACTTTCATGTTTGTACCAAAGATCAGAATATCATCCACATACAAACATAGTATAACACCTTCGCCCCCACCATGGCGATAGTAAACGCACTTGTCGGCCTCATTGACAACAAAGCCTACGAAGTTAAAGTTCTGTCAAACTTCTCATGCCATTGCTTAGGTGCTTGTTTCAGGCCATATAAAGATTTCAGCAACTTGCACACCTTTCTTTCTTCACCTTTTACTACGAACCCATCGAGCTGATCCATATAGATTTCCTCTTCCAACTCTCCATTAAGAAAAGCTGTCTTTACGTCCATTTGATGAACGATAAGACCATAGGAGGCAGCCATGGACAGTAGTACTCGAATGGTGGTAAGTCTAGCGACAGGTGAATAGGTGTCGAAGTAATCTTCGCCTTCTCTCTGTGTGTAGCCTTTCGCTACAAGCCGCGCCTTGTACTTTTCAATAGTACCATCAGGTCTTAGCTTCTTCTTGAACACCCATTTGCAGCCTACAGGCTTGCATCCGTGGGGTCGTTCCGACAACTCCCAAGTTCCATTAGAAAGAATCGAGTCCATCTCATTATGGACAGCTTCTTTCCAGTCATCTGCATCTGGAGATGCATATGCCTCTGCAATGGACGTGGGAGTATCATCCACAAGGTACACAATGAAATCATCACCAAAGGATTTTTCAATCCTCCGTCTCTTGCTCCGTTTAGGAGCTTCATTGTCATCCTTCTCAATAACAATCTCATGTGATTGTTCAAAATACTCATTAGATGTACTAGATTCGGGAACTATCTCGAGTAGAAATTCTAGCAATGCTATGCATATCTTTCATAGGAAACATATTCTCAAAGAATGTTGCATCACGAGATTCCATAATAGTATCAACATGCATATCAGGTACTTCAGATTGAACTACTAAAAATCTATAGCCTACACTCCGCGGAGCATAACCTAGAAAGATACAATCCACTGTCTTTGGTCCGAGTTTGCGCTTCTTAGTGATTGGAATATTGACTTTCGCCAAACATCCCCATGTGCGCAAATACGAAAGTGATGGTTTTCTCCCAGACCACTCCTCGTAAGGGGTTTTATCTTTATTCTTGTTAGGAACTCTATTCGGGACATGACATGAAGTCAACAAAGCCTCCCCCCACCATGCCTTTGATAAACCAGCGAGTGGCTAACATGGAATTCACCAAGTCGGTCGGCGTGCGGTTTTTCCTCTCGGCAACCCCGTTTGATTGGGGCGAATAGGGAGGCGTCCTCTCATGAATAATACCATGTTCCTCACGGAATTCATCAAAGATTTTAGGAAAATACTCGCCACCACGATCCGACCTAAGACGCTTGATCTTTCTCTCTAGTTGATTTTCAACTTCGGCCTTATAAATTTTAAAGTAGTCTAAAGCTTCATCTTTAGTTCGCAACAAATAAACATAGCAAAATCTAGTCGCATCATCAATCAATGTCATGAAATATCTCTTTCCACCTTTTGTCAACACACCATTCATCTCGCATAGATCGGAATGTATGAGTTCTAGAGGTGCCAAGTTTCTCTCCTCGGCCGCCTTGTGAGGCTTCCGAGGTTGCTTTGATTGCACACAACTATGGCACTTAGAACCTTTGGCAATGGTGAAATTCGGAATTAAACTTAAACTGGATAGCCGAGACATTAAACCAAAATTAATGTGACATAAACGAGAATGCCAAACACTCGGTATCATCACTAACATTGCCACAAATATGGTTCACGGACTTATTGCTGAAATCGAAAGCGAAAAGCGGAACAAGCCTCCGCACTCATAGCCTTTACCAATAAATTGTCCAAACTTGGAAACAACTACTTTATTCGACTCTAAAACAACCTTAAACCCATCTCTCGCATAGAAGGGAGCCGCTAACGAGATTCTTGTTCATAGTAGGGACATGCTGCACGTTCCTCAGCCGCACGATCTTCCCGAAGTGAACTTCGGATCTACCGTGCCAACACCACGAACGGAAGCATGTGACCCATTCCCCATCAAGACGGAAGAATCCCGGGCGACCCGGTAAGAAGTGAACATGGATATGTCAGCACACACATGAACATTAGCACCCGTATCAATCCACCAACATGGAGATTGAAATACCGAAAGAACGAGTAAAGAGATTACCGTACCCATCAGCATTGCTAGCGGTCACCGTGTTGACTTGCCTCCCCTTTTTCTTGCGGTCCGCCCTCTCCGGACGGTCCTTAGAAAAGTGGCCAGCCTCTCCACGAGTAAAGCAGCTCGGATCCGCTTTGTTTATCATCTTCTTCTTCTTGAAGGTTGTAGTCTTCATAGGCTTATTGAAGGAGGGCTTGTTATTCCCTTTGTTCTTGCTTCGTAGGGTTTCTTCGCACCATGTTGGCGCTAGACCGACCCTCTCCTTTCTCGGTATTATCCTTAGCCCGAGCTTTCTCCTCAACATCAAGAGACGCTATCAGATTTTCAACCGATATCTCCTGTCTCTTGTGTTTGAGAGTTGTGGCAAAGTTCCTCCATGAAGGGGGCAACTTAGCGATGATGCATCCAGCCACAAACTTGTCGGGTAAGGCACACTTAAGGAGTTCAAGCTCTTTCGCAATGCATCGTATCTCATGAGCTTGTTCGACTACGTAACGGTTGTTAACCATCCCGATGTCATGGAAGCTCTCCATGATGTACAGTTCATCTGCCCGCATCGGTTGCACCGAACTTAGCATTCAGTGCATCCCAGAGCTCTTTACCATCTGTAATGTGCATGTACACATCACACAGACGATCAGCAAGAATACTTAGAACGCATCCGACGAAGAGATTATTGTTTTCCTTGAACTTGTTCTGATCTTGGTCAGATATAGTTCCTTCAGGTAAACCATGAAGGAGATATGCCCTAGAGGCAATAATAAAAGTAGTTATTATTTATATCTCTATGTTTATGATAAATGTTTATATGTCATGCTATAATTGTATTAACCGAAACATTAGTACATGTGTGATATGTAGACAACAAGAAGTCCCTAGTATGCCTCTTAAACTAGCTTGTTGATTAATGGATGATTAGTTTCATAATCATGAACATTGGATGTTATTAATAACAAGGTTATATCATTATATGAATGATGTAATGGGCACACCCAATTAAGCGTAGCATAAGATCTCGTCATTAAGTTATTTGCTATAAGCTTTCAATACATAGTTACCTAGTCCTTATGACCATGAGATCATGTAAATCACTTATACCGGAAAGGTACTTTGATTACACCAAACACCACTCGCGTAAATGGGTGGTTATAAAGGTGGGATTAAGTATCCGGAAAGTATGAGTTGAGGCATATGGATCAACGAGTGGGATTTGTCCATCCCGATGACGGATAGATATACTCCGGGCCCTCTCGGTGGAATGTTGTCTAATGTCTTGCAAGCATATGAATGAGTTCATAAGAGACCACATACCACGGTACGAGTAAAGAGTACTTGTCGGGAGACGAGGTTGAACAAGGTATAGAGTGATACCGAAGATCAAACCTCGGACAAGTAAAATATCGCGAGACAAAGGGAATTGGTAATGTTTGTGAATGGTTCATTCGATCACTAAAGTCATCGTTGAATATGTGGGAGCCATTATGGATCTCCGGATCCCGCTATTGGTTATTGGTCGGAGTAAGTACTCAACCATGTCCGCATAGTTCTCGAACCGTAGGGTGACACACTTAAAGTTGGATGTTGAAATGGTAGTTCTTGAATATGGAATGAAGTTGGAATATTTGTTCGGAGTCCCGGATGTGATCCCGGACATCACGAGGAGTTCCGGAATGGTCCGGAGAATAAGATTCATATATAGGATGTCATTTTATGTGAATAAAATGTCGCGGAAGGTTCTATGGAAGGTTCTAGAAGGTTCTAGAAAAGTCCGGAAGAAACCACCAAGGAAGGTGGAGTCCACAAGGGACTCCACCTCCATGGCCGGCCAGCCCTAGTGGGGGTGGAGTCCCAAGTGGACTCCACCATAGGGGGCCGGCCACCCCCACATGGGAGGTGGGAATCCCACCTTTGGGTGGGAGTCCTAGTTGGGCTAGGTTTGCCCCCTCCTATGGAAGGTTTTGGTTTCGGGTCTTATTCGAAGACTTGGACACCAACACTTGGGATCCACCTATATAATGAGGGGCCAAGGGAGGGGGCCGGCCACCCCTAAGACCATAGCTTGGCCGCCCCCTTGAGTGGCCGGCCACCCCCTCCCAAACCCTAGCTTTGCTCCTCCACTTCATATTGCCCGGTTTGCTTAGCGAAGCTCCGCCGGACTTCTACACCGCCACCGACACCACGCCGTCGTGCTCGTCGGATTCAAGAGGAGCTACTACTTCCGCTGCCCGCTGGAACGGGAGGTGGACGTCGTCTTCATCAACAACCGAACGTGTGACCGAGTACGGAGGTGCTGCCCGTTCGTGGCGCCGGAACCGATCATGATCAAGATCTTCTACGCGCTTTTGCAAGCGGCAAGTGAACGTCTACCGCAGCAACAAGAGCCTCATCTTGTAGGCTTTGGAATCTCTTCAAGGGTGAGACTCGATACCCCCTCGTTGCTACCGTCTTCTAGATTGCATCTTGGCTTGGATTGCGTGTTCGCGGTAGGAAAATTTTTTTGTTTTCTATGCAACGTTATCCTACAGTGGTATCAGAGCCGTGTCTATGCATAGATGGTTGCACGAGTAGAACACAATGTTTTGTGGGCGTTGATGCTCTTGTTATCTTTAGTTGAGTACTTTGCATCTTTATGGCATAGTGGGATGAAGCGGCTCGGACTAACTTTACATGACCGCGTTCATGAGACTTGTTCCTCGTTCGACATGCAACTTGTATTGCATAAGAGGCTTTGCGGGTGTCTTGTCTCTCCTACTATAGTAAAGATTCAATTTACTCTTCTATTGACAACATTAGTATCAACGTTGTGGTTCATGTTCGTAGGTAGATTAGATCTATATCGAAAACCCTAAACCACGTAAAATATGCAAACCAAATTAGAGAGCGTCTAACTTGTTTTTGCAGGGTTTGGTGATGTGATATGGCCATAATGTGATGATGAATATGTATGAGATGATCATTATTGTATTGTGGCAACCGGCAGGAGCCTTATGGTTGTCTTTAATTTTCATGTTGAGTAGTATTTCAAAGTAGTTGTAATAGTTGCTACATGGAGGACAATCATGAAGACGGCGCCATTGACCTTGGTGTTTCGCCGACGATGATGGAGATCATGCCCGAAGATGATGGAGATCATGTCCGTGCTTTGGAGATGAAGATCAAAGGCGCAAAGACAAAAGGGCCATATCATATCACATATGAACTCGCATGTGATGTTAATCCTTTTATGCATCTTATTTTGCTTAGATCGCGACGGTAGCATTATAAGATGATCCCTCACAAAAATCTCAAGATAATAAAGTGTTCATCCTTAGTAGCACCGTTGCCAAGACTTGTCGTTTCGAAGCATCTCGTGATGATCGGGTGTGATAGAATCAACAAGTGCATACAACGGGTGCAAGCCGTTTTGCACATGCGGATACTAAGGTGGCCTTGACGAGCCTAGCATGTACGGACATGGTCTCGGAACACGTGATACCGAAAGGTAGAGCATGAATCATATGATTGATATGATGAACACTTTGAGTGTTCGCCATTGAAATTACACCTTGTCTCGTGATGATCGGACTATGGTGTGGTGGATTTGGTTCGTGTGATCACTAAGACAATGCGAGGGATATTGTTTTGAGTGGGAGTTCACCTAGATTTTTTAATTATATTGAATTAAAATTTGAACTCAATTTGTCATAAACTTAGTCTAAACTATTGCAAATATATGTTGTAGAGATGGCGTCCCCAATCAATTTTAACCGAGTTCCTAGAGAAAGAAAAGCTTAAGAGCAACGGTAGCAACTTCACCGACCGGTTCCGTCATGTGAGGATCTTCCTCTCCGGCGGAAATCTGCAATATGTGCTTGATGCACCGCTAGGTGACCCTCCCGCAAACCGAAACCGATGAAGTAAAAGCTGTTTACGAGACTCGGAAAACTCGGTACTCTCAAGTTCGGTGTGCCATCCTGTGCGATCTGGAATCCGATCTTCAAAAACGTTTTGAGCACCACGATCCTCATGAGTTGATGAAAGAGTTAAAGACTATTTTCGAGACTCATGCGGCCGTGGAATGCTATGAAGCATCGAAACATTTCTTCGAGCTGTATGATGGAAGAAGGCAGCTCCATTAGTGAGCACATGCTCGCCATGACCGGGCATGCGAAGAAACTCGGTGACTTGGGAATAGTGATTCCTAACGGATCGGGGATTAATCGTGTCCTTCAATCATCGCCACCAAGTTACAAGAACTTTGTGATGAACTACAATATGCGGAACATGAACAAGGAGTTACCCGAACTTTTTGGCATGCTAAAAGCTGCTGAGATTGAGATCAAGAAAGAGCACCAAGTGTTGATGGTCAACAAGACCACTAGTTTCAAGAAACAGGGCAAGTCTAAGGGAAAATTCAAGAAGGGTGGCAAGAAAGCTGCCACGCCTCCTATGAAACCTAAGAACGGCCCTAAGCCCGATGCTCGAGTGCTATTACTGCAAGGAGAAGGGACACCGGAAGCGTAATTGCTCCAAGTATCCGGCTGATCCGAAGAGCGGCCTTGTCAAGAAGAAGAAAGAAGGTATATCCGATATACATGTTATAGATGTTTATCTCACTGGTTCTCGTTCTAGTACCGGGTATTTGATACTCGGTTCGGTTGCTCATATTTGTAACTCGAAACAGGAACTAAAGAATAAACGAAGACTACTGAAAGATGAAGTGACAATGCGCGTTGGAAATGGATCCAAAGTCGATGTGATCGCTGTCGGCACACTTCCTCTACATCTACCTTCGGGATTAGTTTTAAGCCTAAATAATTGTTATTTTGTACCCGCGTTGAGCATGAACATTATATCCGGATCTTGTTTAATGCAAGACGGTTATTCATTCAAGTCTGAGAATAATGGTTGTTCTATTTTTATGAATAATATCTTTTATGGTCGAGCACCACAAAAGAATGGCTTATTTCTGTTAGATCTCGATAGTAGTGATACGCATATACATAACATTGATGCTAATCGAATTAAATTGAATGATAATTCTACTTATATGTGGCACTGTCGTCTTGGTCATATTGGAGTGAAGCGCATGAAGAAACTCCATACCGATGGATTACTTGAATCACTTGACTTTGAGTCACTTGATAGATGTGAAGCATGTCTAATGGGAAAAATGACTAAGACTCCATTTTCCGGTATGATGGAGCGAGCTACCGACTTATTGGAAATCATACATACCGATGTGTGCGGACCAATGAGTGTAGCATCGCGCGGTGGTTATCGTTATGTTCTAACCTTCACGGATGATCCGAGTAGATATGGGTATATCTATTTCATGAAACATAAATCCGAAACTTTCGAGAAGTTTAAGGAATTTCAAAGTGAAGTAGAAAATCAACGTAACAAGAAGATAAAATTTCTACGATCTGATCGTGGAGGTGAATATCTGAGTTATGAGTTTGGCATGCATTTAAAGAAATGCGGAATACTTTCACAATTGACACCGCCGGGAACACCACAACGAAACGGTGTATCCGAACGTCGTAATCGAACTCTCTTAGATATGGTTCGTTCTATGATGTCTCTTACTCGATTTGCCATTATCATTTTGGAGTTATGCATTAGAGACAGCCGCATTCACTTTAAATAGAGCACCATCAAAATCCGTAGAAACGACACCGTATGAATTATGGTTTAATAAGAAACCTAAGCTGTCGTTCCTGAAAGTTTGGGGTTTGCGAAGCCTATGTAAAGAAGTTACAACCGGACAAGCTAGAACCCAAAGCGGAGAAATGCGTCTTCATAGGATACCCTAAAGAAACTATAGGGTATACTTTCTATCACAAATCCGAAGGCAAAATATTTGTTGCAAAGAACGGAACCTTTCTTGAGAAAGAATTTCTCACTAAAGAAGTGACTGGAAGAAAAGTAGAACTCGATGAGATTAATGAATCTATACTCATTGATCAGAGTAGCGCAGTACCGGAAGTTGTACCTGTACCGCCTACACCGGCAACGAGAGGAAGCTAATGATAATGATCATGAAACTTCGAACGAGGAAACTATCGAACCTCGCGGATCGACAAGGGAACGTGCCACTCCTGATTGGTATGATCCTTGTCTAAATGTCATGATTGTGGATAACAATGATGAGGACCCTGCGACGTATGAAGAAGCAATGATGAGCCCAGATTCCAACAAATGGCAAGAAGCCATGAAATCCGAAATGGGATCCATGTATGATAACAAAGTATGGACTTTGGTAGACTTACCTGATAGCCGAAAGGCTGTCGAGAATAAATGGATCTTCAAAAGAAAAACAGATGCTGATGGTAATATTATTGTCTATAAAGCTCGACTTGTCGCAAAGGGTTTCCGACAAATTCAAGGAGTTGACTACGATGAGACTTTCTCACCTGTAGCGAAGCTAAAATCTGTGAGGATTTTGTTAGCAATAGCTGCATTTTTCGATTATGAGATTTGGCGGATGGATGTCAAAACGGCGTTCCTTAATGGAGACATTGAGGAAGAGTTGTATATGGTACAACCCAAAGGTTTTGTCGATCCTAAAAATGCCGACAAAGTATGCAAACTTCAGCGTTCAATCTATGGATCGAAGCAAGCATCAAGAAGTTGGAACCGACGCTTTGATAAGGTGATCAAAGACTTTGGGTTTATACGAGTGTCATGGAGAGGCCTCGTATTTACAAGAAAGTGAGTGGGAGCTCCGTAGCATTCCTGATATTATATGTAGATGACATATTATTAATTGGGAATGATATAGAACTATTAAGCGATGTAAAAGGTTATTTGAATAATAGTTTTTCAATGAAAGACCTTGGTGAAGCATCGTATATATTAGGCATCAAGATTTATAGAGATAGATCAAGACGCCTAATAGGGCTATCGCAGAGTACATATCCGGACAAGATTCTAAAGAAATTTAGAATGGACGAAAGTAAGAAAGGGTTCTTACCTATGTTACCAGTGCAAGGTCTTGAGTAAGACTCAAGGACCGGCTACGACAGAAGAAAGAGAAAGGATGAGTAATATCCCCTATGCCTCGGCAGATAGGATCTATCATGTATGCCATGCTATGTACTAGACCGGATATAGCACATGCTCGTTAGTTTGACTAGCGAGATATCAAAGTGATCCGGGAATGGAACACTCGGACAGTGGTCAAGAATATCCTAAAGTACTTGAAAAGAACTAAGGATATGTTTCTTTGTTATGGAGGTGACCAAGAGCTCGTTGTAAATGGTTACACCGATGCAAGTTGGAACACCGATCCCGATGACTCTAAGTCACAATCCGGGTACGTGTTTATATTGAATGGTGCTGCAGATAAGTCGGGCAAGCTCGAAGCGAGTGCACGGTGGCGAAGTCTTCAACGGAATCGAGTACATAGCGGCTTCGGAGGCTTCATCGAAGCGGTATGGATGAAGAGGTTCATTGTAGAGCTCGGTGTGGTTCCTAGTGCATTGGACCCATTAATCATTTACTCGTGATAACATGGGTGCCATCGCCAATGCACAAGAGCCAAGGTCACACAAGAGGCTGAAGCATATCAAGCTGCGTTACCACTCGATTCGCGAGTACATCGAAGATGGAGAAGTAAAGATTTGCAAAGTACACACCGATCCGAATGTAGCAGATCCGTTGACTAAAGCTCTCCCTAGGGCAAAGCATGACCAACACCAAAATGCCATGGGTGTTAGGTATATTACAATGTAATCTAGATTATTGACTCTAGTGCAAGTGGGAGACTCGAAGGAGATATGCCCTAGAGGCAATAATAAAAGTAGTTATTATTTATATCTCTATGTTTATGATAAATGTTTATATGTCATGCTATAATTGTATTAACCGAAACATTAGTACATGTGTGATATGTAGACAACAAGAAGTCCCTAGTATGCCTCTTAAACTAGCTTGTTGATTAATGGATGATTAGTTTCATAATCATGAACATTGGATGTTATTAATAACAAGGTTATATCATTATATGAATGATGTAATGGGCACACCCAATTAAGCGTAGCATAAGATCTCGTCATTAAGTTATTTGCTATAAGCTTTCAATACATAGTTACCTAGTCCTTATGACCATGAGATCATGTAAATCACTTATACCGGAAAGGTACTTTGATTACACCAAACACCACTGCGTAAATGGGTGGTTATAAAGGTGGGATTAAGTATCCGGAAAGTATGAGTTGAGGCATATGGATCAACAGTGGGATTTGTCCATCCCGATGACGGATAGATATACTCTGGGCCCTCTCGGTGGAATGTTGTCTAATGTCTTGCAAGCATATGAATGAGTTCATAAGAGACCACATACCACGGTACGAGTAAAGAGTACTTGTCAGGAGACGAGGTTGAACAAGGTATAGAGTGATACCGAAGATCAAACCTCGGACAAGTAAAATATCGCGAGACAAAGGGAATTGGTAATGTTTGTGAATGGTTCATTCGATCACTAAAGTCATCGTTGAATATGTGGGAGCCATTATGGATCTCCGGATCCCGCTATTGGTTATTGGTCGGAGTAAGTACTCAACCATGTCCGCATAGTTCTCGAACCGTAGGGTGACACACTTAAAGTTGGATGTTGAAATGGTAGTTCTTGAATATGGAATGAAGTTGGAATATTTGTTCGGAGTCCCGGATGTGATCCCGGACATCACGAGGAGTTCCGGAATGGTCCGGAGAATAAGATTCATATATAGGATGTCATTTTATGTGAATAAAATGTCGCGGAAGGTTCTATGGAAGGTTCTAGAAGGTTCTAGAAAAGTCCGGAAGAAACCACCAAGGAAGGTGGAGTCCACAAGGGACTCCACCTCCATGGCCGGCCAGCCCTAGTGGGGGTGGAGTCCCAAGTGGACTCCACCATAGGGGGCCGGCCACCCCCACATGGGAGGTGGGAATCCCACCTTTGGGTGGGAGTCCTAGTTGGGCTAGGTTTGCCCCCTCCTATGGAAGGTTTTGGTTTCGGGTCTTATTCGAAGACTTGGACACCAACACTTGGGATCCACCTATATAATGAGGGGCCAAGGGAGGGGGCCGGCCACCCCTAAGACCATAGCTTGGCCGCCCCCTTGAGTGGCCGGCCACCCCCTCCCAAACCCTAGCTTTGCTCCTCCACTTCATATTGCCCGGTTTGCTTAGCGAAGCTCCGCCGGACTTCTACACCGCCACCGACACCACGCCGTCGTGCTGTCGGATTCAAGAGGAGCTACTACTTCCGCTGCCCGCTGGAACGGGGAGGTGGACGTCGTCTTCATCAACAACCGAACGTGTGACCGAGTACGGAGGTGCTGCCCGTTCGTGGCGCCGGAACCGATCATGATCAAGATCTTCTACGCGCTTTTGCAAGCGGCAAGTGAACGTCTACCGCAGCAACAAGAGCCTCATCTTGTAGGCTTTGGAATCTCTTCAAGGGTGAGACTCGATACCCCCTCGTTGCTACCGTCTTCTAGATTGCATCTTGGCTTGGATTGCGTGTTCGCGGTAGGAAAATTTTTTTGTTTTCTATGCAACGTTATCCTACAAACCATCAGTAACTTCGAACACTTTCAGATGAGTAAGCCAGAGCATGGCCTTATACTGCCATCTCTTAAAGTGCACACCGGTAAACTTATCCGGCCTCAGTGCATCAGCAAAACCAGCCATTGTTAACTCGGAAATTGCCTACAATTAGGTTTTTGGATTGTTGGATAATTAGGCACAATTTCCATGATTAATTCCAGAATATTAAGCATGACGACGAGTAACTACTAACATGTGAAACTCGAACATACTAGATGTAGTGATCAACATGAACAGTAGCGAGCAAACGAGTACAACATCCATCGCTAAACGGATCGAGATATGTCGCACGTACCGATCCGGTGGAGGTGGCGGTGGAGGTGTAGCGGACGATGTCGCAGCGAGTGACGTTATTGATGACAACGTTGTTGACGACGGGGACGACGGGTCGAAGTAGATGGCGTTGTAGACGACGGTAGGCAGCACCGCCCGACTTGGACGGAAGACGACCCGTGATGAAGAGCTTGAGCGGTCGCGCAGAGCGCTTCCCAAAAACCTAATTCGCCCTCTCCCGTACAGGATCGCAAGGACGAGCGGTTCCGGAGACCTGCTCTCCCGTTCGCCGATGCACGTCGGCGCGCGGGATGGAGTAGGCTATGGTGGCGGCGCAAGCAGAGAGAGGTGGAAACCCTAACTCGTGTATTGGATGTATTTCTGCGGTAGCCGGGCAGGAGATTATATAGGCTCGGGAAACCCTAGGCAACGTGGGCCACGCCCACGTCGCACGAACGTTTTGAGTCGGTTACGAGATAGCCCACGATCCGGGAGCGACCCGAACCGACTAAGCTGCGACGCGTCCGTCTAGGACTCTGTTCGTTTTCCTGAGCTGCAAAAAGTAAGGAAAGTCTCGGCTCGAGGCTCAATCCACTCACCACGAGCGCGGCGCGCGTCGTGACGTGTCGTGTCGAGTCGAGTCGAGACGAGACGAGACGAGCGAGCGAGGAGGAGGAGGAGCGCGCGTGTAGCACTCCTATTCTCACTCACTTACTAGTGGTGGAACAACCCACCTTATAAGGTGGTCTAACTTCCTCCCAACTTTCCATGTGGGACTAAACTTCCCACCTCTTGCCACTCCCTAGTGAGCTGCCACCAACTTGGGCTCAAACTCACAAGGCTGCCACTATGTGGGCTTTGAGATTTATAGAAAAAACTGAAATCTAATTTGGGCCACTAAAAGTGGGCCCAATATTTCAACAGTGTCCCTAATTAGTAATTAATCATCTTCGTCCGCAATAAGCAGGCTTAACGATTTGCAGAGATGGCATGTGCTTACGCTTGTAGGACCTTACCCAGTCTTATGCATCCTCATAATCAATGGCGTTTTGTGAACAAATTATCTCCACGGTCCTGAACACCGCCGCGAAGAAACTCAGCTAGTAGCCGAGTACTGCAGTTACGCCTGGCCAGAATGTCGAGGAAAGAAAGGAGAGCGTGAGCGAGATGGTAGGAGCTGCCGCAAAAAAGGCCGAGGAGACCACAAACGCCGAGGGAGAGAATACAGGGGAGACGACCGCCGCCACCGCAAGGAAAACTAATGGAGACGAACGATACGCCCGCGGAGATGATGATACGCTTGTACTTGTATTTTTTTTCGTAGTAAAAAAGGGGCAGGTGGGAAACTAAAAACGGAACCGTGTGATGTAGAATGAACGGCCGGGCGCACGGATGGTCGCACGACTGCGGGCGCAGACAAGCCCCATCCTAATCCTTCACGATTTGTGATCTTGCGACCTATGCGGCAGATTCAAGAAGCGGGGATGGTTGCTAGTACACACTTACCTTTGAGGTTGAGGGCGATCCGGACCCGTTTGTGAGCAGGAGCTGAACCATTTGCTGCACAGGATCGGCTTCCCCGTAGTGGACATGGCTGCGGCTGCAGCCTGCAGCCAAGCTTAGAGCATCTCTAGCAGAGCCCGTAAAAACGCGAATTGAAAAAGTGGAGTTCAGTTCACCGAACTCGCGTGTTTGGATCGTAAAATAGCTGGCGCAGAACAGAGCCCGTAAACCAAAACTGTAAAAATAGTGTTTTATAGTTTTGGTTTACGGGCTCTGTTCTGCGTCAGCGGGTTCCGCACCAGTAAAAACAAGGTTTATGAAATTTTGTTGCATATGATCAAACAAACGTCATAATAAAATGCAAACAATTCATGCATAGTTCATAGTGCAGACATCAAATGACACAATCAAAGCAAACAGTTCATACTTCCCCATCTCCTCTCACCGCTGGCATCAAACCGAGGTTGGCCCACCGTCAGCACCATCGCCACCACCTCCTGGAGTCACATCGCCACCACCAGTTGCATCTTGACGAGCTAGTCTTCGTCTTGTCGTGATCTCCGCCGAGGCCTCCTTCCACCACTCCAGTTGAACCTCATTCATGTTCTTGGTGTTCATCATCATGATCTCCCTCTCTTCGGCCAATAATTGCTTCATTGCTTTGGCCTTCTTCACATTGATCATCATCTCCTCCAACTTGGTCTTGTTCCTTGCTTCCTCTCGGCTGGCTTCAGCTTTGCAAGGCCCACCTCCTTCTTCGTCTCGATGATGATAAGCTTGGTCTCCAAAGTCTTGGACGCTATCACCTCCTTCGACTTCATCATTTGATCAAACTTGCCCCTCAACATTGCAGCCTCCCCCTCGAGCCTGAGCCTTTCTTTCGTCTTCTTGTTCCCCTCCGGCTTGTCAGCGTTCCGGCCCTCCTTCTCTTCCTCAGTGTCATCGAGCGCAACCATTGCAACTTTCTTCGGTGCTACTTCTTCATCCCTCAATTTCCACTTGGGGAGGTGCTGAAGCACATCAAAGCAATGACGCACGGTGAAGCTCTTGCCCTTGCTGCCGGCCATGTCTCTGTACCTCGCATCGGCAATGTGGTCCTACATTTGCAAAAGGAACCAAGAAATCGTCAATATGTCACCAAAGCTAAACTATAATCATACAAACCAAATATGCACTCACATAGTCGTCGATAGTTGCGCCGCTAGGAGGATTGGACACCACTTGGTCCATTGCTGCTGCCCACTGGCTGCAGGCCGGTTTGATCGCATCCCAACGACCTTGGAGGGATCGGTACGTGATCGACAGGATGGCGAACGCGTGGCATAAGCTTATGGAACTTGTCCTCGATGCGTTGCCAGTACCGCTTCCCTGTTTGATCGGTTCCGGAGACGGCATCCATCCCCACGGAGGCCCAAGCTCGGCACAAGGTGGCGTCTTCAATCTTCGTGTTGTTTTTGGCCCGCCTCTTCTTCCTATTTCCATCGGTCGTGACATCCACCACACCCTCGTCCCCTTCATCTTCCACTTCGTCCCCCTCTTCCCCTTCTTCCACCTCGTCCCCGCAGTCGTTCTCATCTCCGCCCATCCCATTGCCGAACGGAGGGAGTGGGTTTATGTTCACCTCCTCCAACATCTCCATGTACGAGGCGTTCTCGTTCCTAATCGGACGAGGCCTCAGTATCTACTCGCAATCAAAAAAACGGAGGAAGAGTTCATGTATACCTTGTTGACCCCTCGTCAAGCACGTCCTGGGCGACGTTTGCGGTGGCTTCCGGTGGTGGCGGCGGCGGCGTTGGCGGGGAGGGGACCGGGGGCGGGGCGCCACGGCTAGTCGCCGCCTTCACTTTCGTCCTTTTCGGAGCCGAATTCTTCGGTCTCGCACGGGCTGCCTTCGGCTTTGTTGCCACTGCCGAGACATCACCGGTGGCCTCCGCGGCACCGGATTGCGGGACCACATGCGTTCCCGCGCGCCACCGCTTCACCCTGCTCGTCGACGAGACCGTCGTTGCAACATCCGCGGGGGTCGCAGGGGTGGCAGCGGTCGCCGGGGTGGTTGGTGGAGCGGCGGAAGCTCCGGCGATCACGGGAGAGGGTGGCGGCGCCTGCGAGGTAGCAACGGTGGCCGGCGTGGTCGATTCGAGACTCATCGGGGAGAAATCGGAGGGTGGCGGCGCAGAGAAAGGTGAGGGCGCACAGATCGGCGGTGGCAACGGTTGGGAGGAGCTGAAAGTTCCCTAGCGCGCAAAGTAGGGATTGTGTTCGGGCTGCGTTCGGTTCGCTCCGTCGGCCCCTACAAATACAGGCCGACGGAGCGAACCGAACGCAGCCCGAAAAAATATTTTCAGTTTTGGCTCGTTTACGGTCACTGATCGGCGCCCTTTTTTGGTCCGAACCCGTAAACTGGCGGTTATTTTTCGATTTTGGGTCATTTACGGACTCTGCTAGAGATGCTCTTACCCCAACTGTTTTTCTGTTGGGGAAATTGAATTTGTTCTCTTTACATCTTTTTTCTCTTATTGTCGTGACGTGAGTCATTTTTTTTTTTAGATAAAGGAAATATATTAATTTCAAAACATACCAACTGCAACAACGCAACACGCTAATGGCAGTACGGATGCACACAATAAAAAAAAGAAAAGAAAACTAAAAAACAAAAGTCCCGCTATAACATAGGTTCATTCCTCGTGGGCTGGTTGTTGCCTTTTTTCTCTGGAAAATGATTGGGAGGTTAAGGTATGAGCAATGGAAGCGACCACTACCTACTTCCTCGTGATAAAAAGTAGGTTAAAGTATATATGTTGATTTTATTGCTACAATAGAAGCACCCAAGTAGTGACATCAGTAGAAAATCAAAAGCAAGAAAACCGGTCACTGCATACACGACATCTCTCTCAAATCTCAATCTCTCACATTCTCTCTCCAATTTCCCTAGCATGACTACACTTTTTTCCGTGGAGCAGCAGCAACCTGCAGAGGATACTATCACTCTGCAGGGCACCTACTTTTGCTCCAAACCTAAAACCGAGCCTACATGGTCTTTGGGGAAGCAAGTTTAGGTAGTGCATTGGCCATGCTCTAAGCTTGTTTTTTCAAGAGCAACCACCTATTTCATTAATAAAAAATCAAATTACATGAGATAGGATTGCTATAATAGAAATTCAAAATTTGGGTATCAGAAGATAAGAGAGAAGATATACAAATCCTAGCTAAAATGTGCTTTGCTAGCATTGCTATAAATAGCAATCCAAAACTAGCAATGTACACCTGGGATCCATTTGTCAGTGGATTACACCTTCTCCTTCCGTTTTTTCATCCCTTTTTTTCTTTTCCTCTTCCTCCACCCACAGTCGGCCACTACCCAGCCTGTCGTCCGCACACCGCCGCTAGCCCATGACGTCGTCCGCCGCCAACCCATGCAGTCGTCCGCCGCTTGCCCATGCCGACCGAATCGAAAGACGATGCAAACAGGGCGACCTCGATTTGGCCGTTCTGTGTGGGGCGACGGAGTACGTGCGGGCCAGGGAGGGGCTTGGAGAAGCACGGCGGGGTCGAGGAGAAGCTCCACCGCACCCGAATCAGCTGGCACCGGCCTACCTCAGCGTGAATCAGCCGGATTCGAGCGGTGCGGCTCCAGGCGGGGAGGCCTTGATTTGGTAACGTGGAGGCTCGCGTCGACGGGGAAACGAAGGGAGGGCAGCGTAGAAGGTCCAGGAAGGGGCCACGGCGGCCCGCGAGCGAAATGGCGACCGGGAAGGGAGCAGGGCGACGACTAGAGGAAAAGGGCACGCTCGGGAACGTTCCATGTGCGAGCAGTTTAGCCTCTGTGTGAGTGAAAGAACATCTCTCCATTATTTTATTTTATGTGTTTGATGACAACATATGTGATGATCTAAGGTGGCTTAGTGAGCAGATTTGATCTACATTAGGGTTTGAGGTGAGAAGTATTAAAAGGGGAAAGTCGTGGATGAAAAGGAAGAAGAAAGAAAGAAGGCTGGAATTTCCAGGCCGGAAATTCCGGGCCAGAAATTCTGAGAATTTCCGGCCCCCAAATTTTCGCTAAGGACTTAAGGTCCAGAGCCCCTGGATCCCCCCCCCCCCCCCGGAAATTTGCCCGGACATTTATGTCGAAGGGCCAGAAATTCCGGGGGGGCGGAAATTCTGGGCCGGACATTTCTCGAAATGTCCGGCCCCCAAAAATTCTCTAAGGACCAAAGGGCCTGACACACAGTACACCCCCCGGAAATTTGCCCGGACATTTGTGTCGACGGGGCAGAAATTCCGGGGGGGGGGGGGGGTTCCGGCCCCAACTTACACCGGAAATTCCGGCCTTACAAGTCAGCAACGGCTACATTTGGTGGGGGTATAAATACCCCCTTCTTCTTCCAGCTCAGTTTGCTCAATCTTGCCCAAGTTCATCCACCATTAGAGCCACCTCAAGAAACACAAGAATCACAAGATCTCCTCCTCCAACCATTCTAAGCTCTTGATCTTTGGAGAATCAAAGGAGAAGACCCCGATCTACATCTTCACAGAAGCGATGTGCATTTCCCCCTCATATTCTTGAGGGGCCCTTTGCTAGTGTTCCTCTTTGGAAACCCTAGTTGTTTGTGGTTTATTTGTTCTTGTTGTTGTTGTGTTGTTACAGATATTGGGAGCCTCTAATTTGGTTGTGGATGTGTGCCCCAAGAACCTTAAAGGCCCGGTTTCTGCCTCGAGGAAATCCCTCAGTGGAAGTGGGCTAGGCCTTTGTGGCGTTGCTCACAGGAGACCTGAGTGAAGCCTTCATGGCGTTGGTCTGGCCTTCGTGGCGACCACACTCCTCCAAACGTAGATGTACTTGCCCTCAAAAGGAAGGAACTACGGGAATCATCTCTGTGTCTCCGCGTGCTCCACTCTCAGTTACTTCTATCCTTATTATCTCCCCTATATATTGTCTAGCTATATATTGCTTACTAGTTGATCTTGTCATATAGGTATGCAACTATGTGAATTTACCTTTGTGTCAAGCCTAAATTGAAAAAGAACTAAAAATTGGTTAGCACCTATTCACCCCCCCCCCTCTCTAGGTGCGGCATACGATCCTTGAATTGGTATCAGAGCCTCGGCTCTTATTTCGGGCTTAACCGCCTAAGAGTATGCCGGACGATGATGGTGCGGAAGGGGCCGCTAAGCTGGTCTCCATGGATGATCTCAAGTCGATGGAAACATCTTTGAGGTCCTCCATGGAAGCTCAAATGGAAAGTATAAAGATAATGATTTCCGGGCTTATGTCGCCGATCCCCCCCCCCCCCCGCCATCCCCGTCATAGAGGAAAGGGACAAGGGTGCGTTAGAAGAGGGAGATGCTTCGGTCTTACCCTCCTCTAGCAAGCCCTTGGATGGTGATCACTTAGACAAAAAATAAAACCCCAATGCTTCTCCTAGGACAAACAAGTGTGGGTGCGAGCTACAATACCGTTGCTCCACCTTTCCGCTCTCCCGATATTCCAGTTCCCCATCCTCATATAAACACTAGGTGATCCACCTAAGTTTAATGATCAAGATTTTAGTACATGGTAATTTGAGTTTCGCTCTCATGTTTGCAGTGCCTCCAATAAACTTTGGAGAATCATCTTGGAAGGTTACAAGCCTTACAACCCCGGCAGGTTGACTAGAAGAGAAGAGGTTGATAACCAATTCAACTCCATTGCCTTGCACATGATTCAAACTAGTGTGGGGACAAAGGACTTGGCCCTTGTTTGGAAATTCACAACCGCCAAGGAAGCTTGGGAGGGTTTGGCCATAAGCTTCATGGGAAGTGAAAGCATGAAGAGAAACAAGTATAGTGCTTTTTGGAACCAAGCCGAAGAATTCATGAGGTTGTCGGATGAAGATCATCAAGAGATGTATAGAAGGCTTATCACCGTTGCCGATGCTTTTCGGAATGTGGGTGCCCAACATATTGATGACTTTTGGATCAAGGACAAGTATATTTATTGCATGATGTCTTTTGAACCCATTGATGTCAAGAGTCTCCTTGGGAGAGAAAGCTATCCTTCTCTCACCTCCCAACAAGTGGTGCACGAGTTGCAAGCTCTCAAGGTAGCCGAACAAAACTCTCAAGATTCTCGCAATCGTGCTATTGGAATGCCTCTTCCTGTTCCTAGTGTTCCTTGGGAGGATATTTCTATGGATTTCGTTTTGGGATTCCCTCGTACACAGAAGAGGAGGGATAGATTTTTGTTATTGTTGATCGATTTTCTAAGATGGCACACTTTATTCCTTGTCACAAGACCGATGATGTTACGCATGTTGTTGATTTCTTCTTTCGTGAAATTGTTCGTTTACATGGTGTGCCAAATACTATTGTTTCTGACCGTGATACTAAGTTTCTTAGCTACTTTTGGAGATGTTTATGGGCTAAGTTGGGGACTAAATTGTTGTTTAGTACTACATGTCATCCCCAAACTGATGGACAAACTAAAGTAGTAAATAGAACATTGTCTACTATGTTGCGGGTTGTTTTGAAGAAAAACTTAAAATTGTGGGAAGAATGTTTACCTCATATTGAATTTGCTTAAAATCGTTCGCTGCATTCTACCACTAAGATGTGCCCTTTTAAGATTGTGTATAGTTTTGTTCCTCGTGCACCTATTGATTTACTACCTTTACCATCTTCGGTTCAAAATAATTTGGATGCTACACAACGTGCTGAAATGATATTAAAATTGCATGAGACTACTAAAGACAACATAGCACGCATGAATGCTAAGTATAAAATTGCTGAGGATGGAGGAAGAAAGCATGTTGTGTTTGATGTTGGTGATCTTGTTTGGTTGCATTTGCGCAAAGATCTTTTTTCTGAATTGCGCAAGTCTAAGTTAATGCCACGTGTTGCTGGTCCTTTAAGGTGTTAGACAAAATAAATGATAATGCATATAAACTTGAGCTTCCTGCAGAATTGGGTCTGGTTAGTCCTACATTTAATATTGCAGATTTGAAGCCATACTTTGGTGAAGAAGATGAGATCGCGTCTAGGACAACTTCAATTCAAGAAGGGGAGCATGATGAGGACATCCCATCTATTGATACAACCGATGTACCTACAACCACACAAATACAAGGACCAATCACTTGAGCTCATGCCAAACAACTTAACTATCAGGTACTTTCGTTTCTTGGAACTATTCCTCATATACATGAGAATATGATGCTGCCTAAATCAGATGTGTTTAGTACTCTTAGGAATGATGGACCTAGCATGGACAAGAGGGACAAGCTTTGGAGCATGATCGTGCATGGCGATGGCAGCCAACATATGAGGATTGAAGAGGACGCTGCAAGTGGAGATTTCGGAACTTTGAAGCAGCCATAATTAGAGATGAAGACATGGACGAAATATAGAGTTTTCTACTTCAAAATTTCGTCCATATGATTATATGGTGCTGCGTCACCTTAGTTTTGGGCCAGGCCCATGTTATTTTCGTAGGAATTAAGTCAGCCACTTTTTAGAGTCCGTATTGAAGGGGGAAAGGCCTTCTAGGGTTTGGTTTGGCCACATATGTACGGCTGGCCGAAACCCCACATTTTCCTCCTTTAAATACCCCCATAGCCGTCATGTTTAGACTCGGATTTTGATTAGATTAAAAGTTAGCCATTGCTGCAACTCTTCGTGTACTTCTTTGAGGCCAACGCCCGAAACAAGACCGACTATTTGGAATCCCACCTCATTCAATAAAGCTTTCATCTATATCCGCAATATTTTGATTGCGTTGTTAGTTCTTACTTGTTCTCGATTTCAGGTAGAAATTAAGACCTTTTGGTCAGGCTGATCGTGCACCGATCCGCAAGATCAGTAACTCCCGTAGATTGTCCTAGCGATTGCATTGGCGCACGAGCTTTGCACGTGTAGTCGGATCGTCAAGCACGAACTCCACCAACAAATCGACGTTATCAACCTCTCATCGAAAGATCGGACACCTTTACCCTATCAATGATCGATATGATGAGATCGATTTAGATGATCATGTGCATAAGCACTCTCGTGGTGGCGCCATCGTGAAGGTCCTCTATCTTCATATGTAGCTCCAATGGCCAAGATGGGTTACTTGGAAGCACCGGTTTTGTTCATGGTGGAGTCGAGGTGAAGTTCCACCATGGTGTCGATGTCGTGCTCGTGGTGTTGCTCCACCATGTCGTCCATGTTTGGCGAGCCATTATCGGTGTAGAGCTACTCGATGTCGGTCATGTCGATGATGCTCGCGGAACCATAGTCGGTGTCGAGCTCCACATAGGTCTCCATATCCGTGGTGCTGGCGGAGCTATCATCCTCATAGTAGTTCATGTAGTCCTCTGTAGGCTCCTCTTCGCTATACATGTTAGTCATAAGGCAAGGTGTATGTATATGGTGGAAGGAAAACTACACAAGTGTCTAACCTTTCAAGATAATATCGAGACAATGGTTCAAGTCAAGAGCAAAGTCAAAATTGTACCGGGGTACGCACACACACTCAAAACACACGCAAAAGGCTAAGAACTATATGTGGTAGGAGTGGAGTGGATAGCAAACGAAAAATACCAACGGAAAAGTCTACTGTCAAATGTGGGTAAAATCTAAAGTCAAATGTCAAAAGTGGTGATCTATGTCAAGAAAACACGGAAAGACACACAAGGAGAACAATGGGGTTAGCGCGACCAAGGAAGTGAGCAAGTGACAAAAATGGTCCTAACGAAGACTATATGCTCGATGTCACGCCAACATAAGAGAGACCGTACCTTGGTTGCACAAGAAAGAAGCAACAAGATTTGCACAAATGTCACTCTTCTCTTATCTCTCTATGCGCTTACAAGCTTTGCACTCCTTTGTATCGGTGGACACACACTCTTTTCTATTTTTTCTCTATATATGCTTAGAAGCTTTATTTTTCTCTATATATATGTCACACTTTTTCTTCTTTGTATATCTTTCTCATCGAGCTTGCTTCGGAGCTTTGCTCAACTCAACGCACACACATAAACCCTCTCACGGTCGTGACACTTGTGCAATGCTTCGCAACACTCGGAAAGCCGCTCTCAATGGGATAGGTACACAAAGAAAGAAACGGGGCTACAAGGGGTGAGGGGTGCAAGTTATACCTACTGATGTTAGGCGGTGTCAGAACACGAACTTGCGATGGCGAAGTGGTGGTGTCGAAGTTGCGCCGGAATCCAGGGTGGCGTTGTCGTCGTCGCGATGTTGATGTAGGCGCGAAAGCGGTGATCACAGACCAAACGCATTCCAAATAGGAAACCGGACAAATAAATTAAATGCCCAAAAATTTGAGTCAAAACGAGTGGTCGAAGTTATCGAAATTTTGGAGTCAAACGCGCGCGGAAAAGTTGCCAAAATTAGAGTAACAATTGTATGAGATAGTTGTAAAAGTTTGAAAATAAACGGGCTTCAAAAAATTGTCAAAATTTAGGGCAAAACGAGGCGGAGTCAAAACTGTGTCAAAACAGGAAATATGGCCGGTATGACCGGTTGGTGGCCCGGTATAACCGGGTGTGAGCGGAATCAAAAACAGGAGACTGGCCTGGTCGTACCGGTTGGGTGACCCGGTAGTAACGGCCTGGTTTCCCCGGTAGTACCGGCTGTTTTCGTCTTGCGGGAATCTGAGTGGAAACGAGGTGTCGGTCGGCGGTTGGCTCGATGGCCGGATGGAAACGGTTGGCTGGTTTTAATCCATAGATCTGTTGTGGCGTAGCTGTGCAGAGCGGTGCAGCAGCGCGTTGTGGCGTTTTGGCCGCATGAGCAAGTGGAGCAGGGATGGTGGCGCGTTGGAGGTGATTGCTGCGCGTGCGGCCAGGTGGTGCTGCGCGGGCGTGCGGCCGGCGAGGCAAGGACGCGGGCTGGGTTGGCGGGGCGGGCCAGGTGGTGATGCGCGCGTCCGGAGCAAAGCGGCTGCGGGAGCATGGTGCGGCTGGGACTGTGCAGGCGCGCGAGCTGTGGGAGTCGGGCAGTGGCGGTTGGTGTTGGTCGAGGAAGGCTTGAGCGTGCTTGGCGGCGCTTGGCAAATCGAGACGCAGGTGGTTGCAACGGAGGCGCGCGGCGATGTGGATTGGTGAGGTTGTACTGCGCCGAAGAAGAGCAGCGCGATGCAGGCTGCAGGGAAGCTCGTGCGGGGCGTGGGCGGATGGGGCGCCACGCGGTGGTTGCTGCTCCGCAGGGCGGCGATTGGAGGAGCGGAGTTGGAAGAAGAAGGACGGTTGTATCAGAGGTGAAACCCGGTATGACCGGGTGCGATGAACAACACGAACTCGAGACGGAAATTTGGAACAAAAATCGTCGATTCTGGAGATATACAACGAATTAGGCTATGAAATTTTGGAGAAGGGTAGATCAACATCAAAGACAACAGATTTATGGATTAAAACTACAAATAACGCACCAAATCCAATGATCAAATTCAAGCTATTTTTTGGCAATAATGGAGAGATTTGAGGGTCAAATTCTTGGCAACATTTGCTCTGATACCATATGATGAGTCCTAAGGCCACGTGGGTTACCCGATCTCACGTATTGATCGAGGGAAGAACACGAAGAACACGGCGAGCACACGCAAACCCACACCAATCCGATACAATTCTGGTTTACTTCCGATAGCCCGAACCACTATCCCAATAGAATCACTCGATGAAAAGACATGAGGTTAAATCTCCGAGAAAGAGATCGATATACAATTGATAAAGTCACATGAGTGAAAAACCAAAATAGAATCACAAGTATGAAAGATCAATCATATGAGAAGTGCCTTGATACAATAGATTGGGTAATCTAAGAAGGAGGTTTCCCTAGTCCCAAAGAGATTGAGGAGAAATTCTAGCCAAGTTCTCACTAGTCTAGTCAAGTCTAGTCATGAAAGAGGTTTCCCTAGTCCCAAAGAGATTGAGGAGACATAAGCCAAGTTCTAGCCAAGTTCTCACTAGTCTAGTCATGAAAGAGGACTTGGCTATATAGAGAGCCACTAAAGGAGAGGTGGTTTAGGCATATAAATGGATAATGGGTTCAGATTTAATGCTCTTTGCAGTGGAGCGTCAGGGCAAAGTAGGGCAACATGGCCAACACAGGTAGGGCAGCAGTGCCATCGTCCTCAAGTGTAGTGACGACGCGACAGTGCCGGTCTTTCTGCACATGATGAAGCGAAGAGGTCAGGCTGCATCAAGTTTGTTAACTGGGCTCCAAACGAACGAGCATTACGATCTGCTGAGATTCCAGCTTTATGTCTAGTCCTATCGGACACATTATTAAGTATGCTCCAAGTCAGAAAAGCTGCAACGTAGCCAATAGCAAACCACAGCCACAGTGTTAGAGAAATAGTGATCAAATAATCGAGAGATCGGACGTATCTTTAGCCTGATCATTCCGAGGCGAGACATACCCCATCAAAACTGTTGACGACAGCAACAAAATACTTCCTCCATGTGAGGGTAAATAGTTTCGAAGCAAAGGCTATCAAGTATCAATCATGTCAGGAGTAGTATGTTTCACCTGTTGAGGTAACAACTCATAAATGCTACGCAAACAAACAAAAAACATTCCTCGACATAAGTAGTGCATTCAGATATCCAGCTTGCTAAAAAAAATTCATAGACTCTTAACACATGTACAACTCAAACTCAGCAAGCCGGAAACTAAAAAAAAACATAAATAAGCAAATGAAACCCAAAGAATAAACATAATACTGAAGTTGTGCTATACAGGAAACACGGATGGTCAAAATCGATTGAGAACCTTGTATTTCATAGCATTCCACCGCGCTTGACAGCAGCAGAGAAGGGTTTCTGCTGCTCAAACATCACGAATTTTCAAGCAAAATTTATTCAGACATGATACTGTTAAGCATTGAAGCAATTTTTGCCGTCTTGTAATCATCCCGGAGTTGAATGAACCTGCAATTCAGATCCCAACTTTAGTCGCGAGCTTAGCAAATAGTGGTATACAAGAGAAGTTCATTGTAGGTGCCTACCGTAAAGCATCTTTCCGGATGCTGGGGCTTCCTTCAAACAAGGAAACTAGACTTTCGGGAGCAACAATAAAGACATTCGCCATGCTACAGAACACATAAAGCAAAGAAACGTTAGGGGCAAAATTCAGACAACCATCAGGGGAAAAGAACTATAGACAAGTCATACTTACATTCCAAGCAGTTCAAATTTCTCGTCTATGGAGGGGGCATTGAAGCTACGGACAAACTCCCCATACTCAGTAATGTCACGTTTCAAACGTAGCCCACCACTGCAAAAACAAACATGGGACTGTACAGTCAGCCTCAGCCAAGACAAACAACTTTGTCGCCGCCAGCCTGGTCTGATTGATCAAATGATCGATGAATAGTACTATGCCTCAACAACAATATATCGAAGCATACATGAGAGCGTAAAGGCATGCCTTAGTCTCGGCCTATAGGGTATCAACTTTATCCATGAAGAATATGATCAATAAATATGCATGTGGCCCTATACAGCTCTAGAAAATAGGGAACAGCAAATGTACTAGTCATTTAGTGTAATTAGTTGTTTTCAAGATAATATCACCTAAGATAAGTTTACATGCCGAGTTGTTACTTGCCTACTATCATTATTATTTGCAGAGTGAATTTTGTAGAACTATGCATTTGATGGTAAAAAATATCATGAAATAGATGTCACCAACACATGGGCCACCTTTGTCAGAATAAATTAAATTTGGTGGGTGGAGTTTCTTGTGTTTTCTATACTAAGCAAGTAGCTTTAACAAATTGATCCTAAATGTCCAGTTTCCCACTAGTAATAGTCATATGTGTAGTTCGCGAAATTTGTCGAAGTATTGTTGCTGATAGCAGACAAGACTACCTAACGGTGTTAAAAACTGTAGTATAAGGAGGTCTAGTAGGAGTCTAGGAGGTCTAAGCAGCCGGTGAGTAAAGGACCTCTTCCGGCAAGAAATCAGTGCTGAGAAGGGAGAGAAGTGTGTGTGGATGGAGAGGGGAAGATGCAGCTGCTGTAGTGAGATGGAAAAAATGAGGGCACAGGCAATCGCCACTGCTCCTGGTGTCACTGGCATTGTTGTTGCTGCTGATTGATTGTGTTCCTTTTTGAAGTCGCTTGTGTAATCGTGTTGATTGGCCCCAATATGCCTAGCGCCATGCACTATTGGTGTGGGGGTTAAGTGGCGTTGCTAACCAGATTAGATATTAGACAGTCAACATGAATAAAAAATCAAAAGACAAAGATGAATAAATTCATCTGTTAATAATGATAGAAGAGTACCTGGGACTAAATGTGAACTTTTGCCAATGATTAAGCAGACCCTTGTGCAAGCGGTTTCCCTAGAAGCACAGCTCAGTTAGTTACATGCCAATATAACACTGAGTAAAGAATCAAAACATAAGTGGTCATTATCAATAGCGGAGCAACCGATTACACGTGTTAACTCAGTATATTAGATTACAGTACAGGGGGGTTTTGGTTCGCACATTTTGCTCCTGTAACCGATTACACTGGAATACGATGCCGTTAAACGTGTTTGTTTAAGTTGGCCCGTAAACAGGTTCCCCGTAATCGAGTCCCGCCGCTGTGTAACCCTGATACCGCCAACCCCCCAGCGGAAACGAATCACGTTACCAGAGGAGAGACGACTCTCGCTCGCGACCATCTACTCCCGTCCCATCACTCCTCCGCGGCTCTG
Organism: Lolium rigidum; assembly: GCF_022539505.1. Classification (NCBI taxonomy): domain Eukaryota; kingdom Viridiplantae; phylum Streptophyta; class Magnoliopsida; order Poales; family Poaceae; genus Lolium; species Lolium rigidum. Next base: position 87,637,212 of record NC_061512.1, on the reverse strand, counting down.
TCGAGTCCATCGCCCATCGCTGTGAGGAGTCCGCCGCCGGCAGCGTGGTGCATGCTGCCTTCCATCCCGCCCTCGTGCACGAGCCTGGCGAGGAGCAGCTTCTGCCCCCAGTCTCCGTCAGCGCCTTTGTAGAATTGAAGCTTTCCAGATCTCCATAGCCTCCTGATGCTGATTTGTTCTTTACTAGGTTAGCAGGTGGATCTTGGACTTCTGCCCTTCCAATTATGGTATCAAATTCCTTTACGTAGTTAAAGCAAACAAAATCGATAATTTTTTATTACTCCGCTGATACCTCGGTAAACCCATTCCGTTGACAGTCCTGTTAACAGTTCCCGATCCAAACACGTCCATATTAGTGCATAAACAAGCTATCCCAGCTACCTGCATGTGTTTGCTTGTAATAAGAAACTTGATTAGGCCACGTCTAAAGTTTGGTATAGTGACTAGTGCAACAAGTGCAGTGTGAAACAGGTTATGTTGTAATTAGGACGCTATTCTTCCACTTCTAATTCCACACCAAAAACAAATTCAAGAACACATAGCACTATAGCAGCATCGTTGTGCTAGGGAGTACTGAATATGAAGCACATGTTTTGAAGGCGTGCCTTCAACGCCAAGGCATACCTGGACCTATAGGATGATAAGGCAATGCCCCTTGTCTGGCCATAAGATCATATGACGGCAGCGGAAGTCTGCTGCCACACATTCGTGGCCGCAATTTTTATGTGGCAGCTACCGCTGCTCAAAACACCATGGTGAGCAGAGGCAGCATGATAAGAGAAGATGAAACCAAGATCCCTGCTGCTGCTGCCATCAAGGTCCTCCCACGGTGACCCAGAGCTCACCACCACCCGATCCCAAATTGATCTGAGAGCCCCGAGGAGAGTAAAATATATCTAGGGTACCCAAACTTGGCACCCGTGCCCGCCTCCATCACCGTACATAGGAATATGCAATATACGGTAACTGAAGATGGCGCACGGCCCATATCCGTCACTGGCGTGGGTAGAGCGTCGTATTTTGCTGATGTGGCTCACGTTTGACCCCATATGTCAGCCACCTACCTCCACACAAACACAAAAATCTGGGATAAAGTGAAAAATAACCAAGAAGGGGCTAAATTGCAAAGTAACCCGCGCCGCCATGGCCGACTCCGGCGACTCCTCCCCGCCTCCGCCCGCCACCAACTCCGGCGACTCCTGCCCACCTCCGCTCACCACCAACTCCGGCGACTCCTCCCCGCTCTCCGCCGCCGCCACCGACAACGCGCACCACAACAACAACAACGCCTCGGACGCCGCCGCAGCCGTGAAGGCGCCGCAGCCTGTCGCCGTGGCCCCGCCCCCCTCGCTCCCGCCGCCGCCCAAGGTGCGCCATGGCCCCGCCCCCCTCGCTCCCGCCCCCTCCGCCCGCACTCGGCCGCCGGTGCTGGCACCGAGGATGAGGCGCGCAGGCACTCCACCGCGTGGGAGAAGGATCCCAATCTCTGTCATTTTTCAATTTAGCCCTTGTAGTTCATTATTACTAACAAATAGTCTCTATGGACAGTCACTGGCTGACATATGGGGTCAAATTTAGGCCACGTCAGCAAAATACGATGCTATACCCCTCGCCAGTGACCATTATGAGCTCTGAGCCGACTTTAGTTAACGTAAAATGTGTATTCCTATGTACGGTGATGGAGGCGGGTAAGGGTGTCGAGTTTGGTGATGCGCGATGTATTTTACTCCCCCGAGGAATCCCTATCAAATCTAGATCTGAGCCCCCATGCTGTTTTGTGATGTGTGCTGTGTTCTGCACTGCTTTTTATTGTTTTTTTATGCGTGCACTCTGGTGTGCATCATTTGCTGTTTAGTGTATGATATTGCCTGCTTTGCCCTACTCGTTATCGCTGTTTGGGATTCACTGTGCTTGCACTCACTGGTTATTCCCTCATGTTTCTTCCTAAGTGCTTAAAAGGTGTAAAGGGGGTGGGCCGCTCATTTCCCCATCCTACCATAAAAACCATGTGTGCATAATCACGACACAATACTGCAAGAGAATGTCCTATCCTCATTTCTTGAATTCCCTAGCATATTTTACATGACCTTGTAAAGTTGCTTATTCATACACAGAAGAGATCCAACTGTTTGGGAGTCAAGAATGATCATACCAGCTCAGTCAAAAAGGACTGTTTGTTGAGACCTTCTAGGGCACTGAATGCAACCTCCAGAACACGAGAGAGATAAGCTACAATTCTGACATAAACCAATAACAACACGTTCATTAATTTAGTTATCTTGGACCAGGCAAAACTAAAATATACAAACAAACACCTTATGCAAGCATTCGTTGGCCGATGATCTGGTGCAGCTCCATCATCTGGTGACCGATAATCTGTAGCTTTCTGTTCTGAAGATAACAGTCTTTCTACCTAAGAAGTAAAGTTAAAAAATTAGTCTTATGAATAATTATTTTTTGCTGAAAATACCCTGTGACGGCACTGAATTATGTGATTCATTCATTTTTCGATGTAACAACTAACAATACAAAAGGTAGATAAGAATGTATGAGATAAGTGGGATGAGTGCCAACTTAAGTATGACCGAGAAATAGTTGGGCCCTTGAAAATAAGTATCAAGTCATAGATTTCATAACATAAATATGTAGTAACAGATTATTTCATCGGTGCAGGTACTGTGGCGTGCATACTGCATCTCACACTGTCTATGTAAGACAGTCAGCCCTAATTCTTAAAGAAGAAATAAAACACTTGTTTCATTCTGTGTATGCCGGCTAGAAATTAGCAATGTTTTGAAGAGCTCACTCCTTTTTATCTAGCCCTCTAACCTTTGGCTGGAGGCATAACCAAACAATCAAGGGGCGCACCCAAGTCTTGCCCTTCAGAGCTATCCCAGGCAAGTTAATGACAATACATGTATGAGGTCCATTTGAAATACCATTATTGATTGGTCCTTGTGCTCATGATTCAGCACAAGTTCTCAAGAAACTCCTGTGCACTAGTTTCTTTTCCTTCATTATTTGTTCATGATACCAATAATTATCATAACTCCGCCTATGCATTTTAGGAATAGCCAGTCCCAAGCCCAGGTAAAGGAGGAGCTTGGCGAGCCAAAGTAAAAAAAACCAACCATTCCGATGGATATGAAACCCAATAGAAACTCGTTGGGGCGTAACCCTCTCAGCGACGCGCCATATCGGAACCCGGGTGTGGTTTTAAATGAGCAAGAGCTAGGCCGCCACCGCCTTAGTGGTGCGCCATATCAAAACCCGGATGTGGTATTCAATGAACAAGGGCCGGGCCGCCACCACCTTAGTTGCGCGCTACATCTTCAATCTTCACCCAGATGTAGTGTTAAGTGAACAATGGTCTTTGCATCTCTCTCGACAGATGCGAAGGGCGAGGTAGCTAGCTGAGGCAAATAGGTTGCGGGTGGGTAGTTGGAATGTAGGATCCTTGACCGGGAAGCTACGAGAGTTAGTGGATGCTACGATCAGGAGGCGTGTAAATATCCTTTGTGTCCAAGAGACTAGATGGGCGGCTCAGAAGGCGAGGGAGCACGAGAATACCGGCTTCAAGCTTTGGTATTCAGGTTCAGCCGGTTCTAGGAACAGCATACATGTCCTCATAGATAAGAGCCAAGCAGTGGAAAGAACAAAAAATGTGCGGAAAGATACATGTCCTCATAGATAAGAGCCTTAAGGATGTAGTGGAAGTTCGGAGAAAGGGGGATAGGATCATCCTACTCAAGCTACTTGTTGGGAATCTTGCCCTGAACGTTGTTAGTACTTATGCCCCACAAGTTGGGCTCGGCATGAGCGCTAAGAGACAGTTTTGGGAGAAATTAGAGGATGTCAACAGAAGTGTACCGACAAACAAGAAGCTCTTCATTGGAGGAGATCTCAATGGCCATGTGGGCACAACTAACATAGAGTTTGAGGGTGTGCATGGAGGCTTCGGGTTTGGCGACAGAAACCAGGAGGGTAAAGACATCCTAGACTTTGCGGTAGCCTATGACTTGTTAGTCACTAACACCTTCTTTAGGAAGAGCCAATCTCACTTAGTGACCTTTAGTAGTGCCCAACACTTTGTGTGTTTGACTCTATCCTCATTACAAGAACCGATAGGAGGGCTTGTTTGGATTGCAAGGTGATCCTTGGGAGGTGTGTTGTGGCACAACAACATAAGCTTGTGGTAGCCGACTTCAGTTTTCACGCTCGTGTAATGTGGGATAAAAGTATCAAAATCACAAAAACAAAGTGGTGGAAGCTCAAAGGGAAGCACAACATACCTTTAGGAAGAGGATGATCACGAAAGGACCATGGGACGAAGAGGGAGATGCGGATAGCATGTGGATGAAGATGGGTACTTGCATTCGGAAGGTAGCTAGGGAGGTGCTTAGAGTGCCAAAGGGTAAGAAATCGGAAGCTAAGGACACATGGTGGTGGAATGAGGATGTCCAAAGGGCTATCAAGGAGAATGAGTGCTAGAAGAGTTGGCGCCACGATAGAAGCACAAGCAACATGGTGAAGTACAAAGAGACTAAGAAGAATGCAAGGCGAGTTGTGAGTTGTGAGTGGAGCAAGGGGCGGGCCTATGATGAGCTATATGATAGACTAGGCACAAAGGAAGGCCAGAAGGATATCTACAAGATGGCGAAAATTCATGAGAGGAAGACGAGGGACCTCAACCAAGTTAAATGCATCAAGGACGAGGCTAATCGACTTCTAGTGAAAGATGGATATGGAGGGAGTACTTTGATGGGTTATTCAATGATGGGAACGAGGGCACTATGCCCAAGCTGGATGACTCCTTTGATGACACCAATAGGCATTTCATGAAGAGGATCCAAGAGCTTGAGATTAAAGAGGCCCTCAAAAGGAGGAAAGGCCCTTGGCCCTAATGATGATTGAGGTGTGGAGAAGCCTTGGAGACGTGGCAATAGTATAGCTAATTAAGATATTCAACCACATTTTTCGGTCAAACAAGATGCCCGGGGAGTGGAGAAAAAGCATATTAGTACCTATCTTCAAGAATAAAGGAGATATTCAAAGTTGTACTAACTACCAAGGGATTAAATTATGAGCCATACTGATAGAGATGACTTTCTTACTTCGCCAACTTATGGAGAAATATAGGGAGCAGAAGAAGGGCCTACATATGGTCTTGATCGACTTGGAGAAGGCGTATGACAATATACCAAGGACGGTCATGTGGAAGGAGCTAGAGAAACACAATGTTTCAAGAAAGGACATTACCCTCATCAGAGATATGTATGACCGTGTTTGCACAGGTGGATAGTGAGACCGATACCTTCAGGTGGATAGTGAGACCGATACCTTCCCAATCACGATAGAACAACATCAAGGGTCAGCCTTGAGCCATAAATGTTTTCCTTGGTGATGGATGAGGTGAACAAGGATATACAAGGAGATATTCCTTTGTGTATGCTCTTTGTTGATGATGTGGTGCTAGTAGATGAAACCAAGGCTGGCGTAAATAGGAAGTTGGAGCTATGGAGGCAGACGTTGGAGTCAAAGGGTTTTAGACTTAGCAAGACCAAGACTAAGTACATGCAATGCGACTTTAGTGGTGTTGGTGGCAAAAATAGAGATGTCAGTTCAGAAGGGCATATAGTGCCTAAGAGGGGCATCTTCCAATACTTGGGATCAATGTTGCAAAGCAATGGTAATATCAACGAGGATGGTTGCCACATGATCAAGGCCGTGTAAATGAAGTGGCGTGTGAATGAAGTGGCGGCAAGCATCTGGTATCCTATGTGAAAAGGTCCCACAAAAGCTAAAAGGTACGATTCTATAGAACTAGGACAGCAATCAAACCAGCGATGCTATATGAGAATGGTGGCCAACTAAAAGACAACACATCCAACAAATGAGTGTCGTAGAGATGCACATGTTACGATGGATGTGCGGCCAAACAAGAAAGGATCAGATTAGGAACAAGGTAATTCGCGATAGGCTAGGCATAGCACTGATCGAGGAGAAGCTAGTCCAACACCAACTAAGGTGGTTTGGGCATATCCAGCGGAGGCCTCCACAAGCTCCAATTCGGTGGAATTCTAAAGAGTAAGGTGGAGACTAGAAGGGGTAGAGTACGACCAAAGTTGACTTGGGCAGAGGCGGTGAAAGAGACTTGGGATTGGAAGGTCCCTAAAGTCTTGGCTCTTGGATAGGACTGCATGGAGATCAGCGGTCCATGTGCCAGAATCTTAGTTTACTCTCTTTTTTCCTTCTCCTTGTTTTGGTTTCCTTTTATTTTGATTGTGTTCCATATCTAGCCTAACCAAACTTGCTTAGGACAAAAGGCTTTGATGTTGTTATTGTACCAATAATTATCATGGTCCAACAAATATTCACATATGAAAAAGAAAAGGTAGCCTCATAAGATAGTATGAAGGGATTATAAAGGTTATTTGTGGACAATCTAACAGTTTTTTGTGTACTTGTTTCTAATATACGCTAAGTACTGCTGGCTATTTCATCAAGCAAGGGGAAAAGGCTCTCCAGACTCGCTCCGTTATTAACTAGGCCCAAGAGCAACTCCAACAGAGGCACTATATATCGCTCGTTGAGAAACTTCTTTTGTAGCGAGTGAACGAGCAAAACCGCGCTCCAGCAGTCGCTGCATTTCCGCACGCCAGCTTATTTCGTCCCCGCACACGCTTTCTATCCCGCATCCAGTCCAACGCGCAGCAAAGAACGAGCAGCGCGCAAATTCCCCAACCGCCCTGCATCTTCTCCCGAGCGCCCACCCGCTTCGTCTTCCCCGCGCCTGCGCCGGCGATATTCTGGCGATGGACGGCCTCTCCGCGTCTGTGCCGCCCATTTCGACCACCGCCGTCATCCCCGCGTTGCGCCAGTTCAGATCCCGCCTCCCGCTGTCGCGGCAAACCCTTCGGTTGTGCGGAACCTGTTCATGGCGCCGCGCCCAAACGCGACCGGCGGAATCGCAGCGCCATCTGTGGCACCGAGGACTGCGGCGGCCAAGCACCCCGCTTCTGCTGCGGCCGATGATGGAGCGAGGAGGCCGAAGGCGACCGCCACGCTGACGGCTGTTGTTGCCTCTGCAGCGCCCCAATTCCCTCCACCGCAGGCGCCGCGCCCGATTGTTCCCCCGCTGGCGCCATCGACGTTCCAGCCATGGAGAAACAAATGCGACGCATGGAGTATGAGAGGAAAGTTGCTTTGGAGGAGAAGAGGATAGCCATGGAGAACAAATGCGACTCATGGAGTATGAGAACAATCTTTACTTCACCGATACTTCCTCTTATGATGACACTCAAAAGGAGTATGTGAAAGTGATGCGAGAGCAAGTGTTAGCTCAAAAAAAAATTAAGGCATCCATGGGATGCTTCGGTGCCATGGGAGCAATGGGCGGCATGGGAGGAATGGGAGGCATGGGATCATCTTCAAGTGGCCATGGAGGTATGAGTGCCATGGGAGGAATGGGAGGCTTTGGATGCATGGGACCTCCACCGAGTGGATTCATGGCTTTCATGGTTACTCCAATGCCTTATCCGAATGATGGGCATGAAGAATCTCCGGCTAATAACACCAAAGTTGCCAATGAAGTTGCCCAAGATGGTGATGGACAAGATGAAGATGATGCTTGAATGCTCCAGTTTGTCTCATTTTGTTTTATGAGATGGCTTTGGATGCATTGAACTTTGTTATCTGGAGTATGCATTGCTTTTGGACATGTGATGGTTTTACCAAATTACCTATGTTTAGTCCACAATTAAATCTTTTTATTTGATGTGCAAGATGAATGTTGATCTTGTTTCATATGCTTGATTTGATGTGCAAGGTGAAAAAAACTGGCTAGCGCTGCATTATCGCACACCTGGTAAACCTCTGCTTCTGCGCGGGATATTTTAGCGCCTCCCGTGAAGCAAAACCACTCTAATCCGTGCTATCTCAGCGAAACCACTCTATAGCACGGCTGTTGGAGTTGCTCGAAGAGCCTACGCAAACCTCTCACATGATGGTACCGAATGCATCGTAACAGTCCCCATAAATTTGTTCTAGACATGAAAAAGGAAAAGAGATGGTGCAAACCTCACACATGACGGTATCAATGCATTGTAACAGTCCTTTGTGTGCAGCAGCCTCAACAACAGATACAGCCGATCCCATATCTTCACAAGCAGCTGGATGAGCCCCATCGACAGGCAGCAGGAGACGCGATATAGTATTTGAGAAGTACTACACAGAGTAAAAATCAGCATGGTCCATTGCCTAGCAACCTAGGGTGCATATTTAACACATGTCAGTACATATTACCTGCTGGAGAATAGCTACACTGCTGGCGCAACGCTGCACGGCAATCATGAAGGATCTAAAGCTACTCTCACCCTGAGCAGCTGCCGCCTCTGCCTGCAAATGTTTCAGATCTAGTTAACTCTTCCAACCATGGGTAAATGTTCACAACTATATGTGCCTCAAGGCCAAAAAATAGAAGTAGATGAAAGAGCAGAAAAGCAGACATACAGCAGAAGCAGCAGCCGCGGCAAGCCTTCTACTAACACTTGTCCCAATGCCATATTTATCCCGCATAACTGCAGCCTCATTTAAACTCTCTCTAGCACGGTCGAGCCCTTCGGTTAAGTATTGGCTGACCTATATAACAAAAACAACATTGTCATTAGAAGAGCATCATACTCCTGGATTGTCGTATGTTATTGATGGCCCATGGTTCTTTACTTACTTGATCAAGCAAGCACGCAAATATGGATCTCACATTAGTTGCGACAGTAGTAGGCTGCACAAGAATTTAGTTATGATAGAAGAAAAAAATGAAGTTGAACAGCTGTGAAACTAACTTTCAAATATTTTTAAGAGAAAATATGCTCTTGCCATGAATTCCATTTTGGATACTCCCTCCATCCCATGAAACATGTCTTAGATTTGTATAAATTTAGATGTATCTAGACACTATCTATTGTATTGATACATCACAACTGAGACAAATCCAAGAAAACTTTCATTGGATGGAGGGAGTACAAACTTTTCAAAAGTTCAATGCAAATGCAGAGATTATTTACCCAGTAATATAGTAATTATTAACACAGGGAAAACCAGTTCAACCTGGGAAAACAACAGTGTGCATCTTGATATTGCTTCCTCGTTCCAACGAACAAATTCGTTGACTACAGTAACTGATAGAAGCTGCTGTGGTGAGGTAGTCGCGGATGCTCCTTTTGCACGTCCAATTGAGCCAGTCGAATCAGACTGTTGCTTTGCCTCAGCTCTCAATTCAGCAATCTGCCAAGTGAACCAGTGTTACAAAGTACAGTACTCTGAAATATTGCAATCTGAAGATGCAAAAACTTTAACCTTTGATTGATATAGCTGTCTGACTGATGCCTGCTCAAATTCCGTGTACTCATCTTTGTGACAAACATATATGGATTCCGTGAGACCTACAAGAAATAAAAAGAACAAAACCATGATGGCGCTAAGAGTGGTACTCCTTTGGTTTGTATCTAGTCTACTTCAAAAGTACCTAAAACATCTTATATTGATGCACAGAGGGAGTATATTTAACTTAATACAAGACTAGAACTTCAATTAATTTGGAACGGAGGGAGTACTGTCTACCGAGGACCTTGAATTAACATACTCCCTCCGTCCTAAAAAAAAGCTGCTCAAATTTTTCTAGATACGGATGTATCTATAACTAAAATACTATGTCTATATACCTTCGTACCTAGACAAAGTTGAGAAGCTTTTTTAGGGACAGAGGGAGTATTTTAACTTGATATATTTATAGGACACCAGAAGTTCACAACATACCAGCCAAAAGACAACTTCAAGAATATTATTAGTGAAGGTTAATGACACTGCATGCAAAATCAAATTAAATTTTCAAGCAATGTTAAAAGGTATGTACTGGCAATAAATTACTCGTTGCTCAGCCAAAGGACAGTCTACTGCTAGCTTTTCTGCTCCGGGAAATTTCAGCAAAAGCTGCCAGCTTCCTGGGTGGAAATCGTTTCTCTAAATGTTTTTCTTTCAAAAGATTCACTATTTTCAGTAATAATGTTTGCAACATGCAGCAGAAACTAGTACACCCATGGTGATATCTATTTTTGCACTTGGTGTATTAAGGGTGAACCAGGGCTCCAAAATGGGTATATAGCCTGAAGTTTCTGGGAAATTGGGCAATTACTTGCCAGTTCGCGAGAGAAAAAAAAAGATTAAGCAATACAATGTACCTTCAATATCTAAATCCCCACAGCCGATAGACTGTAACTCCTTGGCAAGTTCTTTTGTCTTGTCATATGCTACAGCCAGAACTCTTAGATACTGCCATTACATTTTGACAGGAACAGATCTCATGCATCAGTCAACGATGGCAAAAGAATACAATTAGGTTGTAGATAGTGTACACAGTGCTTACATGTAGAAGGCCACCTTCTTCTATAGGAGGCAAGCTAGCAAGAGAGGGCCTTATCAAAAGTTTATCAAGAATTGCTGTGACTCTTTGTTCTAACACTCGCTGAAAGGAGTAAATCATTAGTCTTGCTTTCTCAGTAAGATGAACAATGTTGATCACATAGACAGGGCTACTTAATAAAACATACCTGCACAAGAATTGACATGACCTCGTTCGGAGAAGGAAAGACTGCCATTATTGTAGTTGCCTCTTTCCTCACAGTATCTAAAACAGCAACAGGAAAACAACATTATCATAAAATTATCATCCAAGTACAGCCTATAAAACAATAAATATCACAGTATAACTTGTAAATACCAGCAATTTCCTTGTACAGGATAGACAGACCCTCCTCAATAGTACTGGAGTCAGCTTCAGGGCCATCATCACCAAGAACAACTTGAATATCAGTGTTCATAATTTCCACATCAATGAACATTGGCCTTGTTGCAACATAGTGTTGCATGGCACTGGTTCCCCGATTGAACTGCATTCAATGTAGCATGATGAAGTACGCCAAATCAAGTAAGCGTTGAATAATACTACATGCCTGTTTAGTCTAGTGCCTGCTCTCAGAATCATCGGGAAAACACAATAAGCAGGGGCCAAAAAACCAAAAAAAGATCAAAAGAAGTAGAGCTTGAAGATGCTTACAAGCTTATAAGTTTGCAAAGGCATATAGATTAATTTTATCCAGACAGCTTACGACATATCAAATAAGCAAAGGTGCCTGAGCTTATAAGCCAGAGAGCTGGCTTATAAGATAAGCTTAACCTAAGCAATGATATAACAGGCCAGACACTATATTTACTTATTTCTTCCTGCATACAGGTGGAGAGGTGCTCCGTGTCATCATACAGATATGTCAGTCCAGTCACACTGGACCCAATTTTATATTTACCCCACGTAAGTTATAATTCTGCACTCAACATAAGTATCAAATCAATATATTCAAACCAGTCATCATTATCTTAACCTTGCTAACAGTGCTACACCAGTAGACACCATCCGGTGTAAGCAATGTGTTTTTCCTTCAAAAATCAGCCAAATTGAACATGAAAAACAGTAGCATGTCCTTTGCAAAGAGTGCATACCTGCGACAAAATTTTTGCACATTCTGCCATAGTAGACAACTCTCGTCTCTGTGATGCAGTATCAAACCGAGATAACAATCTATTCTCCAGTTCTAAACATAAGATAAAAAAAAGTCTTAAGTAGATGCCAAAAGCATAGTTAAGGAAAGTTCCGGGAAGAAAACAGACCATTGCAATATTCTTGAAGATTTGCAACTGCAACCTCCAAACCACGGCTTGCATTAGCAGAACCCACTGCTGACACAACACCATGCCTTCCAACATCCTCCTCAGCAAATGATCCTTCATTACCACAACAACACATTCTAACATCATGCTAGGCCACAAACATGATGGGCACTAATAGGCCTCGAAAATGAGCAGGCAAACTACTATTTCAAGCTTGATGAGGTTTGCATTTATTGCTAAGTGACTAACTGAAGCTCCCTGTAAATAACACTAGCTGTCCTATAGTGCTAATAAAATCATCAACTAGCATAAAGTTAAAATAACAAGGACTAGAAGATACTACAGCTATATCCATATTGGACTTAATACTTTCATTACAACTTGACTTAATGTTAATGTACTAGCAATAAGAAAAATTAAAAGGTAAACATGTACAATGGCTACGAACAAAATACAAATTCAGTTCCAAACTATAAATCAACTTTCTATTCTAGGTTTCCTATTGGTCTACGTCTCTAGTAAATTGACTTGTAGTTCAAGTCTCCTTGTACTGTATAGCTGCCCTTTGGGCTGGATGCAAGCATGCAACCTACGCAGCACCATATGGCTGAAACCTCATGTCCGTATTGGATACAGTATCCCGATACGGATGTCCCTTGTACGTGTTGGATACGTATCAATGGAGTATCGGGGAATGAACCATTTAAAACAAAAAATTAACTTCAACCCTGATACGTGCCTCATATTCTCCAACACAGATTGGATACGGCTTAGCACAACAGCCCAGTAAAGGGGAGCATAAACCTAGTTGACCAGCTTGAGGCAATGCCCCTCCTCTCCATCAGTCCTCCAAGTAAGACCAAAGATGGCTCAGCCCTAGGGGCCGCCACCAGATCCAGCAGCCGGCAGCAGGCTCCTACCTCCTCTCCCTCTCACTCTCAGGCTACGCCGCTCCAGCAGCAGCAAACAGGAACAGTTCGAACAGCAGCTCGCCTCCACCCCAGTCTCCAGAAAACAGCAATAATGTACACTCAGGTAGTGTTCCCCTTCCTCCTTCAGTCCCTCTCTCTCTTTCTCGTGTAGATTTCCATCTAACGGAGCTGCTTAGGAACAGGGTAGTCTGCTTTTCCTAGCAGCCAGCTACACATATTTATTAATTATTTTAGAAAAAATAGTAAATCATATCCCGCTATTGGTGCTTTCAAAAATGGTGTATTTGCGTACCCATACTATATCTGTATAGGTGCCGCATAGGATGCAACAAGCTCTATCCATAACAACAGAGCATGTTATCACTCCTAGATGAAAGAAAGAATGTAAAGTGCGACAAAAGGATCTACATAGTTCACTTAATGATATTAGAAAGAAAGAACTAATGAGAGCTTACGCAATTTCTGTGCAATTGAAGCAGCCTCAGCAACACGACTATCATCAGAAAATAAAGGAGAAAGTTCCATAAGGTCCCCAGGTGTGCTGTTGAACTCCATCAAATACTAAAAAGAAGTATACTTCGATTAAAATGAGATCTATATCAGACAACCAAACAAATTTTCCTCAAACAAAAAGATCATGGCACCTTAATGAGATCAATCGTCTGACTGGCAGTTTCCCTCTGAGATTCTGCACTCTGAGGTAGAAATAAATATTACATTAGATTGGAGGAAGCAACAGAACAACTAAGCAAAAAACTAAAGTTATAACCAATGAATCTACATAATAATAGCAGACAGATACTGTATAATAGATAATCACCTGTAGATGATCACCAATTTTAGCAGCAGTTTGCCCAACACTGGAGATCCGAGAATCCAACCTAGCAAAGCTATCAAATAAACCGTCCACACCTTTCTCAAGCTGGAAACAATAAAATAAAGAACATATAAAGCGAACCAGAATAGGCAGAACTTGTAAATTGTATTAGAAGAATATCGCATGGGGAATGGCTTAGGTGAAATTTATATTTCTTAGAAGGGAAAACGAAATCAATCATCCAGCTCTTCTTCTAAATTTGAGGAGACAGCAACATTGAACAAAGTTGCATAATGATAATGAGATGCATATAAAAAGCAGCTGCCAGACTAAAGATTGGAAACATTTGGCCAATAATTCAGGAAAGTTTTGGCCAAAATAACCATCTTCACGTATATTTTATTCAAAAATGCAAAAGCAGAACTGTGTTGAAAGATGGCAGCCAATATCTGGTCACAACTAGTCAATTAGACTATCTCTTTTTTTTAGAGAAATCATTAGATTTTGGGTTCATTCATTCACTACTTTACCATCATGTATGTTCTATACATCAATTGCTTCAAGGATTCACTATATAACATTACTGGTGTGTGATTGTACTGCAGGATTCCATATCGATTGAAAGAACCCATATAAAACTAACTCCATATTGGAGCTTCACAACTTGTGTTCTCGAAAGAGCATATTCCTCAAAGCTTTGAAACAAAAGTAATGGGTGCAACCTGGAAACCAAATATACAGATTCTTCTAGTTCTCTTCTTTTTCTCGCCAACTCTCTGTTATTAAACTTGCCACCACTGGCTGTAGGAACAACTAATTGCACTCCTCTGACCTTCATTAGATTTCAGGTTCATTCATCCATTACTTTACCGTCCGTCATGTATGTTCTATTCAACAATTGCTTTAATGGATTCACTACATAACATTACTGGTGCATGATAGTACTGGAGGATCCCATATTGATTGAAAGAACCCATACAAAAAAATAACTCCAGATTAGAGCTTGACAACTTGTGTTCTCGAAAGAGCATATTTCTCAAAGTCTTGAAACAACAGTAATAGGTTGCAACCTGGAAACCAAATATACAGATTCTTCTAGTGCTCTTCTTTTTTTCACCAACTCTCTGTTATTAAACTTGCCACCACTGGCTGTAGGAACAATTGATTGCGCTCCTCTGACCCTCATTGCCCAACACAGAAATGGGCGGCTAATGTGTTCTACTTAGTATTTATCGAACAGCGTCTATGGTACAGATCTTAAAACTGGACACCTACTCATCATCATAGGTTGATATAGATGATAAAACGATGAAAACAAAAGAACAAAGTTAACATATAGGTAACAAAAGATTGTGCCAACTTGATCATTTATGTGTGTTGATGGGTAACTAACCAATTACGAACCTAGAGTGGCACTTTCATCCCAGCGAGTATCAAAACCAGATGAAACAAGGATGAACAAAGGATAATGCTCCAGCGGTACGGCTCCGTGTTATGAACTGGTCATTATGTCATATGAAGGCAATTTGTACTGCCAATCTCAATAAGCTCTACCGGTTTCATTTCTATTTTACTTTATTTTTTTACCTTACTTTAATAACAACATTAATTTACAGTAATCAACGCATGTAAAAATTGCTACTCCGTAGCATAATAACTAACCTCCCCGAGTGTCTTCCGATGCTTGGCATCCTGCGTAGCCACCTCCTTCTTCAGATTCTGGAGCCTCTTATCAATCTATCGACAGGAGGAGCACAAAACAGAAGACTCCAGCATCAGCACATAACATTCCATCACCCCTAGCATCAGCGAGTAGGCTAGTAGTCGCAACCAACCTGACGACGGAGGTCGACGAGCTCCTTGCAGGAGTGCTTGAAGAGGCCGAGCAGCTCGTCGACGGCGGGGAAGACGGGCGGCGCAGCCCCGAGCAGGGGCGGCGGGGGCGGGGGCACCCCTGCCGCGTCGTCCGCACGGAACTCGGGCAGAAGCTCGTCCACCAGGTCCCCGAAGAGCGCGTCGAAGGAGAAATCCCCCTGCAAACCCCAAAACGCTTAGGTCTGGATGGAAGGAAGGGGGCATGCCGAGATCAACAGAACCGAATGGAATCGAATGAGGCGGCGCGCCTTGAAGTCCTCGAGGTCGAGGGTGAGGGGCAGCGCCGCGGGCGGGTCATTCGCTGGCGGCATGGCGGCCAGCCGGCCGGCCGGGGAGATCTGGGAGGGAGAGAGGAAGCGGGTTTTGTGTATGATCTGGAAATTGGGTGAGCGGACTGGGTTCGGGGCGGACGGGACGAGAAGGAATCGACAACGGAGGCCGTGGATGGTGGAAGAACAAACAAGGGGCAGGTCACCGGGACGCGGACTAGAATCCTGGCCGTCGGACAAAAAGTGAAGATTAGAGCAACTCCAGTCGGCACGCCCCTAGCTTCTCGGGAGAATGGGTTATTTACCCAAAAGTTCACCGACCTTGGATTATCTACCCAAAGTTGACTATACATTGGTTAATTACCCAATAAGGACTTGAAAGTAAAAAAATAATTATAGGAGGACCCTAATTAGAGCTGATCATGAGTTCGTCGTTTAGATCGCACAAGCCCTTATCGAACCACCAGTTCAGCCATACACCAGATCAAAAAAAGTTCACGCATGCACGTCCCGTCCGCGCCGCTCCCGACGGCAGCGTCTACCGCTGAGCGACGCCATCGCAGCCATCCGACGCCACCGTAGCCGTTCCGGCGCCGTCCGCCCTTCAGCAACGCGTTCTGCTCGTAACTGTCACCCTTGTCGTCGTCCGGCCGCCGACAGCCTGTGCGCAGTATACGTCCCTGATCCCCACCTTACTGTGCTCTTTCTGATGTTGTATCGCGAGTGCCTCCAAAAATTCATGCCTGTTTTACCTTACAAGTGAGTCGACAATTGATTAGTGTTGATTCACCCTGAGGTAAGTCGCGATCTGATTCATATTGCTTCAGCCTGCCATATTCTTGCTTGTATAAAATTTCGACAAAGATTCCTGGTTAGAATTAGTGGCCAAACCTGCGTGCATGTATGGTGGCCAAAGAGGTGCGGACACACCCTACACGCGTCATTTGTCCATCAGATATATAAGGCTGTCAGATATGTGATCCTAGAAGATGTCGCTCTCAAACTGCAGCGCTCCAGCTGCCTGCTAATTTATACTCAATAGCCGATGCTAACTATAGTTTCTAATTTACAGAAAACCCCTTTTGGGTAGATCATAAACACAACTAAGATTGTTTAGGGTAATTAACCAATGTACAGTCAACTTTGGGTAGATAATCCAAGGCCGGTGAACTTTTGGGTAAATAACCAATTCTCCCCAGCTCAAAAGGTTTTTTCGTCCGGCCAGGTAAGAGCATCACTAACAGAACTCTTAAACTGGTAACCCTCAAAGTTAATTTGAGGATCGAGAAAACGCGAATTTGAAGACCAAAAACGTTGGTTTGAGGGCACTAATTTGCGCGCCGGCCTTCAATCAAACCTTCAAAACAGGTAATCAACACACAATATCATGAAACACACATATCATGAAACATACAATATTTGCAAATTGATATTAGCAAAACACAATCATGAAACAAACTTGCAAATGATTATAAATGATGCATGGTTCATAGTTTTACATTACATAATCAACATTTTGTCCTTCCAAAAGATCATCATCACCACCATGGCCGGCGGCTCAAACGAAGTTGTCCACACCTCCTTTGGTTATATGCAGAATCAGCTACTTATACAAGCCACATGTTAAGATGAGGAACAAGGATAGAAATCTTTTTGCTCAAAGAGCCATGCAATGCAATAATGTGAGGTCAAGTAGCTCTAAATCTCAATACAAGCCATGCATGCAAGATCGACCATGCCATTCTCTTTTCATTAATCGTGTGCAGCCTTGCACTTTTGGCCGACCAGCGGCACTTCATTTGGTGCTGGACATGCGGCCCAAGGCCTCTTTGCTACAACAACAACAAGACATGGGCAGCCCTACCGTGACAAACAAGGACACGGAGGGACACGGAACAGAGCCAGCCGCACGACCTCGACAACGTCAATAAATAGCTAGTTCATCTAGGGTTTAGACCTTGGATTTTGATTAGACTAAAAGTTAGCCAATTGCTGCAACTCTCGTGTACTTCTTTTGAGGCTAACGCCCAGAACAAGGCCGACTATTCGGAATCCCACTTTTTTCAATAAAGCTTCATCTATATCTACAATATCTGGATTGCAGTATTAGTTCTTACTTGTTCTCGATTTCAGGTAGGAATTAAGACCCTCGTTGGTCAGGCTGATCGTGCACCTGCAAGATCAGTAACTCCCGGAGATTGTCCTAGCGATTGCATTGGCGCACGAGCTTTGCACGTGTAGTCGGATCGTCAAGCACGAACTCCACCAGCAAATCGATGTTATCTTTATCTCATCGAAAGATCGGACACATTGGCCCTATCAAGTGGTATCAGATTTCAGATTGCTCGATGAGATTTACAGTTTTCATAGTGTAGATTTGATTTTACTTATAACCCAGAAAAAGTCTCACAAAAAGAAGTTAGATTGGTTCATCCTCGCCTAAAACCAGTCTTAGCATTTTCGCTATTACCACTTTGTTTCTATTTTGTTGAATTTTCGTTGCATCTTGTGTTGAGTTGCTGGTTTCTAGTGTCTAGTCTTTTAGAGTTTCGAGTTCTAAGCACGTCTTGTCACGTCGTCCAATTTCATCCACCTTTGCTCCCGTCGCCACTGTCATCAGACTTTTTTTCCTATCTCTCGCCATCATCCGCCCATTATTCGACAACGTTTCTGCCACCATATTTTCTTGCTTATACTCCCACCGTCTGCCACATTCAAATCAGATCTGCCTAGTCATGTTCCACGGAAAGTTTGGTTCGTTTGTCTAAACCTCAGGCTTTCTTGCAGAGTTTTGGTCGGGCCACAGAAAGGAAATAGTTACGATCGGTTGATTGCACGTAAGTCTTATTCTCTGCATTGGAACTTGATCGGAGCTGTCCCAGGAGAAAGCATAAATCTAGTCCGGTTTTCAAGCAAAGTGTCAGCGCACAAGGTTTGATCGGTTTAGAAAAAAAGAGAAAAAAGGACCGATCTGATCTATCGTTTGGTGTAGCATCAACTCTCTTCTTGGGAACTGTGCACTAGAGAGAAAAAATTGGAGAGTTAGTTTTAGTTCGACTGAATCAAGCTTTTACTTTGTGGAAACCGAATCTGCTTGGAATATATGTGGTCCGTTATAAAAAAGAGTTGAAAAATAAGAGAGCTTAAAAAAAGGGTGAGAAGAGAGAGCCCGACGTTGGTTGGAGAGATCTGATCGTTCGCCTCTTGTTAAAAGGAAAGAGAATTTGTTGTTCTGTGTCATTGGAGGAAAGAGCTGCACGTCACCATCCTTTCTCTGACTCGCATGTGACCGGTCTTTTCTGTTGGAACACTTGACGGTGTTACCATCACGTCTGCACCTGGCCTCCATTTTCATTGTCTACTATTGGTCAGCCTCTGTCGCGCAGGCCGGTCGCTCTGCTGTTGCACGTCAGTTCGCCGGTCTGGTCGCCGCTCTTGACCACGCCACTATTTGCTCGCGTGTCGTGTGACATTTCAGTACCACGAGCCACACATTTTTCTTCTGTTCTGATCATCAACTTCGTACGTGTTCGTCACATATTATAGCTGCTGCGGGCGTGTTTTTTATCTGTGTCTTAGGCTCGCGTCTCTAGCACGGTCTAGTCTAGAACCAGCACTTGACTACTTTGAACGGATTTTTAGCTTTTGATGTCTACGTGTGCTTCTATTCTTGTAGACAGTGTTGGGCCTCCAAGAGCAGAGGTTTGTAGAACAGCAGCAAGTTTCCCTTAAGTGAATCACCCAAGGTTTATCGAACTCAGGGAGGAAGAGGTCAAAGATATCCCTCTCAAGCAACCCTGCAATCACGATACAAGAAGTCTCTTGTGTCCCCAACACACCCAATACACTTGTCAGATGTATAGGTGCACTAGTTCGGCGAAGAGATAGTAAAACACAGGTGGTATAGATGGTGATAATATTGCAGGAAGTAAATATGCAGTAAAACAGTAAACAAGCGGTGCCAGAAAATAGCTTGCTGGCGTGGGATGCAATTCTCTGTGGTGTAACTTTCTATTCGGAAGCAAGGCCTAGGGATCATACTTTCACTAGTGGACACTCTCAACATTGATCACATAACTGAATAAACAAATACTACTTTCTCTACACTCTCTTGTTGGATGACAAACACCATTCATTGTGTAGGGCTACAAGAGCACCTCAATGCCGGAGTTAACAAGCTCCACAACATTCGATGTTCATATTTAAATAACCTTAGAGTGCATAATAGATCATTGCAATTTAGACCGAGTACTAACATAGCGCACACACTGTCACCATTACACTATGAAAGGGGGAATAGATCACATCAATACTATCATAGCAATAGTTAACTTCATAATCTACAAGACATCACAATCATAGCTTATACCAAGTACTACATGATGCACACACTGTCACCATTACATCATGAAGGAGGAATAGACTACTTTAATAACATCACTAGAGTAGCACATAGATGATATTCAACTAGATCACAAAGCTCATGATCACATAAAGATCACATGGGAGAGAGAGATGAACCACATAGCTACCGGTACAGCCCTTAGCCTCGAGGGAGAACTACTCCCTCCTCATCATGGGAGACAGCGATGGCGATGAAGATGGCGGTGGTGTCGATGGAGATGCCTTCCGGGGGCACTTCCCCGTCCCGGCGGCGTGCCGGAACAGAGACTTCTGTCCCCCGAATCTTGGCTTCGCGATGGCGGCGGCTCTGGAACCTTTCTCGTATCGTGGCTTCTTCCTTTAGGGTTTTCGCGACGGAGTCCTTAAGTAGGCGGAAGGGCAGCCTCGGAGGGTGTCTGGGGCAGCCAGACAACAGGGGGGCGCCCCCCCCCCCCTTGGGCCGCGCCGCCACCATGTGTGGTGGCCCTGGGCCTCTCCTCCGGCCCTCTCCGGTGTTCGGAAGCTTCGTGGAATTATAAGATATCGGGCGTTGATTTCGTCCAATTCCGAGAATATTTCCTTACTAGGATTTCTAAAACCAAAAACAAGCAGAAAACGAGAACCGGCACTTCGGCATCTCGTCAATAGGTTAGTTCCGGAAAATGCATCAAAACGATATAAAGTGTGAACAAAACATGTAGGTATTGTCATAAAACTAGCATGGAACATAAGAAATTATAGATACGTCTGAGACGTATCAAGCATCCCCAAGCTTAGTTCCTACTCGCCCTCGAGTAGGTAAACGATAACAAGGATAATTTCTTAAGTGACATGCTACCAACATAATCTTAATCATACTATTGTAAAGCATATGAGATGAACGAAGTGATTCAAAGCAATGGTAAAGACAATGAGTAAACAACTGAACCATATAACAAAGACTTTTCATGAATAGTACTTTCAAGACAAGCATCAATAAGTCTTGCATAAGAGTTAACTCATAAAGCAATAAATTCAAAGTAAAAGGCATTGAAGCAACACAAAGGATGATTAAGTTTCAGCAATTTCTTTCAACTTGTAACATGTATATCTCATGGATAGTTGTCAACATAAAGCAATATAACAAGTGAAATAGGTAAACATGTAAGAATCAATGAACACAGTTGACACAAGTGTTTGCTTCTAAGATAGAGAGAAGTAGGTAAACTGACTCAACATAAAGTAAAAGAATGGCCCTTCGCAGAGGGAAGCATGGATTAAATCATGTGCTAGAGCTTTTCAAGTTTTGAAATCATATAGAGAGCATAAAAGTAAAGTTTTGAGAGGTGTTTGTTGTTGTCAACGAATGGTAGCGGGTACTCTAACTACCTTATCAACCAGACTTTCAAGAGCGGCTCCCATGAAGGACGTTATCTCTACCAGTGATACGTCTCAAACGTATCTATAATTTCTTATGTTCCATGCTACTTTATTGATGATACCTACATGTTTTATACACATTATATGTCATTATTATGCGTTTTCCGGAACTAACCTATTGACGAGATGCCGAAGGGCCAGTTGCTGTTTTCTGCTGTTTTTGGTTTCAGAAATCGTAGAAAGGAAATATTCTCGGAATCGGACGAAATCAACGCCCAACATCCTATTTTTCCCGGAAGCTTCCAGAGCACCGAAGAAGGGCCAGAGGGGAGCCAGGAGGGCCCCACCTCACAGGGCGGCGCGGCCAAGGGGGAGGGCGCGCCACCCTATTGTGTGGGCCCCCTGTGGCCCCTCCGACTCCTTCTCTTCGCCTATATGATGCCTCCTGACCTAAATCCTCGACACGGAAAAGCCACGGTACGAGAAACCTTCCAGAGCCGCCGTCATCGTGAAGCCAAGATCTGGGGGACAGGAGTCTCTGTTCCGGCACGCCGCCGGGACGGGGAAGTGCCCCCGGAAGGCTTCTCCATCGACACCACCGCCATCTTCATCAACACTGCTGTCTCCCATGAGGAGGGAGTAGTTCTCCATCGAGGCTTGGGGCTGTACCGGTAGCTATGTGGTTAATCTCTCTCCTATGTGCTTCAATACAATAATCTCATGAGCTGCCTTACATGATTGAGATTCATATGATGATGCTTGTAATCTAGATGTCATTATGCTAGTCAAGTGGGTTTTACTTATGTGATCTCCGGAGACTCCTTGTCCCACGTGTGTAAAGGTGACGAGTGTGTGCACCGTGTGGGTCTCTTAGGCTATATTTCACGAATACTTATTCACCGTTATGAATGGCATAGTGAAGTGCTTATTTATATCTCTTTATGATTGCAATGTGTTTTGTATCACAATTTATCCGTGTGCTACTCTAGTGATGTTATTAAAGTAGTTTATTCCTCCTGCACGGTGTAATGGTGACAGTGTGTGCATCGTGTAGTACTTGGCGTAGGCTATGATTGTGATCTCTTGTAGATTATGAAGTTAACTATTGCTATGATAGTATTGGTGTGATCTATTCCTCCTTTCGTAGTGTGAAGGTGACAGTGTGCATGCTATGTTAGTACTTGGTTTGGTTATGTTGATCTGTTATGCACTCTAAGGTTATTTAAATATGAACATTGAATATTGTGGAGCTTGTTAACTCCGGCATTGAGGGTTCGTGTAATCCTACACGGTTAGTGGTGTTCATCATCCAACAAGAGGGTGTAGAGTCTAGCATCTATCTATTTATTCTATTATGTGATCAATGTTGAGAGTGTCCACTAGTGAAAGTATGATCCCTAGGCCTTGTTCCTAAATATCGCTATCGCCGCTTGTTTCTTGTTCTACTCGCATGTTTACTTCCTGCAATATTACTACCATCAACCGCACGCCAGACAAGCACTTTTACGGCGCCGTACTACTGCTCATATTCATTCATACCACTTGTATTTCACTATCTCTTCGCCGAACTAGTGCACCTATTAGGTGTGTTGGGGACACAAGAGACTTCTTGCTTTGTGGTTGCAGGGTTGCATGAGAGGGATATCTTTGACCTCTTCCTCCCCGAGTTCGATAAACCTTGGGTGATCCACTTAAGGGAAACTTGATGCTCGTTCTACAAACCTCTCGCTCTTGGAGGCCCAACACCGTCTACAAGAATAGAAGCACCCGTAGACATCAAGCTATTTTCACGGCGCCGTTGCCGGGGAGGAAAGGTAAAAGGCACTCACACTCCGGTCCCAGGTAACTAAGTTATTTTCTGTTGCCGTTGTAAGTGCTCGAAGCTATTTCCTTTAGATCCTGCAATTGCATCTTTTTGTCTCTTGTTTTACACTAGTAAGACTTAATGGAAGACAACAACAAAATGAGAGATCTTTATGAACTTTATCTTGAATTAGGACATGATGTGTTTGAAGAGAAAATTAAAAAACCCATGGAACTTATGCATGCTAATGGGAATGTTATTAGTATGAATGCTTTGAACACCATTGTTGCTAATGCTATGGAAGAATTTAAGCTTGGGGAGGTCGGTTTTGATGAAAATGATCTCTTTAGTCCTCCGGGTATTGAGGAGAAAGTTTATGTTGATTATGATATGCCTCCTATTTATGATGATTATAATGATAGTGGTCTTTTGGTGCCGCCTACTATGGAGAGTAAATTTTATTATGACTATAATATGCCTCCTACACTTGATGAGAATAATAATAATAGCTACTTTGTTGAATTTGCTCCCACTACAACTAATAAAATTGATTATGCTTATGTGGAGAGTAATAATTTTATGCATGTGGCTCATGACAAGAATGTTTCATGTGATAGTTATATTGTTGAGTTTGTTCATGATGCTACTGAAAGTTATTATGAGAGAGGGAAACATGGTTATATGCATCTTAATAATATTAAGTTTCCCCTCTTTATGTTGAGAATTTTGAAGTTACTTGTGTTTTATCCTCTTATTCTTGTTACTTTGTTCTTCATGAATTTATTTGTGTACAAGATTCCTATGCATAGGAAGTGGGTTAGACTTAAATGTGTTTTGAATTTGCCTTTTGATGCTATCTTTTGCTTCAACTCTTATTTCTTGGGAGTGCATCATTGAAACTGCTGAGCCCATCTTAATGGCTATAAAGAAAGAACTTCTTGGGAGATAACCCATGTGTTTATTTTGCTACAGCAATTTTTGTTTTGTTGAGTCTTGGAAGTTGTTTACTACTGTAGCAACCTCTCCTTATCTTAGTTTTGTTGCATTGTTGTGCCAAGTAAAGTCTTTGATAGTAAGGTTCATACTAGATTTGGATTACTTGCGCGAAAGCAGATTTCTTGCTCGTCACGAATCTGGGCCTAATTCTCTGTAGGTAACTCAGAAAATTATGCCAATTTACGTGAGTGATCCTCGGATATGTACGCAACTTTCATTCAATTTGAGCATTTTCATCCGAGCAAGTCTGGTGCCATTTTAAAATTCGTCTTTACGGACTGTTCTGTTTTGACAGATTCTGCCTTTTATTTCGCATTGCCTCTTTTTCTGTGTTGGATGGATTTCTTTGTTCCATTAAATTTCAGAAGTTTTGTGCAATGTCCAGAAGTGTTAAGAATGATTGTGTCACCTCTGAACATGTGAATTTTTGATTGTGCACTAACCCTCTAATGAGTTTGCTTAAAGTTTGGTGTGGAGGAAGTTTTGAAGGGTCAAGAGAGGAGGATGATATACTATGATCAAGAAGAGTGAAGAGTCTAAGCTTGGGGATGCCCCGGTGGTTCATCCCTGCATATTTCAAGAAGACTCAAGCGTCTAAGCTTGGGGATGCTTAAGGCATCCCCTTCTTCATCGACAAAATTATCAGGTTCCTTCTCTTGAAACTATATTTTTATTCGGTCACATCTTATGTACTTTACTTGGAGCGTCTGTTTGTTTTTGTTTTTGTTTTTGTTTGAATAAATGCTTGTGTGGGAGAGAGACACGCTCCGCTGGTTCATATGAACACATGTGTTCTTAGCTTTTAATTTTCATGGTGAAGGTTGAAACTGCTTCGTTAATTGTTATATGGCTGGAAACGGAAAATACCGCATGTGGTAATTGGTATAATGTCTTGAATAATGTGATACTTGGCAATTGTTGTGCTCATATAGATCTTGTTTAAGCTCTTGCATCATGTACCTTGTACCCATTAATGAATAAATACATAGAGCTTGCTAAAATTTGGTTTGCATATTTGGTCTCTCTAAAGTCTAGATAATTTCTAGTATTGAGTTTTGAACAACAAGGAAGACGGTGTAGAGTTATGTTTACAATATGTCTTTTATGTGAGTTTTGCTGCACCGGTTCATCCTTGTGTTTGTTTCAAATAACCTTGCTAGCCTAAATCTTGTATCGAGAGGGAATACTTCTCATGCATCCAAAATCCTTGAGCCAACCACTATGCCATTTGTGTCCACCGTACCTACCTACTACATGGTATTTCTCAGCCATTCCAAAGTAAATTGCTTGAGTGCTACCTTTAAATTTCCATCATTCGCCTTTGCAATATATAGCTCATGGGACAAATAGCTTAAAAACTATTGTGGTATTGAATATGTACTTATGCACTTTATCTCTTATTAAGTTGTTTGTTGTGCGATAACCATGTTCCCGGGGACGCCATCAACTACTCTTTGTTGAATATCATGTGAGTTGCTATGCATGTTCGTCTTGTCCGAAGTAAGGGCGGTTTTCACAATCAAATGGTTTGAGTATGCATACTGTTAGAGAAGAACATTGGGCCGCTAACTAAAGCCATGAATCATGGTGGAAGTTTCAGTTTGGACATAAAACCTCAATCTCTTATGAGAATATTAATCGTTGTTGAATGCTTAAGCATTAAAAGAGGAGTCCATTATCTGTTGTCTATGTTGTCCCGGTATGGGTGTCTAAGTTGAAGAATGATCAAAAGCGAGAAATCCAATGCGAACTTTCTCCTTAGACCCTTGTACAAGCGGCATAGAGGTACCCCTTTGTGACACTTGGTTGAAACATATGTCATGCAATGATAATCCGTGTTAACCCAAGCTAATTAGGACAAGGTGCGGGCACTATTAGTACACTATGCATGAGGCTTGCAACTTGTAAGATATAATTTACATGATACATATGCTTTATTACTACCGTTGACAAAATTGTTTCATGTTTTCAAAATAAAAGCTCTAGCACAAATATAGCAATCGATGCTTTCCTCTTTGAAGGACCTTTCTTTTACTTTTATGTTGAGTCAGTTCACCTATCTCTCTCCACCTCAAGAAGCAAACACTTGTGTGAACTGTGCATTGATTCCTACGTACTTGCATATTGCATTTGTTATATTACTCTATGTTGACAATTATCCATGAGATATACATGTTATAAGTTGAAAGCAACCGCTGAAACTTAATCTTCCTTTGTGTTGCTTCAATACCTTTACTTTGATTTATTGCTTTATGAGTTAACTCTTATGCAAGACTTATTGATGCTTGTCTTGAAGTACTATTCATGAAAAGTCTTTGCTTTATGATTCATTTGTTTACTCATGTCATTACCATTGTTTTATCGCTACATTCATCTCATATGCTTACAATAGTATGATCAAGGTTATGATGGCATGTCACTTAAGAAATTATCATTGTTATCGTTTACCTACTCGAGGGCGAGTAGGAACTAAGCTTGGGGATGCTTGATACGTCTCAAACGTATCTATAATTTCTTATGTTCCATGCTACTTTATTGATGATACCTACATGTTTTATACACATTATATGTCATTATTATGCGTTTTCCGGAACTAACCTATTGACGAGATGCCGAAGGGCCAGATTCTTGTTTTCTGCTGTTTTTGGTTTCGAAATCGTAGAAAGGAAATATTCTCGGAATCGGACGAAATCAACGCCCAACATCCTATTTTTCCCGGAAGCTTCCAGAGCACCGAAGAAGGGCCAGAGGGGAGCCAGGAGGGCCCCACCTCACAGGGCGGCGCGGCCAAGGGGGAGGGCGCGCCACCCTATTGTGTGGGCCCCCTGTGGCCCCTCCGACTTCGTCTCTTCGCCTATAAGATGCCTCCTGACCTAAATCCTCGACACGGAAAAGCCACGGTACGAGAAACCTTCCAGAGCCGCCGCCATCGCGAAGCCAAGATCTGGGGGACAGGAGTCTCTGTTCCGGCACGCCGCCGGGACGGGGAAGTGCCCCCGGAAGGCTTCTCCATCGACACCACCGCCATCTTCATCAACACTGCTGTCTCCCATGAGGAGGGAGTCCATCGAGGCTCGGGGCTGTACCGGTAGCTATGTGGTTAATCTCTCTCCTATGTGCTTCAATACAATAATCTCATGAGCTGCCTTACATGATTGAGATTCATATGATGATGCTTGTAATCTAGATGTCATTATGCTAGTCAAGTGGGTTTTACTTATGTGATCTCCGGAGACTCCTTGTCCCACGTGTGTAAAGGTGACGAGTGTGTGCACCGTGTGGGTCTCTTAGGCTATATTTCACAGAATACTTATTCACTGTTATGAATGGCATAGTGAAGTGCTTATTTATATCTCTTTATGATTGCAATGTTTTTGTATCACAATTTATCTGTGTGCTACTCTAGTGATGTTATTAAAGTAGTTTATTCCTCCTGCACGGTGTAATGGTGACAGTGTGTGCATCGTGTAGTACTTGGCGTAGGCTATGATTGTGATCTCTTGTAGATTATGAAGTTAACTATTTGCTATGATAGTATTGATGTGATCTATTCCTCCTTTCGTAGTGTGAAGGTGACAGTGTGCATGCTATGTTAGTACTTGGTTTGGTTATGTTGATCTGTTATGCACTCTAAGGTTATTTAAATATGAACATTGAATATTGTGGAGCTTGTTAACTCCGGCATTGAGGGTTCGTGTAATCCTACATAGTTAGTGGTGTTCATCATCCAACAAGAGGGTGTAGAGTCTAGCATCTATCTATTTATTCTGTTATGTGATCAATGTTGAGAGTGTCCACTAGTGAAAGTATGATCCCTAGGCCTTGTTCCTAAATATCGCTATCGCCGCTTGTTTACTTGTTCTACTCGCATGTTTACTTCCTGCAATATTACTACCATCAACTGCACGCCGACAAGCACTTTTACGGCGCCGTACTACTGCTCATATTCATTCATACCACTTGTATTTCACTATCTCTTCGCCGAACTAGTGCACCTATTAGGTGTGTTGGGGACACAAGAGACTTCTTGCTTTGTGGTTGCAGGGGTTGCATGAGAGGGATATATTTGACCTCTTCCTCCCTGAGTTCGATAAACCTTGGGTGATCCACTTAAGGGAAACTTGCTGCTGTTCTACAAACCTCTGCTCTTGGAGGCCCAACACTGTCTACAAGAATAGAAGCACCCGTAGACATCAACCAGCAAGGTAGATCATCCCTCTTCTCTTTTGTTTACACATGTACTTTAGTTTAATTTTTTATTTATGGATGACACTCCTTCCCACCTTTTGCTTTCACAAGCCATGGCTAACCGAATCCTCGGGTGCTTTCCAACAATCACATACCATGAAGGAGTGTCTATTTATTTTAGTTTTATTTAGAGATGACACTCCTCCCAACCTTTGCTTTCTCAAGCCATGGCTAACCGAATCCTCTGGTGCCTTCCAACATTTCACATACCATGGAGGAGTGTCTATTTGCAAAATTAAGTTGCTTACTGATGAATCAGAGCAAAACATGTGAAGAGAATTATTAATGAAAGTTAATTAATTGGGGCTGGGAACCCCGTTGCCAGCTCTTTTTGCAAAATTATTGGATAAGCGGATGAGCCACTAGTCCATTGTGAAAGTCTGTCAAAAGTAAATGACAAGATCGAAAGATAAAACACCACATACTTCCTCATGAGCTATAAAACATTGACACAAATAAGAGATAATAGCTTTTGAATTGTTTAAAGGTAGCACTTGAAGTATTTGCTTGGAATGGCAGGAAATACCACATAGTAGGTAGATATGGTGGACACAAATGGCATAGTTTTTGGCTCAAGGATTTGGATGCACGAGAAGTATTTCCTCTCAGTACAAGGCTTTGGCTAGCAAGGTTGTTTGAAGCAAACTCAAGTATGAACCGGTACAGCAAGAATCACATATGAACATATTGTAAGCATTATAAGACTTTACATCATCTTCCTTGTTGTTCAAACACCTTAACCAGAAAATATCTAGACTTAGAGAGACCAATCATGCAAACCAAATTTTAACAAGCTCTATGTAGTTCTTCATTAATAGGTGCAAAGTACATGATGCAAAAGCTTAAACATGATCTATATGAGCACAACAATTGCCAAGTATCAAATTATTCAAGACATTATACCAATTACCACATGCAGCATTTTATGTTTCCAACCATATAACAATTAACGAAGCAGTTTCAACCTTCGCCATGAACATTAAGAATAAAGCTAAGAACATATGTGTTCATATGCAACAGCGGAGCGTGTCTCTCTCCCACACAATGAATGCTAGGATCCAATTTTATTCAAACAAAACAAAAATAAGAACATAAAGACGCTCCAAGTAAAGCACATAAGATGTGACGAAATAAAAATATAGTTTCACTAGAGGTGATAAGTTGTCGATGAAGAAGGGGATGCCTTGGGCATCTCCAAGCTTAGATGCTTGAGTCTTCTTGAAATATGCAGGGATGAACCACGGGGGCATCCCCAAGCTTAGACTTTTCACTCTTCTTGATCATAGTATATCATCCTTCTCTCTTGACCCTTGAAAACTTCCTCCACACCAAACTCAAAACAAACTCATTAGAGGGTTAGTGCATAATCAAAAATTCACATGTTCAGAGGTAACACAATCATTCTTAACACTTCTGAACATTGCCCAAAGCTACTGGAAGTTAATGGAACAAAGAAATCCATTCAACACAGTAAAAGAGGCAATGCGAAATAAAAGGCGGAATCTGTCAAAACAGAACAGTCCGTAAAGAAGAATTTTTATGGGGCACTTAACTTGCTCAGATGAAAAAGCTCAAATTGAATGAAAGTTGCACACATATCTGAGGATCACGCACGTAAATTGGCAGAATTTTCTGAGTTACCTACAGACGGGGCTGCTCAATTTCGTGACAGTAAGAAATCTGTTTCTGCGCAGTAATCCAAATCTAGTATCACCTCTACTATCAAAGACTTTACTTGGCACAACAATGCAATAAAATAAAGATAAGGAGAGGTTGCTACAGTAGTAACAACTTCCAAGACTCAAATATAAAACAAAAATGCTGTAGTAAAATAAAGACATGGGTTATCTCCCAAGAAGTGCTTTCTTTATAGCCATTAAGATGGGCTCAGCAATTTTAATGATGCACTCGCAAGAAATAAGAGTTGAAGCAAAAGAGAGCATCAAGAAGCAAATTCAAAACACATTTAAGTCTAACCCACTTCCTATGAAAAGGAATCTTGTAAGGAAACAAGTACTGGAAGCACATAGCAACAAGCATAGAAAGGCAACACAAGTTCAACTTCAAGATTCTCAACATAAAGAGGGAAAACTTAATATTATTAAGATGCATATAACCATGTTTCCCTCTCTCATAATAACTTTCAGTGGCATCATGAACAAACTCAACAATATAAGTTTCAAATGAAACATTCTTATCATGAGCTATATGCATAAAATTATTACTCTCCACATAAGCATAATCAATTTTATTAGTTGTAGTGGGAGCAAATTCAACAAAGTAGCTATCATTATTATTCTCATCAAGTGTAGGAGGCATAGTATAATCATAATAAAATTTACTCTCCATAGTAGGCGGCACCAAAAGACCACTATCATTATAATCAGATTAAATAGGAGGCAAAGTATCATCAAAGAAAATTTTATCCTCAATGCTTGGGGGACTAAAAATGTCATGCTCATCAAAACCAGCTTCCCCAAGCTTAGAATTTTCCATATCATTAGCAACAATGGTGTTCAAGCGTTCATACTAATATCATTGCTACTAGCATGCAAATAAGATTCCATAGGTTTTTTAATTTTCGTAGCAAACAATCCATGTCTTAACTCAGGAAATAGCTTAAAAAGCTCACAGTTGCTTTCCATTATGCCTTACTAGTGTAAAACAAGAAACAAAAAGATGCAATTGCAGGATTTAAAGGAAATAGCTTCGAGCACTTACAACGGCACCAAAAAATAACTTAGTTACCTGGGACCGGAGTATGAGTGCCTTTTACCTTACCTCCCCGGCAACGGCGCCAGAAAATAGCTTGATGTCTACGTGTGCTTCTATTCTTATAGACAGTGTTGGGCCTCCAAGAGCAGAGGTTTGTAGAACAGCAGCAAGTTTCCCTTAAGTGAATCACCCAAGGTTTATCGAACTCGGGGAGGAAGAGGTCAAAGATATCCCTCTCAAGCAACCCTGCAATCACGATACAAGAAGTCTCTTGTGTCCCCAACACCCAATACACTTGTCAGATGTATAGGTGCACTAGTTCGGCGAAGAGATAGTAAAACACAGGTGGTATAGATGGTGGTAATATTGCAGGAAGTAAAGATGCAGTAAAACAGTAAATAAGCGGTGCCATAAAATAGCTTGCTAGCGTGGGAAGCAATTCTCTGTGGTGTAACTTTCTATTCGGAAGCAAGGCCTAGGGATCATACTTTCACTAGTGGACACTCTCAACATTGATCACATAACTGAATAAACAAATACTACTTTCTCTACACTCTCTTGTTGGATGACAAACACCATTCATTGTGTAGGGCTACAAGAGCACCTCAATGCCGGAGTTAACAAGCTCCACAACATTCGATGTTCATATTTAAATAACCTTAGAGTGCATAATAGATCATTGCAATTTAGACCGAGTACTAACATAGCGCACACACTGTCACCATTACACTATGAAAGGGGGAATAGATCACATCAATACTATCATAGCAATAGTTAACTTCATAATCTACAAGAGGTCACAATCATAGCTTATACCAAGTACTACATGATGCACACACTGTCACCATTACATCATGAAGGAGGAATAGACTACTTTAATAACATCACTAGAGTAGCACATAGATGATATTCAACTAGATCACAAAGCTCATGATCACATAAAGATCACATGGGAGAGAGATGAACCACATAGCTACCGGTACAGCCCTTAGCCTCGAGGGAGAACTACTCCCTCCTCATCATGGGAGACGGTGATGGCGATGAAGATGGCGGTGGTGTCGATGGAGATGCCTTCCGGGGGCACTTCCCCGTCCCGGCGGCGTGCCGGAACAGAGACTTCTGTCCCCCGAATCTTGGCTTCGCGATGGCGGCGGCTCTCGAACCTTTCTCGTATCGTGGCTTCTTCCTTTAGGGTTTTCGCGACGGAGTCCTTAAGTAGGCGGAAGGGCAGCCTCGGAGGGGGTCTGGGGCAGCCAGACAACAGGGGGACGCGCCCCCCCTTGGGCCGCGCCGCCACCATGTGTGGTGGCCCTGGGCCTCTCCTCTGGCCCCTCTCCGGTGTTCTGGAAGCTTCGTGGAATTATAAGATACTGGGCGTTGATTTCGTCCAATTCCGAGAATATTTCCTTACTAGGATTTCCGAAACCAAAAACAGCAGAAAACGAGAACCGGCACTTCGGCATCTCGTCAATAGGTTAGTTCCGGAAAATGCATCAAAACGATATAAAGTGTGAACAAAACATGTAGGTATTGTCATAAAACTAGCATGGAACATAAGAAATTATAGATACGTTTGAGACGTATCAGCTTTACATCAACTTTTGTGGTTGTAGTTCTAGATATATTGAGCCTACCTACAGCTCCACATATTTCTCCACGTGCATTGTGTCGACGTCCGGTAATCGCTTCGGACAATTTTGGGCGACACTGATCTTTGCTGGTTGCCATATCGCATTCCTCCTGTTTGATAAGAACTTGTAAGAGTTTTGTATTTTGCTTGACAGATTATGCGTGATACCACCATATTTGCGTAGCTTGTAGGCATACACACTTGTGATTTTTGGGTACTAACCATGCCAGGAATTGAGGACCAACCCACCGACCCGAAGACCATGACGAACATGGAGATGCACGTGCGACCATTTATCGAAGATCATGATCAGGTTATTTCTTTACCAGTTTATGAGGTTAGGTATAATACTGATGCTTATTTTGATTGGGAGTTTGAAGTCGATCATATTTTCGGATGCCATGATTTTACCGAACATGAGAAAATAAGAACTGCTGCTAGAGTTTTTACAGGTTTTGCTTCCATTTGGTGGGATATGACTTATAAAGAAAATATTGATAAAAAACCCTACTACTTGGGGAGATTTAAAATCTGCATTGTGACATAGATTTGTACCTCTTTCTCATCAACGTAAAATGATCCGCAAACTTGAACGGTTAGAACAAGGTAGTGGTATAAAAGAATTTGAAGAAAATACTAGAAACATGCTTTTCAACGGCTTGAACCCTGATATTAAGGTTATGTTTAAGTATATTCCTCGTTCTACTATTGGTATATATGTCCGCGCTTGTACTTTTGAGAAACACATACAGGAGAAAACGTTGGACCATTTCGACCCCTTCAATTCAAGCACATTAGCACCGGTTGTTTCTTCCAACGCTCCACACATGAATATTGTTGTGCGAGTCGCCCAGCCGCAAACTTGTGACACGTCGCTGCGAACATCTTCTAAGTTGGATTCACAAGGTAAAAATAAAGGTAATGATTTTGTCCCTCCACATGAGACTGGTGAATGCAATGTTGTCTTCAATATACCATGTGATGAAATAGAAAACGATTTGGTCACACCACCTATATTAGAGGATTGTGCTATTAATTTGGTGTTATGTGATCAAACAACTGAGATAGATGATGGTTTACGTGCACCTATTGTTGATTCTAATTCGCGCTTTGATATGTGTGAGGCCGTTGAGATAAGTGACACTGAGAATGGACTATGTGACATAGTTTTTGAATCTAATTTTGATCATATAAATTGGTTCACAGTGATGAAGTTCAGCTAAAGTTTATCAAGATAATCCTTTGTGGTCTATTATATTGGATTCTCCTTTGTCTTTGTCACATGCTACAAATAAGATTGCTGAACTCGCATGTTTAAAGAGTGTTTACGCCCCTGATTTTACTTTTAACTTGATTGAAGATTATGACGTAGATAATGACTTTTTAGTGCATAGAAAAATTTACATCACATGTGATAAACTTGCTTGCTCGAGAGAATATAAATCCGTGAATATGCTCAGTTATTTTGATATGACCTCCAATCTTGTTGAAATTAATACTTCTATTAACTTGAGTGCACCAAATGAGTTAAATGTTCAGAATAAAACGTATGCCTTGGCTATTAAATCTGATTTGGATAATATATCATTGGTTACACATGATGAAGTGTTCGATCAATTTCCGCATGATATTTATTTATGGTATATTAAGATGGATAAACCCATGTCTTTATCACCTGCTAGACAGGAATTGCTGAAATACCATGTGTGACTAGTGTTTACATTCCAGATTATACATTTAAATTGGTTGGGAACTATGCCGTGGACAATATTTTTTGGGTACATAAAATTTGCATCAAGTGTGATGGTTTTCCTAGCTCAAGAAATAATAAATTTGTGCATATGCTTGATCATTTTGATATGACCTCCAATTTTGGTATTCATTCTACACTGAATTACTTGCTGCAAAACTACTTGTTTCAACATGATGTGGCTCGAAATTTGGTGGCTTCAAATTTTAATTTACCAATATTGGGATGGTTTAATGACAAGCATTTCGCATTTTAGTGTAATAAGATATGCTTCACTTATATATGCAAACTGAGTTGTGATGCATGTTGGAATATGATTAGTAAACTTTTAAGCTACTACGATAATTATTTATGTTTAACATTAAATTTCCAACACGGCAGAGGAATTAAAACAGATGATGTATACATATACCACCCACACACCTTGTTTCTTTTGTTAACATGTTTACATAATAAAAATCGTCGAGGACGGCTTTATTTTCAAGAAAGGGAGGATGATGTCGACATGAATACCCCGGATACGACCAGATCTAGCACGCACGAATATAATTATCAGGTGATTTCTAGTAATAATATTTTTATATATTATTTTATATTTAAAGATATCAGTACAACACCTCCTTTTGTTATATGCAGAATCAGCTACTTATACAAGCCACATGTTAAGATGAGGAACAAGGATGAAAATCTTTTTGCTCAAAGAGCCATGCAATGTAATAACGTGAGGTCAAGTAGCTCTAAATCTCAATACAAGTCATGCATGCAAGATCGACCATGCCATTCTTTTTCATCAATTGTGTGCAGACTTGCATTTTTGGCCGGCCAGCGACACTTCATTTGGTGCTGGACATGCGGCCCAAGGCCTCTTTGCTACGACAACAAGACATGGGCAGCCCTAGCGTGACAAACAAGGGCACGGAGGGACACGGAACAAAGCCGGCCGCACGACCTCGACAACGTCAATAAATAGCTAGTTCATCTAGGGTTTAAAACTTAGATTTTGATTAGACTAAAAGTTAGTCAATTGCTGCAACTCTCGTGTATTTTTTTTTTTGAGGCCAACGCCCAGAACAAGACCGACTATTTGGAATCCCACTTTTTTCAATAAAGCTTCATCTATATCTGCAATATCTGGATTGCAATATTATTTCTTACTTGTTCTCGATTTCAGGTAGGAATTAAGACCCTCGCTGGTCAGGCTGATCGTGCACCTGCAAGATCAGTAACTCCCGGAGATTGTCCTAGTGATTGCATTGGCGCACGAGCTTTGCACGTGTAGTCGGATCGTCAAGCACGAACTCCGCCAACAAATCGACGTTATATTCATCTCATCGAAAGATCGGACACCTTTGCCCTATCAATGGGGGCACTTGGGGCGGCGTCCGGCGGGGCCTCCATGGCCGGCGGCAGGCAGACGAGGGGCGGCGAGGCGCGGGGAAGGAGGAGCGGTTGAGGAAACTTCCCTCCCGCGACGCGGCGTTGACCAGACGAAGGGCCCTATGTATTTTGCCTCTCAACCTGTGTTTGTGCAGGTTGGGATGGAAAATGAGGGTCGGGCCTTCAATTGTTTTTGAGGGTTTATGGGTTTGAGGGCTCTGTTCCGCGCCAACTTTCGGCCTCAACCCTCAAAAAAGCAGTTAATTTGAGGGTTTGACCAGTTTGAGGGCTCTGCTAGTGATGCTCCGATACGGTGTTCAGGGTCCAGAGGCCATCCCCGCTTCACATAGGACGCTAAGGGCGCACCGGACAGAGCGCGGAAACGCGTTGCAACTGGTGGGTTCGATGCGTCATTGAGATGGAGGTTTTGATGTGGGTTTAAACCCATCGCCTACCTCTGGTCAAGCGTCATAATGGCCTCGGGGCTTTCGCAGGCGGCAAAGTGAAGCGTCTCGTCACGCATGACCTCGTGGCCATCCGGGCCAATGTCAGTACGGCCAACGCTCCCGCTATCGATTCGCCTGCCACCGATGTACAAAAAGGCGACCCCTTCTTCTCGTCCCTTCCACGCCATTTGTGTCGCTCTCTCGACCATGTCCCCACAGCCAGCCCCCAAATCTCATCGATGTCGTTTGACCGGACGAACATCCTTGCTGCGAATGGCTTCGGGTGCGGCAGCCTTACCGTACCGGAGGCATGGGCGTTGTACAACGCGCACTACCTGTCCCGCCGGACATGCACCTGCCAAGCAACGGCGGTTGGAAGATGGCGTACAACGGGATTGGCGTCCCGCCGCCGCTGGTGGCAGACACGTAGCGGTGGAGGGACGAGATAAGGGCCCAACGCCTATGCCTCAAGCCCGAGGAGCGTGTCGATCCTACCTAGGCCCCCACTGGCAACGACGCATGGCAGTGGGATTTCTTCCAGGCGCGCTACGACGTCGACATGCGTAGCACCGTCGGCCTCATCGGGAGGGCGAATACCTGGAACAGGGAGGGGCGCATCACTTTATGCAGTGGCGGAGGCAGGATAAACAAATAAGGGGGGCCAAAGCAGAGAAAATGGCTATTGGGGGGACCAAAGCACAAAAATACACAGCTAATTTGCATCATGTAGCACTGACCTAGGCATAAATACTGAATCTTAGGGGGGGCCAGGGCCCCTACTGGTCCCCCTGTCTCCGCCACTGACTTTATGCCCGGTGGTAGCTCCCAAGTCCAGGAGATCAATTGTAGTACATTTCAGTAAGAAAGGTTGTCGAACCCACGAGGAGCTAAAGGTATTGGTTAGCGGATTTGACAAGCAAACAATAATAATAATGGAGTAGTTTTGGTGTTTGGGTGTATAGTTTGCAATAAGATAAAATGCCGAAAATAAATAGCAATGTGCAAATGATAAGGGGTTGCCCGATCTTCTCAGTACGCGAGGTGGATGCTGATGAACACGCGATGAACACAACGGAGAATACACGGTGATAAGTGGATGATAACTTGTATGACGGTGATGAGTCTCTCGATTGATTCAAGTCGCCAATGCAATAGCTCTCAACCCTGCAAGATATTTGCAACTCCACACACTTGCGCACGTAGCCACCGACCACGAAGCGTTAAATTGCAAGCTTCTAATCCCCAATGGAACAACAGATCACACAAACTTTCAGTAGCATAAAACTCCAGATCGAAACGAATTGGAGAGTGTTGGTGATACGTCTCAAACGTATCTATAATTTCTTATGTTCCATGCCACATTATTGATGATATCTACATGTTTTATACACATTATATGTCGTTATTATGCATTTTCCGGCACTAACCTATTAACGAGATGCCGAAGAGCCGATTCGTTGTTTTCGCTGTTTTTGGTTCAGAAATCCTACAAAGGAAATATTCTCGGAATTGGACGAAATCAACGCCCAGGGTCCTATTTTTGCACGAAGCTTCCAGAAGACCGAGGGGGAAAGGAAGTGGGGCCACGAGGCGCCGCCACAACAGGGCGGCGCGGCCTAGGTCTTGGCCGCGCGGCCCTGGTGTGTGGGGCCCTCGTGTGGCCCCCCGCGTTGCCCTTCCGCCTACTTAAAGCCTCCGTCGCGAAACCCCCGCACCGAGAGCCACGATACGGAAAACCTTCCGGAGACGCCGCCGCCGCCAATCCCATCTCGGGGATTCAGGAGATCGCCTCCGGCACCCTGCCGGAGAGGGGAATCATCTCCCGGAGGACTCTTCACCGCCATGGTCGCCTCCGGAGTGATGAGTGAGTAGTTCACCCCTGGACTATGGGTCCATAGCAGTAGCTAGATGGTCGTCTTCTCCTTATGTGCTTCATTGTTGGATCTTGTGAGCTGCCTAACATGATCAAGATCATCTATTTGTAATGCTATATGTTGTGTTTGTCGGGATCCGATGGATAGAGAATACTATGTTATGTTAATTATCAATCTATTACCTATGTGTTGTTTATGATCTTGCATGCTCTCCGTTATTAGTAGAGGCTCGGCCAAGTTTTTGCTCTTAACTCCAAGAGGGAGTATTTATGCTCGATAGTGGGTTCATGCCTCCATTAAATCTGGGACGGTGACGAGAAAGTTCTAAGGTTGTGGATGTGCTGTTGCCACTAGGGATAAAACATTGATGCTATGTCCAAGGATGTAGTTGTTAATTACATTACGCACCATACTTAATGCAATTGTCTGTTGTTTGCAACTTAATACCGGAAGGGGTTCAGATGATAACCTGAAGGTGGACTTTTTAGGCATAGATGCATGCTGGATAGCAGTCTATGTACTTTTTCATAATGCCCAATTAAATCTCACTATATTTATCATATCATGTATGTGCATTGTCATGCCCTCTCTATTTGTCAATTGCCCGACTGTAATTTGTTCACCCAACATGCTATTTATCTTATGGGAGAGACACCTCTAGTGAACTGTGGACCCCGGTCCTATTCTTTACATCGCATACAATCTACTGCAATTGTTCTTTACTGTTTTTTCGCAAACAATCATCTTCCACACAATACGGTTAATCCTTTGTTACAGCAAGCCGGTGAGATTGACAACCTCACTGTTTCGTTGGGGCAAAGTACTTTGGTTGTGTTGTGCAGGTTCCACGTTGGCGCCGGAATCCCTGGTGTTGCGCCGCACTACACTTCTCCGCCATCAACCTTCAACGTGCTTCTTGGCTCCTCCTGGTTCGATAAACCTTGGTTTCTTTCTGAGGGAAAACTTACTGCTGTGCACATCACACCTTCCTCTTGGGGTTCCCAACGGACGTGTGTTTCACGCGCATCAAGACTGTTTTCTGGCGCCGTTGCCGGGGAGATCAAGACACGCTGCAAGGGGAGTCTCCACAATCCAATCTCTTTACTTTGTTTTTGTCTTGCTTTATTTTATTCACTACTTTGTTTGCTGCATTATATCAAAATACAAAAAAATTAGTTGCTAGCTTTACTTTATTTACTGTCTTGCTTTCTTATATCAAAAACACAAAAAAATTAGTTACTTGCATTTAATTTATTTTGTTATCATGTCTAGTCCTGTACTTGTTTTTATTTTCACTAGTTAGGCTTAATGGAAAACAACAAAAAAATTAGAGATCTTTATAGTATTTATCTTGAGTTAGGACATGAGGTGTTTGAAGAGAAAATTAAAAAACCTATGGAACTTTATATGCATGCTAATGGTAATGTTATTTGTATAAATGCTTTGAACACCATTGTTGCTAATGCTATGAAAGAATTTAAGCTTGGGGAAGCTAGTTGTGATATTTTTAATCCCCCAAGCATGGAGGAAATTTTTTACTTTGATGATACTTTACCTCCTATATATGATGTTTGCAATGATGAATATGATATTTTCAGTCCACCTACTATTGAGGAGAAAATTAATTATGATTACAATATACCTCCTACATATGATGATTATGGTGATGAGAATAATAATGATAGCTATCTTATTGAATTTGCTCCCACTACAACTAATAAAATTGATTATGCTTATGTGGAGAGTAATAAGTTTATGCATGTGGCTCATGACAAGAATGTTTTATGTGATACTTATATTGTTGAGTTTGTTCATGATGCTACTGAAAGTTATTATGAGAGAGGGAAACATGGTTATATGCATCTTAATAATATTAAGTTTCCTCTCTTTATGTTGAGAATCTTGAAGTTGCGCTTGTGTTTCCTTTCTATGCTTGTCACTTTGTTCTTCATAAATTTATTTGTGTACAAGATTCCTTTTCATAGGAAGTGGGTTAGACTTAAAAGTGTTTCTTATTTTCTTCTCTTTTGCTTCAACTCTTATTTCTTGCGAGAGTATCATTGAAATTACTGAGCCCATCTTAATGGCTATAAAGAAAGAACTTCTTGGGAGATAACCCATGTGTTTATTTTACTACAGTATTTTGTTTTATATTTGAGTCTTGGAAGTTGTTTACTACTGTAGCAACCTCTCCTTATCATGTTTTTGTGCCAAGTAAAGTCTCTATGGTAAAGTTGATGCTAGATTTGGATTGCTGCACAGAAACAGCATTGCTATCCGTCACGAATTCGCGCAGAAGTCTCTGTAAAAAAATCAAAAAAATCTGAAAATTTACGTGCGTGATCCTCAGATATGTACGCAACTTTCATTAGTTTTGAGTTTTTCCGTTTGAGCAAGTTAAGTGCCCCTTCCAGGTTCGTCTTTACGGACTGTTCTGTTTTTAACAGATTCTGCCTTTTATTTCGCATTGCCTCTTTTGCTATGCTGGATGAATTTCTTTGATCCATTAATGACCAGTAGCTTTGTGCAATGTCCAGAAGTATTAATAATGATTGTGTCACCTCTGAACATGTGAATTTTTGATTATGCACTAACCCTCTAATGAGTTTGCTTGAAGTTTGGTGTGAAGGAAGTTTTCAAGGGTCAAGAGAGGAGTATGATATACTATGATCAAGAGGAGTGAAAGCTCTAAGCTTGGGGATGCCCCGGTGGTTCACCCCTGCATATTTTAAGAAGACTCAAGCGTCTAAGCTTGGGGATGCCCAAGGCATCCCCTTCTTCATCGACAACATCATCAGGTTCCTCCCCTGAAACTATATTTTTATTCAGTCACATCTTATGTACTTTGCTTGGAGCGTCTGTTTGTTTTTGTTTTCGTTTTTGTTTGAATAAAATGGATCCTATCATTCATTGTGTGGGAGAGAGACACGCTCCGCTGTTGCATATGGACAAATATGTCCTTAGGCTTTACTCATAGTATTCAAAGCGAAGGTTGAATCTTCTTCGTTAAATTGTTATATGGTTGGAATCGGGAAATGCTACATGTAGTAATTCTAAAATGTCTTGGATAATTTGATACTTGGCAATTGTTGTGCTCATG
This sequence comes from Lolium rigidum, assembly GCF_022539505.1. Taxonomy (NCBI): domain Eukaryota; kingdom Viridiplantae; phylum Streptophyta; class Magnoliopsida; order Poales; family Poaceae; genus Lolium; species Lolium rigidum. The sequence continues at coordinate 87,595,916 of NC_061512.1, read as the reverse complement.
TTTAAGCTCTTGCATCATATACTTTGCACCCATTAATGAAGAAATACATAGAGCTTGCTAAAATTTGGTTTGCATATTTGGTCTCTCTAAAAGTCTAGATAATTTCTAGTATTGAGTTTTGAACAACAAGGAAGACGGTGTAGAGTCTTATAATGTTTACAATGTGTCTTTTATGTGAGTTTTGCTGCACCGGTTCATCCTTGTGTTTGTTTCAAATAACCTTGCTAGCCTAAACCTTGTATCGAGAGGGAATACTTCTCATGCATCCAAAATCCTTGAGCCAACCACTATGCCATTTGTGTCCACCATACCTACCTACTACATGGTATTTCTCCGCCATTCCAAAGTAAATTGCTTGAGTGCTACCTTTAAATTTCCATCATTCGCCTTTGCAATATATAGCTCATGGGACAAAATAGCCTTAAAAACTATTGTGGTATTGAATATGTACTTATGCACTTTATCTCTTATTAAGTTGTTTGTTGAGCGATAACCATGTTCCTGGGGACGCCATCAACTCTTTGTTGAATATCATGTGAGTTGCTATGCATGTCCGTCTTGTCTGAAGTAAGGGAGATCTACCACTTAATGGTTAGAGCATGCATATTGTTAGAGAAGAACATTGGGCCGCTAACTAAAGCCATGAATCATGGTGGAAGTTTCAGCTTTGGACATATATCCTCAATCTCATATGAGAACACTAATTGTTGCTACATGCTTATGCATTAAAGAGGAGTCCATTATCTGTTGTCCATGTTGTCCCGGTATGGATGTCTAAGTTGAGAATAATCAAAAGCGAGAAATCCAAAATGCGAGCTTTCTCCTTAGACCTTTGTACGAGCGGCATGGAGGTACCCCTTTGTGACACTTGGTTAAAACATGTGTATTGCGATGATCCCGTAGTCCAAGCTAATTAGGACAAGGTGCGGGCACTATTAGTACACTATGCATGAGGCTTGCAACTTGTAAGATATAATTTACATAACTCATATGCTTTATTACTACCGTTGACAAAATTGTTTCATGTTTTCAAAATAAAAGCTCTAGCACAAATATAGCAATCGATGCTTTCCTCTTTGAAGGACCTTTCTTTTACTTTTATGTTGAGTCAGTTCACATATCTCTCTCCACCTCAAGAAGCAAACACTTGTGTGAACTGTGCATTGATTCCTACATACTTGCATATTGCACTTGTTATATTACTTTACATTGACAATATCCATGAGATATACATGTTATAAGTTGAAAGCAACCGCTGAAACTTAATCTTCTTTTGTGTTGCTTCAATACCTTTACTTTGATTTATTGCTTTATGAGTTAACTCTTATGCAAGACTTATTGATGCTTGTCTTGAAGTACTATTCATGAAAAGTCTTTGCTTTATGATTCATTTGTTTACTCATGTCATTACCATTGTTTTGATCGCTGCATTCATTACATATGCTTACAATAGTATGATCAAGGTTATGATGGCATGTCACTTAAGAAATTATCTTTGTTATCGTTTACCTACTCGAGGGCGAGTAGGAACTAAGCTTGGGGATGCTTGATACGTCTCAAACGTATCTATAATTTCTTATGTTCCATGCCACATTATTGATGATATCTACATGTTTTATACACATTATATGTCGTTATTATGCATTTTCCGGCACTAACCTATTAACGAGATGCCGAAGAGCCGATTGTCGTTTTCTCGCTGTTTTTGGTTTCATAAATCCTACAAAGGAAATATTCTCGGAATTGGACGAAATCAACGCCCAGGGTCTTATTTTTGCACGAAGCTTCCAGAAGACCGAGGGGAAAAGGAAGTGGGGCCACGAGGCGCCAACACAACATGGCGGCGCGGCCTAGGTCTTGGCCGCGCGACCCTGGTGTGTGGGGCCCTCGTGTGGCCCCCCGCGTTGCCCTTCCGCCTACTTAAAGCCTCCGTCGCGAAACCCCCAGTACCGAGAGCCACGATACGGAAAACCTTCCAGAGACGCCGCCGCCGCCAATCCCATCTCGGGGGATTCAGGAGATCGCCTCCGGCACCCTGCCGGAGAGGGGAATCATCTCCCGGAGGACTCTTCACCGCCATGGTCGCCTCCGGAGTGATGAGTGAGTAGTTCACCCCTGGACTATGGGTCCATAGCAGTAGCTAGATGGTCGTCTTCTCCTTATGTGCTTCATTGTTGGATCTTGTGAGCTGCCTAACATGATCAAGATCATCTATTTGTAATGCTATATGTTGTGTTTGTCGGGATCCGATGGATAGAGAATACTATGTTATGTTAATTATCAATCTATTACCTATGTGTTGTTTATGATCTTGTATGCTCTCCGTTATTAGTAGAGGCTATGGCCAAGTTTTTGCTCTTAACTCCAAGAGGGAGTATTTATGCTCGATAGTGGGTTCATGCCTCCATTAAATCTGGGACAGTGACGTGAAAGTTCTAAGGTTGTGGATGTGCTATTGCCACTAGGGATAAAAAATTGATGCTATGTCCAAGGATGTAGTTGTTGATTACATTACGCACCATACTTAATGCAATTGTCTGTTGTTTGCAACTTAATACCGGAAGTGGTTCGGATGATAACCTGAAGGTGGACTTTTTAGGCATAGATGCATGCTGGATAGCGGTCTATGTACTTTGTCGTAATGCCCAATTAAATCTCACTATATTTATCATATCATGTATGTGCATTGTCATGCCCTCTCTATTTGTCAATTGCCCGACAGTAATTTGTTCACCCAACATGCTATTTATCTTATGGGAGAGACACCTCTAGTGAACTCGTGGACCCCGGTCCTATTCTTTACATCGCATACAATCTATCGCAATTGTTCTTTACTCGTTTTCGCAAACAATCATCTTCCACACAATACGGTTAATCCTTTGTTACAGCAAGCCGGTGAGATTGACAACCTCACCGTTTCGTTGGGGCAAAGTACTTTGGTTGTGTTGTGCAGGTTCCACGTTGGCGCCGAATCCCCGGTGTTGCGCCGCACTACACTTCTCCGCCATCAACCTTCAACGTGCTTCTTGGCTCCTCCTGGTTCGATAAACCTTGGTTTCTTTCTGAGGGAAAACTTACTGCTGTGCACATCACACCTTCCTCTTGGGGTTCCCAACGGACGCGTGTTTCACGCGCATCAGTTGGTATCAATAGTTTTGCTTAGCAAACAACTATGAACTAGGATTTATCTTAAACATGGTCTCCACCTAATTTGGGGGTGTCCCTAGCACTTATATAGGGGTCCAGGACGACCAGGGGTCGAAAACTAGGGGTACAAACCGACCTAGATAGGGTTTCAGCCGTGACTGATTCGGACACGGCCGGTTTATGGTCCGACGGGACTGGGCGAGAAACCGGGTCATCCGGCGGCTACCGGGCCAGGCACCGGGTGGACACCGGGCCAACGCCCCTCCTTCCCTAGATCATGGTCCGGTGTGCACCGGTGTACGGGTCGGTCGGGACCGGGCCCACCGGTGTGGCAGCTGGTGTCGCCGGGCATGGCGAAGGCCTCGACGTTTCCTTCTCCCTCCTTCACGCATGCCTCCCTCTCCTCCCTCGAGGTTTGTGGGATGTCTTCACATCCAGCACCATGTCGAGCTGCTCCTTTCCTCCTCGTGCGACGCTTGCTTCATCTTCATACCTGATCATACATAAATGAAAAGACTTAGGCAGTATAAAGTTCTCATGGATCAAAGTATCATTTTGGAGTGAATTCGCCTGTTGTTTAAGTAGCTTCGCACGAGCCCTTGTAATGGGTCCAATCCTAAATTCATTGGACTTGAGCTTCATAACAACATCGTCTTCATTTTGCAATGACGGAGGTAGTAGTTGGGTAGGGATGTCCTCATCATCTCCCCCTTCAAAAGGCGTTGAGCTCGACGCTCCAAGATATTCTCCGTCATACAGTGTCAAATCAGCAACATTGAAAGAATTAGTGACACCAAACTCAACAGTTGGAAGATCTATATAGCATATGCATTGTCATTGGTCTTGGCAAGCACTTTGTAAGGACCAGCACCACGAGGAAGCAACTTGGACTTCCGTAGCTTGGGAAATCTGTCCTTGCAAAAATGAACCCAAGCCATATCACCAGGCTTGAAAAACATCTCCTTGTGCTTCTTGTTGACTATTGCAGCATTGTTCTTGCCTTTCTGCTCAATCAACTCTTTAGTCTTCTCATGTATCTTCCGTACAAAATATGCCCTCTTTGATGCCTCCATATTGACTCTCTCATGTATGGGTAGAGGCAACAAGTCAAGTTGAGTAATGGGTTTGAAACCATACACCACCTCAAACGGACACAGTTGTGTGATAGAATGTACCGCCCTGTTATAAGCAAACTCCACATGCGGCAAACAATCTTCCCACTCTCACAAGTTCTTCTTGATCATGGATCTCAACAGTTGTGACAAGGTTCTATTCACCACCTCAGTTTGACCATCAGTTTGGGGATGACAAGTAGTACTGAAAAGTAACTTTGTCCCCAGCTTTCCCAAAGTGTCTTCCAGAAGTAGATCATGAACTTCACGTCACGATCAGAAAAAATAGTCTTCGAGAATCCATGTAGACGTACAATCTCCCTGAAAAACAAGTTAGCAATATGCGACGCATCGTCGCTCTTGTGGCAAGCAATAAAGTGTGACATCTTAGATAATCTATCCACTACCACAAATATAGAATCATGGCCTCTCTTAGTACGTGTCAAACCCAACACAAAATCCATACTAATATCTTACCATGGTGTAGTAGGTGTCGGTAAAGGAGTATACAAACCGTGAGGCTTCAGCTTGGACTTGGACTTGTTGCAAGTAATGCATCTCTTCACATACATGTGCACATCCCGCCTCATCTTTGGCCAATAAAAGTGATCAGCGAGCATGAGTAGCGTCTTCTCACGCCCAAAGTGATCCATCAAACCTCCAACATGTGATTCCTGCAATAAGAGCAAACGCACAGACGATTCTGGAACACATAGTTTGTTAGCTCTAAACAATAACCCATCATGTATGTGATATTTTTCCCATGCTTTACCAATAGCACACAAGCGATATGGTTCAGCAAAATCATGATCAGTAGCATACAAATCACATAGTACCTCTAATCCAGGAATTTTAACATCAAGTTGAGTTAACAACATACTTTTCCTAGATAGAGCATCAGCAACAATATTATATTTTCCCTTCTTATGCTTGATAATGTATGGGAAAGACTCAATGAACTCAACCGACTTAGCAAGACGCCTATGCAAGTTAGATTGAGCTTTCAGATATTTTAAAGCTTCATGATTAGAATGTATGATAAATTCTTTTGGCCACAAATAATGTTGCCAAACCTCAAGAACTCTAATTAAAGCATACAATTCTTTATCATAGATAGTGATAAGGGTTGATGAACCCTAGGGGAGGCCCGATCTTCATGGATTTGGGGGACGGGGGTGAGGAACACGAAGAACACGTGTGGAAAGCGGAGGGGGTCGGAGATACAAACGCAACACATACACACACAACCGGTTGTTCTTCGTTCGCCCGATACACCAACCCAATAGAATTGCAAGGCAAAGACCCACAAGGAGTAGAATCCCTCACAAAAGATTGGCAAGCAATTGGTAGAGTTCCAAAGAGGAAAAAAGTGCAAATAGATAGAATTGCAAGAAGCAAAACATCCACAAACACTAGAATTCCTAGAATGGAAGAGACCAATTCCTCAGAATATTCATGATACACCCCATAGATTCAGATGTGGAGGGGTTTCCCATAGGGAGGAGCAAAGCTCATGTCTAATCTCAAAACAAGTCTAACCCTAGATCTAAGCCATCAAGGCTATTTATAGTAGGATGGTCGAAGGGGTAAGTCAAAGCTGAAAACAGGCAGTTTCGTGCTGAAACGCGTACATGCGGTAGTACTGGCCTTCGGGGGCGATAGTTCCGGCCAGGGTGGTAGTATCGGCCCTAGTGGGCGGTAGTTCTGGTCGGGGCGGTACTTCCGGACAACTACCGGCCTAGTTCTGAAAACGACCTCCTTGCTTGCAGTAATGTCTCGGGGCATTTTGGCGCATTTCTGGAACTGGGGCGGAACTTGGGCGGTAGTACCGGTGGACGGAAGTTCCGGTCATTGCGGATGAAACTCCGGCCATAGCTCCTTCAGCTCGAGCATCTTTACTCTTGGACATCATCTGGGCGGAAGTTCCGGTCGCTTCGGGGGGAAGTCCGGCGGGAGCAGTCGATCTTCTTCAGCGTTTCCTTCGGTCTTGGACAACATCTGGGCGGTAGTACCGGCCATGGGGGGCGGTAGTACCGACTGGAGCGTTGTTGCGTATTTTCATCTCTTTCTCCATTAGCTTGGTCCTCGCGGCGTGTATCTTGTTCTATGTACTTGATTGAACACAAGGCATTCACATGAAGTAGCATGCCATCCAATGAGGTATCAAATGTAGACGTGGAAAGGGGCGAATTGATCTATTGGTGTATGGCTTTGGCCCGAGCTCGTGTCATTGGGCCACAAGGAGGGCTTGGCGGTCTTGAGGAGGAGGTGTCCAAAAGCCACCCCGTATCATCTCCCCCCCTTGCGAAAGAGTTGTCCTCAACTCTATGTTCTCCTCATCTCCATGATAGGGTGAGAGATATGGCACATTGAATGTGTTGCTCACCAAGTACTTGGATGTTGGTATGTCAACGACGTAGGCGTTGTTGTTGATGCACTTGAGGACCTTAAAGGGACCATCGCCTCGGGGCTTGAGCTTCGAGTTGCATTCTTGAGGGAACCCGTGTTTGCGAAGGTGTATCCACACTAGGTCTCCTTCATTGAAAATCCTTGCCTTCTTCTTCATGTTGAGTCGAGTGGCTTGACGAAGTACTTGTTGCTCAATTGTGGCTCTTGTGTCCTCATGTAGTTTCTTCATGTATTTGGCTCGCTTTTAGATGTTCATGTTTAATTGCTCATGTAGCGGAAGCGGTAGTAGGTCGATCGTTGTTGGTGGTTCAAAGCCGTAGACGACCATGAATGGACTTCTCATTGTTGTTGAGTGCTTGGCGCGGTTGTAGGCAAACTCTGCATGTGGGATGCAATCTTCCCATGCTTTCAAATTCTTCTTGACGAGGACTCGTAGTAGTGTGGAGAGGCTTCGGTTCACCACTTCGGTTTGCCCATCGGTTTGTGAGTGCGAGGATGACGAGAACACAAGCTTGACGTTGAACTTGGACATTAGTGTCTTCCAAAGGTAGCTCATGAATTTGACATCTCGGTCCGAGACAATGCTTCTTGGTACACCGTTGAGTCTCACAATTTCCCTAAAAATCAAGGAGGCAATGTGTGAAGCATCATCCGTTCGGGAGTAAGGTATAAAATGTGCCATTCTAAAGAATCTATCAACCACCAAAAAAATTGAATCATGGCCATTTAGTTCGAGGTAATCCTAATACAAACTCCATGCTTATGTTGGACCAAGGTGCATAAGGTATAGGCAAAGGAGTATAAAGGTTGTAAGGATTGGAAGTGGACTTAGCTTGTAAGCATGTTGTGCATCTTCGACAAAGACGTTCAACATTGCGGTACATTATTGGCCAATAGTAGTGGGTTGCCAGCATGGCATACGTCTTCTCTCGTCCAAAGTGTCCCATGAGACCACCACCGTGTGATTCTTGTAAGAGCAAAAGGTGAAGCGAAGACTTGGGAATGCAAATTTTATTGCCCTTAACCCTTGGTGTAAATAGAAATCATCGATGTCCTTTTCAATAGAACACTTTGCAAAAATTGGTCCAAAGAAGGTATCAGAAGGATATAGGTCTTTGATTTCATCTAGACCCAAAACATGGAAATCCAAACGAGTGAGTAAAAGGGTGATCTTGCGGGAAAGAGCGTCCGCAACTACATTGTCCTTGCCCTTCTTGTATTTCATTACATATGGAAAGGACTCTATGAATTCAACCCATTTTGCATGTCTTTTTTTTCAAATTGGTTTGAATTTTCAAATACTTCAAAGACTCATGGTCGGAGTGAATGACAAACTCTTTTGGCCAAAGTTAATGTTGCCAAACTTCAGGAACTCGAACTAAAGCATAAAGTTCCTTGTCATATATAGGATAGTTTAGGCGTGCGCCATCTAACTTCTCACTATGATATGCAACGGGTTTGCCATCTTGCATAAGAACACCACCAATTCCAAGTCCACTTGCATCACATTCAATCTCAAAAGTTTTAGCAAAATTGGGTAGGACAAGGAGTGGTGCCTCGGTGAGTTTCTTTTTCAATTCATCAAAACCGTGTTGTTGGGCCATGCCCCAAACAAATGGTACATACTTTTTTGTAAGCTCATTCAAAGGGCAAGCAATGGTGCTAAAATCTTTCAAAAAGCGGCGGTAGAAACCGGCAAGGCCATGGAAACTTCAAACTTGGCCAATGGTGGTTGGTGTAGGCCAATTGTGAATAGCCTCAACTTTCGAAGAATCCACTTCAATGCCATTGGAGGAAACAACGAAACCAAGGAAAACCAACTTGTTTTGTGCAAAAGTGCATTTAGAAAGATTTGCATAGAGCCTCTCATTGCGTAAGATGCATAAAACTTCTCTCACATGTCCAACATGGTCCTCGAGATTCTTGCTATAAATGAGAATATCATCAAAATATACAACAACACTCTTGCCAATGAGAGGTCTCAAGACATGGTTCATAAGACACATAAAGGTCGAAGGAGCATTGGAAAGACTAAACGCCATGACAAGCCATTCATAGAGACCAAGTTTGGTCTTGAATGCCGTCTTCCATTCATCACCAATGGCCATGCGAATTTGGTGATAGCCACTACGCAAATCAATTTTCGAGAATATAGTGGCACCACACAACTCATCAAGCATGTCATCTAAACGTGGAATGGGGTGGCGACAGCGAACGGTAATGGAATTGATAGGACGACAATCCATACACAATCTTTGCCACTCATCCGGTTTAGGAACTAGAATGATGGGAACCGCACAAGGGGTTAGGCTTTCACGAACATACCCTTTTTCAAGGAGATCTTGAATTTGTCGTTGAATCTCCTTTGTGTCTTCGGGGTTGGTGCGGTAGGCGGCTCGATTTGGTAGCGGAGCGCCGGGTATGAGGTCGATGCGGTGCTCGATGCCTCTAAGCGATGGTAGGCCCGGAGGGAGCTCGTCGGGGAAGACATCTTGGAACTCCTTCAAAAGAGACAACAAAGATGAAGGAAGTGTTGTTAAGTCGTTAGGCTTCTAGGGTGTCCCCTTGCAAATGAGCACATAGTGCAATTTGGTGGATGGGTTGTGTTGCACTTCTCTCATCTCACTTTTGGTGGCTATGAGAACACTCTTCATCTCGCTCACATTTGGCTTGTGGTGCTCACTTTCTTTTAGGTGGATCACTCTCTCACCTCTCATCTCACTATTGATAGTAGCTTCCTTAGCCCTCGCTAAAGCCTTTGCATTGTCCACAATTACTTGGCTAGGAGTCATTGGGCGTAGGATGAAGGACTTGTCGTCGACCTTGAAGCTATAGGCATTTGTGTAACCATCATGGTTTGCTTTATTGTCATATTTCCAAGGGCAACCAAGTAGCATATGGCACACCGTTATTGGTACCATATCACACTCAACAGTGTCTTCATATGCTCCAATCTTGAAGGATATTGTGACGGTGTGTTGAATCTTCACATTTCCGTTGTCACTTAGCCATTGTAGATGGTAAGGGTGGGGATGTTTCCGGAGCGGGAGGTTGAGGTTGGAACATAGTTCGGTGCTTGCAAGGTTGTGGCAACTTCCTCCATCGATGATGACCTTGATTGCCTTGCCATTGATTCCGGCTCTTGTTTGGAAGATGTTGCATCTTTGGTCACAACAAGTGATGGGCTTGCATCATGTACACATAGGATTTGCTCTTGATCTTCCAATGCATCATCTTCAAGATTGGTTGTGGCTTCCACTAAGGCTTCATATTCGCCTTCACTTAAGTACTCCACATCTCCATCATCCCGAGTTATCATAACTCTAGTGTTCTTGCGTTCAAAAGATTTATGTCCTTGGGCACCACACTCGAAGCAAGTGATGCTACTAGATCCCGTGGAAGCTTTGGAGGACATAGTTTATGGCTCCGGCTTAAAGATTGTTGTCTTGATGTCACTTCTTGTTTGCTTGGGAGGGTCCTTGTAGGCACTAGCACTTGTATTCTTTGTGATTGAGGAAGCATTTGTTGCATTTCTTGCGGCGAAGAAGTTCTTTGACTTTGCACTTGCTAAGTATTCTCGTACTTGGTGCTTGGCCCTTGTAGCTTGATGAAGTAGTGCAACCATGTTGGTGTAAGGCAAGAATTCCACTATCCTCTTGACGGGGATGTTCAATCCATTTAAGAACCTTACCATTGTTTGCTCTTCTCGCTCATCCACATTCGCACCCATCATGGTCATGTGCATCTCCTTGTAGTATTCCTCAACGGACTTGAAACTTTGCTTGAGTTGTGTGAGCTTGCTGAAGAGGTCACGTTTGTGGTGAGAGGGCACAAAGCGAGTGTGCATCACTTATTTCATCTCTTCCCATGTTTCAATGGTTTCAAGAAGGTTGGCTTCACGTTTGTCATTGAGTTCATCCCACCATACTGATACGTCCAAAACGTATCTACTTTCCCAAACACTTTTGTTGTTGTTTGCCCTCTAATTTGTGTGTTTTGAATGCAACTAACACGGACTAACGCTGTTTTCAACAGAATTGCTCCGGTGTCTCATTTTTGTGCAGAAATCCAACTTTCAGGAAAATTCCCGGGAAATATCGCAAATTTCATATTTCACCCGATGACTCATGGAGCCAGAAGATGAGACGAAGGGGGCCACGAGGGGCCCACAACTACCCTAGGCGCGGGCCAGGCTTGGCCGCGCCTAGGGGTGGTCTGGCCGCCTCGGCCACCCCCTCGGCCTCTTCCCCCGACTATATTAAGCCTTCGATCCTAGAACAGAGGGGGTTCGATGTTTTTTCAGAAAGAGTTCCGCTGCTCCGCCGCCACCAAAAACCCCAATCTGGGAACCAGAAAGTTTGTTCTGGCACCCTGCCGGGACGGGGAATTGGAGGAGATCATCGCCATCACCGACGCCTCTCCATCAACCATCCATGATTCCCCCATCCATGTGTGAGCAATTCCCCGCTGTAGGCTGTAGGGGATGGTAGGTATTGGATGAGATTGTTCATGTAATATCTACAAGATTGTTATGGGCATAGTGCCTAGTATCCGTTGTTAGTATTTTTGACATTGTTGCAACTTGTTATGCTTAATGCTTGTCACTTTGGGTCCGAGTGCCATGATCTCAGATCGGAACATGTTATTGATTCATGATGATAATTATTGTTTTTGATCATACCTGCAAGTTGTATACACATATTGTTGTCCGAAACCCGAGGCCCCAAAGTGATAATAATTGGGATAACCGGAGGGGATGGCTATGATGTGAGGATCACATGTGTTCACAGAGTGTTAATGCTTTGCTCCGGTACTCTATTAAAACAACTACCTTAATTACCAGTAGTTTCCCTTGAGGCCCCGCTGCAACGGGCTAGTAGGACAAAAGATGTCGTGCAAGTTTCTCATTGCGAGCACGCATGACTAAATAGGAACACACGCCTATGGTTATTTTATATTAGGATGCTTATATCATTATTACTTGCAATGCCCACGTCTTGCTTATTATATGAACTATCTCATTCATGCAGCGCCCCTTCATCCATCCTTGTGCCTACAGTATTTTAATCCTGCTGTCTACTGTAATCATCGCTAATGTTGTTTTTATGATAAGGGGTTACCCAATCTTCTCAGTAACCACGGTGGATGGTGATGAACACACGATGATAAGTGGGTGATAACTTGTATGACGATGGCGAGTCTCTCGATTGATTCCTGTCGCCAATGCGACAACTCTCAACCGTGCAAGATATTCGCAACTCCACACACTTGCGCACGTAGCCGCCGACCACAAAGCGGTAAATTGCAATCGTCTAATTCCCAATGGAACAACAGATCACACAAAACTTTCAGTAGCAAAACACCAGATCGATGCGAATCGGTGTATAGATTCAATAGAGTTGCAAAGCAATCAACTATGAACTAGGGGTTATCTTAAACATGGTCTAACATTCTTTTGGGGCGTCCTTGGCACTTATATAGGGGTTCAGGACGACCAAAAGTCGAAAAATACGATTACAAACCGACCCAGATCGGGATCTGGTCGAGACTGACTCGGACACGGCCGTCGTGGGAGCCGGTGGACCGCGCCAGGGGACGGGTGGTCCGGCAGGAACCGGGCCTGGCGACGGGCTGACACCGGGCGGGGGCGCCAGACTCCCTTGAACGGTGCCCGGTGTGCACCGGTGCAGGAGCCGGCAGGCACCAGGTGTGGCGCCGGGTTGGCCGGCGTGGCATCCGGTGTCGCCAAGCATGGTGCCGGCCTAGACTTCTTGTTCTCCCTCCTTCGCGCATGCCTCCCTCTCCTCCCTCACGCGTCCCTGAGGTATCTTCTCGTCCAGCACCATGTCTAGCTGCTTCTCTTCTCCTCGTGCGATGCTTCCTCCATCCTCGTACCTGATCATACACAAGTCAAAGGACTTAGGCAGTATACAATTCTCATCAATCAAAGTATCGTTTAAGCACAACTTCACCTATTGTTTTAGTGGCTTCGCACGAGCTCTTGTCATAGGTCCAATCCTGACTTCATTGGGCTTGAGCTTCACAACAATATCTTCTTCATCTTGTAATGACGGAGGTAGTAATTGGGTAGGGATGTCCTCATCATTCCCCCCCTTCAAAAGGCGTCGACCTCGACGCTCCAAGGTCTTCTCCGTCATATGGTGTCAAATCAGCAACATTCAAGGAATTACTGACACCAAACTCATCAGTTGGAAGATCTATAGAGTATGCATTATCATTGATATTGGCAATCACTTTGTAAGGACCAGCACCACGAGGAAGCAACTTAGACTTCTGTAGCTTCGGGAACCTATCCTTGCAAAAATGAACCTGCACCATATCACTAGGCTTGAACAACATCTCCTCGCGCTTCTTGTTCATCCTTGCAGCATTGTTCTTGCCTTTCTTCTCTATCAACTCTTTAGTCTTCTCATGTATCTTCCGTACAAAATATGCCCTCTTTGATGCCTCCATATTGACTCTCTCATGTATGGGTAGAGGCAACAAGTCAAGTGGAGTAATGGGTTTGAAACCATACACCACCTCAAACGGACACAGTTGTGTGATAGAATGTACCGCCCCATTATAAGCGAACTCCACATGCGGCAAACATTCTTCCCACTCTCGCAAGTTCTTCTTGATCATGGATCTCAACAGTTGTGACAAGGTTCTATTCACCACCTCAGTTTGACCATCAGTTTGGGGATGACAAGTAGTACTGAAAAGTAACTTTGTCCCCAGCTTTCCCAAAGTGTCTTCCAGAAGTAGCTCATGAACTTCACGTCACGATCAGAAAAAATAGTCTTCGGGAATCCATGTAGACGTACAATCTCCCTGAAAAACAAGTTAGCAATATGCGACGCATCGTCGCTCTTGTGGCAAGCAATAAAGTGTGACATCTTAGATAATCTATCCACTACCACAAATATAGAATCATGGCCTCTCTTAGTACGTGTCAAACCCAACACAAAATCCATACTAATATCTACCCATGGTGTAGTAGGTGCCGGTAAAGGAGTATACAAACCGTGAGGCTTCAGCTTGGACTTGGACTTGTTGCAAGCAATGCATCGCTTCACATACATGTGCACATCCCGCCTCATCTTTGGCCAATAAAAGTGATCAGCGAGCATGAGTAGCGTCTTCTCATGCCCAAAGTGACCCATCAAACCTCCAACGTGTGATTCCTGCAATAAGAGCAAACGCACAAACGATTCTGGAACACATAGTATGTTAGCTCTAAACAATAACCCATCATGTATGTGATATTTTTCCCATGCTTTACCAATAGCACACAAGTGATATGGTTCAGCAAAATCATGATCAATAGCATACAAATCACATAGTACCTCTAATCCAGGAATTTTAACATCAAGTTGAGTTAACAACATACTTTTCCTAGATAGAGCATCAACAACAATATTATCTTTTCCCTTCTTATGTTTGATAATGTATGGAAAAGACTCAATGAACTCAACCCACTTAGCAAGACGCCTATGCAAGTTAGATTGAGCTTTAAGATATTTCAAAGCTTCATGATCAGAATGTATGATAAATTCTTTTGGCCACAAATAATGTTGGCAAACCTCAAGAACTCTAATTAAAACATACAATTCTTTATCATATATAGGATAGTTTAACTTAGTACCAGAAAGTTTCTCAGAAAAATATGCAATTGGGCGACCCTGTTGCATCAACACTCCACCAATTTCAATACCACTAGCATCACATTCAATCTCAAATTGCTTATTGAAATCAGGAAGTGTAAGCAACGGTGTAGAAGTTAACATACATTTCAGCTCATCAAATGCATGATCTTGGGCTGCGCCTGACAAGGTATCGACTTGTCAATGCCTACAAGTTGTAGACTAGGGTTTTGTCGGAAGTAAAGGGCAAGTAGATCTCGAGGGTTTCAGCCGGAAAAGTACTCGACTGCTTATGAAAACTAGGGTTGCGCGAACAATGATTCGATCTTCTCTTTGTCCTTCGACTCCCCCTTATATAGGAGGTGGAGCCGAGGGTTTCGTATTACACAAGGTTACAAATTCCGGGAGACTCTCTGAGTTCAACCCGTAAAGTTACAAATCTCTTTATTCCTAATACAACTCTATCTTTCCTTATCAACTAATTGGGCTTCCGATCTTCATAATCTTCGACTTCATGGGCCTTCAGTAAACCCCGGGTACCATGTTCGGCAGGCCCATTGGGGATGCCTATGTCAGTATCCCCCGAGATTTTACTTGAATCGGAGAATCAGCAAAACTCTCCAACTTTATAATTATCATATAACTTATTCGAGTTACACATATCTTTAATAGAACAGTCATATATTGTACAGGGATAACGGTAATTGGGGCTAGTTCATCTGACGGATCAGGTACTAGTTAACTGCTCTAGTGGCAATCCGCAAAAACCTACTTCAAGATCACGTCCCTGGACATGATCTCGGGATACTGGCGTAACTCGACATGTGCCGCTTAAGGTCTTACCAGATGTCGAGTTCCAGTCGTGTTTTATCGGGTACCTAACGCGTCCATTAGGATTTTTCTTCGTATCTGTTTATACGGAAAAAGTAGCAAACCGCCGTCAGAGACGGTGCCACGCCGCACAGGACGGATCTGGGGACTTACCTTCGCAAAGTTCTGCGGCATTCAGAGATTTATTCGCGACTGAGGCGCTCTGAGAATATATTGTCGAGTGCCTTTTTCGGCTGATGGAATAGCTCATTTATTCGAGTCAACGGATGACTTGTATATTTTTATCTTGTCCTCCCGATGGGAGTATATGAAGAGTTATTTGTATAGCTCGAAATATACCAATCATGCCGTTTTCTAAATTCATCGGGCACGCGAACAGCGTTCCCAATGGGAGTAGCCCCCGAGGCTACAGCCAAGTGCTTGGACTTGGTTGTAGGCTCGCCATTTTAACACCTTTTATTGCTATCTTGTCATCTTTCTGCTATTTGTCTCGGGTGCGCGACCAGCGCTCCCGATGGGAGTAGCCCCCGAGCATATGGACAAATGCTTGCATTTGATCATAGGCTCTCGCCTATTCTTTCTTGCCATACCCGAGGTATTCCTTTTTTCCAAAGTAGCCCCCGAGCATTTAGATCAAAAACTTGTGTTTGGTCAAAAGCTCTCGAGATTACCATTATGCCAGTTTTGTCGCCAGTCTTCATATACCGCAGCCGAACTTTTTTCATTATAAAGTGACATCACTGCTGACGATAGCCACGACCTCTGTATCGGGAAAACGCGAGTTCTGTCTTGTCACTGACCGGCGGGCCCAAAATCTGCACCACTTTGACACGTTACGCAAGTGGGGGACACATGTCCTCCGCTTTTCCTGGCACGCGCGCTCTAGCGCCTGTCCAGTTCCATCACGGTGAAAATACTTGTTTACCCCTTAAGCCACGTGTAAAGCATCGAATCCATTCTCATACCATCCAACGATTCGACGTTTGGGCTTAACCTGCTATAAATAGTCATCGTCTTCCTCCGTCAATACCCTTCGCTTGCGCCGTGCTCAAATCTTCTCTGCCAAAATCTCTCTGCAACCACAAAGTCCAGTGCTTACGCACTGTTCTTCCTCCTCTAACGTCATTGTTGATGCCTCCGCGCCCAAGACTCACGAGGCATAGCACTCCTGAAGCTAACATGGCGGCGCAAGATCTGGGAACTTCAGAGTGGGAAAGATCCAAGATCTCAGGCCAAGATGTGAATCTGATGAAGAAGCTTGGCCTGACGAAGAAGAAGGATGCAGTGCGCTTCCCCAGCGAGGAGAGCTACCTGACGCCTCCCATGGAATATCGGGTTAGCTTTGATGACCATCTCATTCGCGGCCTCTCTGCTCCTATCCACGATTTTTCCGTGGACTACTTTTCGTGTACGGGTTGCAGCTGCATCACCTTACTCCCAACTCCATCCTCCATATTTCTATTTTCATTACCCTTTGCGAGTGCTTCCTTGGAGTCCAACCTAATTGGGCTCTGTGGAAGCGCATCTTCTACCTCCGCCGTAATGGCTCCCACAACATTGCCTACAATATATGCGGTGTTGTTATTTGCGTTCGCCCTGATGTCGAATATTTTGACGTCAAATTCCCGGACTCGGTCCAAGGGTGGCGCAAAAGATGGTTATACGTCCGCGAGGAATGCGCCGACTCGCTGGAATACAACATCCCTCCTTTTGACGGTAGCGCAACAATTCTTCGTCGTCGATCCTGGGACGCAGAAGCTACCGAAGAAGAAGAAGAAAAAACGGCGACAGAAGGAAGCACTGATGTCCCGTATCCACGAGCTTCAGAATACCCGCGGTAAAGAGCTGTCGGGTATCCAAATTACAACATATTTCCTTAGGATCAGGGTGCAGCCTCTGCAGGCCCGCAAAAACCCTCTCTGGATGTATGCTGGCGACGAAGACGTGGATCGCCTCTCGAAGGATCTCACAGTGAAGGATCTGGAAAGGCTTGTCCGGAAAATTTTCTCGCTGAGCAAGAAGGACGCCATTCCAACCTCATGTCGCGTGAAGCCGTATAGCGGCACCAACGCTCTCCCCAAGGTGAACTATTTTTATCCTTACGAAGTTTAGCATTTGTCGACTACTATTTTGTGCTGAATTCCTTATCGTAGATATATCTTTTTATCTTGTAGAAACACCAATTCCTATCTTCTCTTCCTCCACTACCTGAAGGCGGGGAAGTCGAAGAACGGACCGTCGTCACTGACGACAATCAGGGTACTTCTCGCCCTGAGAGTGAAGTTGCGGGTTCTCACAAATCCGCGGCTTCCTATGAAAAAGAAGTTGAATCCGTGGCTTCCGAGTCCTCGCGTTCTCTCCCTTCAGCTTCTTCCCCGAATAATAAGAGGAAAAGGGGGGATCTCGAAGATTCTGGCACCTCCAAGGCGGGGAAATCTCCTATCGAGGAGACTTCTCCCGAAAAAGAGGGGAAAGCCTTCAATCCTTACGACGATGCTCTTGTTAGCTCGTAAGTTCACATCGCCTTTCGTATTTTTTGCTATATTGCTTTTTCTTTGCATTCTCATACTATCTTCTAATGCGCAGTGGCGACGAAGAAGAGGATCCCATTGTTAATGTGATTGCTCCCACGAGCACGTCACATACGTTTGTGCTTTCCGATACCCGCCGTGCTACCGAAGAAACCTCGCCTCCTCAACGGGACATAGGGAACTTGACTCCTCCCGGCATCCCCCGTGCCCCTTCGCCGAAGAAAGCGAGGGTTGAACCTGTCGAAGGATCGAACGTTCTGCACGGGAGTTCGTCGACTTCCGCTCTGGATGATGTAAGTGGCCTTACCACCCATTTTTGCTGCTGTCGAACTTTTCTTCTTCTGGCTTTCTTATCCCTTTTTCGTTTTCTCAGCCTCTAATGCAACAATTTATTCGTCTTGGTACTCAATTTGTTGGGTACCGCGACCATGCGAATAGTTTGAAATGTACTTCTCTTATCTCTTCCTTGTCGAACAATTTTTTCTTTACTACTTTGTTGTAACTTTTGTTGCTGTATTTACCAGAGGCTCTCACCAAAGCTAATAAGCGCGCCGATGATCTTGCTCTCGAGCTGGCAAAGAGCGAAAAAGCCCGTGAGAAAGCGGAGCTAGAATCTGCCTCAGTTGAGAGTCTTCGAAAGAGACTCCATGACGCTGAAAATGCCTTGAGTGAGCACACATCCCAACAACTCGCTCGTGAAGCTGACATCGCCGCTCGCTTGGAGTCGCAAAATCGACGCTTTGTCAGTAAGTACCCATCACTTTCCTCGGGTTGTCTTCAATTTTTGCGTATGCTTGTCAGTAATCTGGAATTTGCTTCAGCAGGGAAAACGAGCCAGGAATATGAACTTGAAAAGCCCGAAGATGATCGCCTCCTCGACGCCCTTTCTGTCCTCGAAATTTATGGGGATGAAGTGCGCCAGAGCATCTCTGATGCCAAGGCGGCATTTTCGCGGCTTTTCCCTACTTCTTCCCTTAGACAGATGAGCCCAACACTTTTGCTGCGCTTGCCAAGCGCTTCATTCTGAAGGAAGATCTTGGGCTAGCTCTTCGGCAAGAAAACCTGAAGATTGGCGTTGAAGGCACCATTGCATTGGTTGCCGAGAGCCAATAAAGCGTCGACTGGGCGAAGGTTGGTGACGTGAAGAATATGGAGACGAAGAAGTGGCAGACAATGATCAAGGCTGCCAAGCCGAGCTCGAAGAAAATCCTCTCCTTCCTCGGATACAAACCAACTCCTTCCCCTAGTGCTTCAAAGCCGGAGGTCAAGTAGATCAACTTGTCTCTGATTGTCTTTTTTCTTCTTCTTTTGTTAGTGTCGCCGTAGCAGCTTTTGCGACAGTTTATCATTGGTTCTCTAGGAACCCTCTATTTTGTAACGCTCATGTAAATATCCAAAATGAATCAATGAAGTGCTATTTTGCCAAGTTATTGATGTCGACGTTTTCTTTCCAGTTGGTTTTTGACAACTATACCGCGGCTCCTCGTCTCTCGAATGCCTTGCCCGCTTATTCCTTCTCAAAGAAAACTTCCGCTGATAATCTCAACGAGGATTCTTCGAGTGCTGACCTAGGTTAGAGTTTGAATGAACTACGGCAGCAAATTCAGGCAATGAAGAAACAAGCACTTATAGTAATGGAGAAGTCGCGAAAATCGTCCGAGAAAGAAAAACAAGCGCTCCAGCAGGCCCAGGAAGCCATAACTTTAAAAGAAGCTGTTGTCGCTGAAGCTGCCTGATACGTCTCAAACGTATCCATAATTTCTTATGTTCCATGCTACTTTTATGACAATACTCACATGTTTTATACATACTTTACATCATTATTATGCATTTTCTGGCACTAACCTGTTAACGAGATGCCGAAGAGCCAGTTGTTGTTTTCTGCTGTTTTTGGTTTCAGAAATCCTACAAAGGAAATATTCTCGGAATTGGACGAAATTAACGCCCAGGGTCTTATTTTTCCACGGAGCTTCCAGAAGACCGAAGAGCATACGAAGTGGGGCCACGAGGGGCCGTAACCATAGGGCGGCGCGGCCAGCATGGGGCCCGCGCCGGCCTATGGTGTGGGGCCCCTGCGCCGCCTCCAACTCTGCCCTTTCGCCTATAAAATCCCTCCGTCGCGAAAACCCTATTACCGAGAGCCACGATACGAAAATACTTCCAGAGACGCCGCCACCGCCAATCCCATCTCGGGGGATTCAGGATATCGCCTCCGGCACCCTGCCGGAGAGGGGAATCATCACCGGAGGGCTCTACATCATCATGCCTGCCTCCGGACTGATGCGTGAGTAGTTCATCCTTGGACTATGGGTCCATAGCAGTAGCTAGATGGTTGTCTTATCCTCATTGTGCTATCATGTTAGATCTTGTGAGCTGCCTATCATGATCAAGATCATCTATTTGTAATGCTACATGTTGTGTTTGTTGGGATCCGATGAATATTGAATACTATGTCAAGTTGATTATCAATCTATCATATATATGTTGTTTATGTTCTTGCATGCTCTCCGTTGCTAGTAGAGGCTTGGCCAAGTTGATACTTGTGACTCCAAGAGGGAGTATTTATGCTCGATAGTGGGTTCATGCCTCCATTGAATCTGGGACAGTGACAGAAAGTTCTAAGGTTGTGGATGTGCTGTTGCCACTAGGGATAAAACATTGGCGCTATGTCCGAGGATGTAGTTGTTGATTACATTACGCACCATACTTAATGCAATTGTCTGTTGTTTGCAACTTAATACAGGAAGGGGTGCGGATGCTAACCTGAAGGTGGACTTTTTAGGCATAGATGCATGCTGGATAGCGGTCTATGTACTTTGTCGTAATGCCCTGATTAAATCTGATAGTAATTATCATGATATGTATGCATCTCTATTTGTCAATTGCCCAACTGTAATTTGTTCACCCAACATGCTATTTCTTATCGGAGAGACACCACTAGTGAACTGTGGACCCCGGTCTATTCTTTTACATCTGAATACAATCTACTGCAATCTCTGTTCTCTATTGTTTTCTACAAGCAAACATCATTCTCCACACCATACGTTTAATCCTTTGTTTTCAGCAAGCCGGTGAGATTGACAACCTCACTGTTAAGTTGGGGCAAAGTATTTTGATTGTGTTGTGCATGTTCCACGTTGTCGCCGGAATCCCTGGTGTTGCGCCGCACTACACTCCTTCACTAACAACCTTCACGTGGCCTTCATCTCCTACTGGTTCGATAACCTTGGTTTCATACTGAGGGAAAACTTGCTGCTGTACGCATCACACCTTCCTCTTGGGGTTCCCAACGGACGTGTGCAACTGCACGCCATCAAGCTCTTTTTCTGGCGCCGTTGCCGGGGAGATCAAGACACGCTGCAAGGGGAGTCTCTCACATCCAATCTCTTTACTTTGTTATTGTCTTGCTTTACTTTACTTTATTTTCTGCTTTGTTTGCTTTTCCTATATCAAAAATACAAAAAAATTAGTTACTTGCATTACTTTATTTACTGTCTTGTTTGCTTCCTATATCAAAAACACAAAAAAATTAGTTACTTGCTTTACTTTATTTAATTCTGTTCTGCTTAGTTTATTTTTATTACTGTTAAAATGAATACTCCTGAAAACACTAAGTTGTGTGACTTCACTAGCACCAATAATAATGATTTTATATGCACTCCTATTGCTCCACCTGCTACTACAGCAGAATTCTATGAAATTAAACCTACTTTACTAAATCTTGTTATGAGAGAGCAATTTTCGAGTGTTAGTTCGATGATGCTGGCTGCCCATCTTAATAATTTTGTTGAACTTTGTGAAATGCAAAAGTATAAGGATGTAGATGGTGATATTATAAAACTAAAATTGTTTCCTTTCTCCTTAAGAGGAAGAGCTAAAGATTGGTTGCTATCTTTGCCTAAGAATAGTATTGATTCATGGACTAAATGTAAAGATGCTTTCATTGGTAGATATTATCCTCCTGCTAAAATTATATCTTTGAGATGTAACATAATGAATTTTAAGCAATTGGATAATGAACATGTTGCTCAAGCATGGGAAAGAATGAAATCTTTGGTAAAGAATTGCCCTACCCATGGACTGACTACTTGGATGATCATCCAAACCTTTTATGCAGGACTGAATTTTTCTTCGTGGAACCTATTGGATTCAGCTGCTGGAGGTACTTTTATGTCCATCACCTTAAGCACCGCAACAAAGCTTCTTGATGATATGATGATAAATTACTCTGAATGGCACACGAAAAGGACTCCACAAGGTAAGAAGGTAAATTCTGTTGAAGAAACCTCCTCCTTGAGTTATAAGATTGATGTGATTATGTCTATGCTTGTGAATGGTAGATCTAATGTTGATCCTAATAATGTTCCTTTAGCTTCATTGGTTGCTCAAGAAGAGAATGTTGATGTGAATTTCATTAAGAATAATAATTTCAACAACAATGCTTATAGGAATAATTCTGGTAACAACTATAGGCCATATCCTTCTAATAATGGTAATGGTTATGGTAATTCTTATGGTAATTCTTATGGTAATTCTTACAACAATAATAGAAGTGTACCCTCTGGTCTTGAAGCCATGCTTAAAGAATTTATTAGTACACAAACTGCTTTTAACAAATCTGTTGAAGAAAAGCTTGGTAAAATTGATATTCTTGCTTCTAAGGTTGATAGTCTTGCTGCTGATGTTGATCTTTTAAAATTGAAATTTATGCCTAATGAAACTAAAGATATTAAGTTCATTTGCTACAGCAAACGCTATCCAAGTTCGAATTAATGAAAATATTAGATTGATGGCTGAATTGCATGCTAGGTGGGAAAGAGAAGAAAACGAAAAACTTGCTAAAGAGAATAATGTAGCTAAAGTTTGGACTATTACCACCACTAGTAATGTTGATTCCTCACATGTTGCTACACCTCCTATTATCAATGGTAAAATAATTGGTGTTGGCAATGTTTCTACTCCTAGTGCAAAGCGTACAAAACTGCTTGAAACTGCTAAAACTGCTGAAACTATTTGTGATAAAACTGCTGAATTTTTTCAAAATATTGGGGACAATGATCCCATTGCTGTAGATCATAATTGTTTAGATTTTGATGATTGTCATATCTCTGAAGTTATAAAGTTCTTACAAAAACTTGCTAGAAGTCCTAATGCTAGTGCTATAAATTTGGCCTTTACAAAACATATTACAAATGCTCTCTTTAAAGCTAGAGAAGATAAATTAAAACTTGAAACTTCTATTCCTAGGAAGTTGGAAGATGGTTGGGAGCCCATCATTAAGATGAAAGTCAATGATTTTGATTGTAATGATTTATGTGATCTTGGTGCAAGTATTTCTGTTATGCCTAAGAAAATCTATAATATGCTTGACTTGCCACCATTGAAAAATTGTTATTTGGACGTTAATCTTGCTGATCATTCTATAAAGAAACCTTTGGGGAGGATTGATAATGTTCACATTACGGTTAACAATAACCTTGTCCCCGTTGATTTTGTTGTCTTGGATATTGAATGCAATGCATCTTGTCCCATTATTTTGGGAAGACCTTTTCTTCGAACTGTTGGTGCTATTATTGATATGAAGGAAGGGAATATTAAGTATCAATTTTCGTCTTAAGAAAGGTATGGAACACTTCCCTAGAAAGAGAATGAAGTTACCTTTTGATTCTATTATTAGAACAAATTATGATGTTGATGCTTCATCTCTCGATAATACTTGATTCACACTTTCTGCGCCTAGATGAAAGGCGTTAAAGAAAAGCACTTCTTGGGAGATAACCCATGTATGTTTTTATTACTGTTTTGTTGAGTCTTGAAAGTTGTATCAACCTCTCCTTATCTTTACTTTATTGCATTGTTGTGCCAAGTAAAGTCTCTAATAGTTAAGTTTATACTAGAATTGGATTGCTGCGCAGAAACAGATTTCTACCTGTCACGAATTTGGGTAGATCTCTCTGTAGAAAAATCAACAAAATCTGCCAATTTATGTGCGTGATCCTCAGATATGTACGCAACTTTCATTAGTTTTGAGATTTTTCATCTGAGCCTGTTAAGTGCCCCAGAAAAATTCGTCTTTACGGACTGTTCTGTTTTGACAGATTCTGCCTTTTATTTCGCATTGCCTGTTTTGCTATGTTTGAATGGATTTCTTTGTTCCATTAACTTTCAGTAGCTTTGTGCAATGTCCAGAAGAGTTAAGAATGATTATGTCACCTCTGAATATGTGAAGTTTTGATTATGCACTAACCCTCTAATGAGTTTGTTTTGAGTTTGGTGTGGAGGAAGTTTTCAAGGATCAAGAGAGGAGGATGATACAATATGATTAAGAAGAGTGAAAAGTCTAAGCTTGGGGATGCCCCCGTGGTTCATCCCTGCATATTTCAAGAAGACTCAAGCATCTAAGCTTGGGGATGCCCAAGGCATCCCCTTCTTCATCGACAACTTATCGGGTCACCTCTAGTGAAACTATATTTTTATTCAGTCACATCTTATGTGCTTTACTTGGAGCGTCTGTTTGCTTTTGTTTTTGTTTTTGTTTGAATAAACTCGGATCCTAGCATTCTTTGTGTGGGAGAAAGACACGTTCCGCTTGTTCATATGAACACAGGTGTTCTTGGCTTTACTTTTAATGTTCATGGCGAAGGTTGAAACTGCTTCGTTCATTGTTATATGGTTGGAAACAGAAAATGCTTCATGTGGTAATTGGTATATTGTCTTGAATAATTTGATACTTGGCAATTGTTGTGCTCAAATAGATCATGTTTAAGCTCTTGCATCATGTACTTTGTACCTATTAATGAAGAACTACATAGAGCTTGTTGAAATTTGGTTTGCATGATTGGTCTCTCTAAAGTCTAGATATTTTCTGGTGAAGTGTTTGAACAACAAGGAAAACAGTGTAGAGTCTTATAATGCTTGCAATATGTTCTTATGTAAGTTTTGCTGTACCGGTTCATACTTGTGTTTGCTTCAAACAACCTTGCTAGCCAAAGCCTTGTACTGAGAGGGAATACTTCTCGTGCATCCAAAATCCTTGAGCCAAAACCTATGCCATTTGTGTCCACCATACCTACCTACTATGTGGTATTTCTCTGCCATTCCAAAGTAAATTACTTGAGTGCTACCTTTAAAATTTCATTCCTTGTCTTTGCAATACATAGCTCATGGGAAAATAGCCTTAAAAACTATTGTGGTATTGAATATGTTGCTATGTATCTTATTTCTTATAAGTTGCTTGTTGAGCGGTAACCATGTTTCTGGGGACGCCATCAACTATTACACCTTTGTTGAATATCATGTGAGTGTTCGTCTTGTCTGAAGTAAGGGCGATTTTCATGATCAAATGGTTTGAGTATGCATATTGTTAGAGAAGAACATTGGGCCGCTAACTAAAGCCATGAATCATGGTGGAAGTTTCAGTTTGGACACTAATCCTCAATCTCTTATGAGAATATTATCTGTTGCTGAATGCTTAAGCATTAAAAGAGGAGTGCATTATCTGTTTTCTATGTTGTCCCGGTATGGATGTCCATGGTTGAGATCTATTAAAAACGAGAAATCAAATGCGATTTATCTCCTTGGACCTTTGTACAGGCGGCATAGAGGTACCCCTTTGTGACACTTGGTTGAAACATATGTCATGCAATGATAATCCGTGTTAATCCAAGCTAATTAGGACAAGGTGCGGGCACTATTGGTATTCTATGCATGAGACTTGCAACTTATAAGATGTATTATGCATAACGCATATGAATTATTACTACCGTTGACAAAATTGTTTCTATGTTTTCGAAATAAAAGCTCTAGCACAAAAATAGTAATCCATGCTTCCCTCTGCGAAGGGCCCTTCTTTTACTTTATGTTGAGTCAGTTTACCTACTTCTTTCTATCTTAGAAGCAAACACTTGTGTCAACTGTGTGCATTGATTCCTACATACTTGCTTATTTGCATTCATCATATTACTTTGTGTTGACAATTATCCATGAGATATACATGTTGAAGTTGAAAGAAACTGCTGAAACTTATATCTTCCTTTGTGTTGCTTCAAAACTTTCTACTAAGAATTTATTGCTTGATGAGTTAACTCCTATGCAAGTCTTACTGATGCTTGTCTTGAAAGTACTATTCATGAAAATTCTTTGCTATATGATTCAGTTGTTTAATCATTGTCTTTACCATTGCTTCGAATCACTTCATTCACTTCATATGCTTTACAATAGTATTGATCAAGATTATGATAGCATGTCACTTCAGAAATTATCCTTGTTATCGTTTACCTACTCGAGGGCGAGTAGGAACTAAGCTTGGGGATGCTTGATACGTCTCAAACGTATCCATAATTTCTTATGTTCCATGCTACTTTTATGACAATACTCACATGTTTTATACATACTTTACATCATTATTATGCATTTTCCGGCACTAACCTATTAACGAGATGCCGAAGAGCCAGTTGCTGTTTTCTGCTGTTTTTGGTTTCAGAAATCCTACAAAGGAAATATTCTCGGAATTGGACAAAATTAACGCCCAGGGTCTTATTTTTCCTCGGAGCTTCCAGAAGACCGAAGAGCATACGAAGTGGGGCCACGAGGGGTCGTAACCATAGGGCGGCGCGGCCAGCATGGGGGCCGCGCCGTCCTATGGTGTGGGGCCCCTGTGCCGCCTCCAACTCCGCCCTTTCGCCTATAAAATCCCTCTGTCGCGAAAACCCTATTACCGAGAGCCACGATACGGAAATACTTCCAGAGACGCTGATGGCGTGTATTTCACACGTTCGTTGGGCAACCCCAAGAGGAAGGTATGATGCGCACAGCAGCAAGTTTTCCCTCAGAAAGAAACCAAGGTTTATCGAACCGGGAGGAGCCAAGAAGCACGTTGAAGGTTGATGGCGGCGGGATGTAGTGCGGCGCAACACCGGGGATTCCGGCGCCAACGTGGAACCTGCACAACACAACCAAAGTACTTTGCCCCAACGAAACGGTGAGGTTGTCAATCTCACCGGCTTGCTGTAACAAAGGATTAACCGAATTGTGTGGAAGATGATTGTTTGCGAGAGAAAACAGTAAAAACAAGTATTGCGACAGATTTGTATTTCGGTATTAAAAGAATGGACCGGGGTCCACGAGTTCACTAGAGGTGTCTCTCCCATAAGATAAAAGCATGTTGGGTGAACAAATTACGGTCGGGCAATTGACAAATAGAGAGAGCATAACAATGCACATACATGTCATGATAAGTATAGTGAGATTTAATTGGGCATTACGACAAAGTACATAGACCGCCATCCAAGCGCATCTATGCCTAAAAAGTCCACCTTCGGGTTATCGTCCGAACCCCCTCCGGTATTAAGTTGCAAAGCAACGAGACAATTGCATTAAGTATGGTGCGTAATGTAATCAATAACTACATCCTCGGACATAGCATCAATGTTTTATCCCTAGTGGCAACGAGCACAACACAACCTTAGAACTTTACGTCCATTGTCCCGGTGTCAATGCGAGGCATGAACCCACTATCGAGCATAAATACTCCCTCTTGGAGTTACTAGCATCAACTTGGCCGAGCCTCTACTAATAACGGAGAGCATGCAAGATCATAAACAACACATATGCAATAACTTGATAATTAACATAACATGGTATTCTCTATCCATCGGATCCCGACAAACACAACATAGAGTATTACGGATAGATGATCTTGATCATGTTAGGCAGCTCACAAGATCCAACAATGAAGCACAATGAGGAGAAGACAACCATCTAGCTACTGCTATGGACCCATAGTCCGGGGGTGAACTACTCACTCATCACTCCGGAGGCGACCATGGCGGTGTAGAGTCCTCCGGGAGATGAATCCCCTCTCCGGCGGGGTGCGGAGGAGATCTCCGAGAATCCCCGAGATGGGATTGGCGGCGGCGGCGTCTCGGTAAGGTTTTCCGTATCGTGGTTTTTCGCATCGGGGGTTTCGCGACGGAGGCTTTAAGTAGGCGGAAGGGCGAGTCGGGGCCGACGAGGGGCCCACACCACGGGCGGCGCGGGCCCCCTTGGCCGCGCCGCCTTGTGGTTTGGCCACCTCGTGGCCCCACTTCGTATGCTCTTCGGTCTTCCGGAAGGTTCGTGGCAAAATAGGCCCTCGGGTCTTGATTTCGTCCAATTCGAGAATATTTCGTTACTAGGATTTACGAAACCAAAAACAGCGAGAAAACAACAAGCGGCACTTCGGCATCTTGTTAATAGGTTAGTTCCGGAAAATGCACGAATATGACATAAAGTGTGCATTAAACATGTAGGTATCATCAATAATATGGCATAGAACATAAGAAATTATCGATACGTCGGAGACGTATCAAGCATCCCCAAGCTTAGTTACTGCTCGTCCCGAGCGAGGTAAAACGATAACAAAGATAATTTACGAAGTGACATGCCATCATAACCTTGATCATACTATTTGTAAACATATGTAGTGGATGCAGCGATCAAAACAATGGTAATGACATGAGTAAACAAGTGAATCATAAAGCAAAGACTTTTCATGAATAGTACTTCAAGACAAGCATCAATAAGTCTTGCATAAGAGTTAACTCATAAAGCAATAAATCAAAGTAAAGGTATTGAAGCAACACAAAGGAAGATTAAGTTTCAGCGGTTGCTTTCAACTTGTAACATGTATATCTCATGGATAATTGTCAACATAGAGTAATATAACAAGTACAATATGCAAGTATGTAGGAATCAATGCACAGTTCACACAAGTGTTTGCTTCTTGAGGTGGAGAGAGATAGGTGAGCTGACTCAACATATAAGTAAAGAGAATGGTCCTTCAAAGAGGAAAGCATCGATTGCTATATTTGTGCTAGAGCTTTTATTTTGAAAACATGAAACAATTTTGTCAACGGTAGTAATAAAGCATATGAGTTATGTACATTATATCTTACAAGTTGCAAGCCTCATGCATAGTATACTAATAGTGCCCGCACCTTGTCCTAATTAGCTTGGACTACCGGATCTTTGCAATGCACATGTTTTAACCAAGTGTCACAATGGGGTACCTCCATGCCGCTGTACAAAGGTCTAAGGAGAAAGCTCGCATTTTGGATTTCTCGCTTTTGATTATTCTCAACTTAGACATCCATACCGGGACAACATGGACAACGAGATAATGGACTCCTCTTTAATGCATAAGCATGTGGCAACAATTATTATTCTCATATGAGATTGAGGATATATGTCCAAAGCTGAAACTTCCACCATGATTCATGGCTTTAGTTAGCGGCCCAATGTTCTTCTCTAACAATATGCATGCTCCAACCATAAAGGTGGTAGATCTCTCTTACTTCGAGACAAGACGGACATGCATAGCAACTCACATGATATTCAACAAAGAATAGTTGATGGCGTCCCCAGAAAACATGGTTATCGCACAACAAGCAACTTAATAAGAGATAAAGTGCATAAGTACATATTCAATACCACAATAGTTTTTAAGCTATTTGTCCCATGAGCTATATATTGCAAAGGTGAATGATGGAATTTTAAAGGTAGCACTCAAGCAATTTACTTTGGAATGGCGGATAAATACCATGTAGTAGGTAGGTATGGTGGACACAAATGGCATAGTGGTTGGCTCAAGGATTTTGGATGCATGAGAAGTATTCCCTCTCGATACAAGGTTTAGGCTAGCAAGGTTATTTGAAACAAACACAAGGATGAACGGTGCAGCAAAACTCACATAAAAGACATATTGTAAACATTATAAGACTCTACACCGTCTTCCTTGTTGTTCAAAACTCAATACTAGATGTTATCTAGACTCTAGAGAAACCAAATATGCAAACCAAATTAGCAAGCTCTAAGTATTTCTTCATTAATGGGTGCAAAGTATATGATGCAAGAGCTTAAACATGAGCACAACAATTGCCAAGTATCAAATTATCCAAGACATTTTAGAATTACTACATGTAGCATTTTCCAATTCCAACCATATAACAATTTAACGAAGAAGAAACTTCGCCATGAATACTATGAGTAGAGCCTAAGGACATACTTGTCCATATGCTACAGCGGAGCGTGTCTCTCTCCCATAAAGTGAATGCTAGGATCCATTTTATTCAAACAAAACAAAAACAAAAAACAAACCGACGCTCCAAGCAAAGTGCATAAGATGTGACGGAATAAAAATATAGTTTCGGGGGAGGAACTCGATAATGTTGTCGATGAAGAAGGGGATGCCTTGGGCATCCCCAAGCTTAGACAGCTTGAGTCTTCTTAGAATATGCAGGGGTGAACCACCGGGGCATCCCCAAGCTTAGAGCTTTCACTCTCCTTGATCATATTGCATCATACTCCTCTCTTGATCCTTGAAAACTTCCTCCACACCAAACTCGAAACAACTCATTAGAGGGTTAGTGCATAATAAAAATTCACATGTTCAGAGGTGACACAATCATTCTTAACACTTCTGGACATTGCATAAAGCTACTTGGACATTAATGGATCAAAGAAATTCATCCAACATAGCAAAAGAGGCAATGCGAAATAAAAGGCAGAATCTGTCAAAACAGAACAGTCCGTAAAGATGGATTTTATTAGGCCACCAGACTTGCTCAAATGAAAATGCTCAAATTGAATGAAAGTTGCGTACATATCTGAGGATCATGCACGTAAATTGGCTTAATTTTCTGAGCTACCTACAGGGAGGTAGACCCAGATTCGTGACAGCAAAGAAATGCTGGAACTGCGCAGTAATCCAAATCTAGTACTTACTTTACTATCAAAGACTTTACTTGGCACAACAAAACTCAAAACTAAGATAAGGAGAGGTTGCTACAGTAGTAAACAACTTCCAAGACTCAAATATAAAACAAAAATACTGTAGTAAAAACATGGGTTGTCTCCCATAAGCGCTTTTCTTTAACGCCTTTCGGCTAGGCGCAGAAAGTGTATATCAAGTGTTATCGAAGGGTGGTGCACCTACAGCGGGGTTTGGAGTTTTCTCAACCATGCATAGTATATTGGATACATAAGTTTCAGCGTCTCCCTTTTCATTAGTCTTGGGCTTGCTACTCTCATCGAACAAATTTTCTGGAACAAGCCAAGCATAGTTATGTTCTAGTGCATCATTCATAGCTAGGAGTTTACATGGTATTGGTGCTTTGATCTCCCCGCCATCATTAGCATTATTAGTGTACCTTATTCTATCCATGTCCATTTTTTCAAGGAGACTAACAAAATTAGTATGAGAACCAAGCATATTAAATTTAGCGAAGACCTTTCTAGCCTCTCTTGCTAGACCACCAAATTCTCTAAGAAGGGTTTCTAAAACAAAATCTTTCTTTTCCCCCTCTTCCATATCACCAAGTGTAAGAAACATGTGTTGGATTATAGGATTGAGATTAACAAATTTAGTTTCCAACAGGCGAACTAAATGCGCGGCAGCAATTTCATAAGTAGGAGCAAGTTCTACCAAGTGTCTATCTTCAAAATCTTCAACGGTACTAACATGGGTGAAAAATTCTTCTATATTGTTCCTCCCAATTATAGACCCTTGTCCTACCGGTATGTTTTTTGTGGTAAAATTAAAAGGAAACATGATGAATCAAGTAAAGTAAATGCAAGTATACTAATTTTTTTTGTGTTTTTGATATAGCAAACAAGACAGTAAATAAAGTAAAGCTAGCAACTAATTTTTTTGTGTTTTGATATAATGCAGCAAACAAAGTAGTAAATAAAATAAAGCAAGACAAAAACAAAGTAAAGAGATTGAGAAGTGGAGACTCCCCTTGCGGCGTGTCTTGATCTCCCCGACAACGGCGCCGAGAAAATATGCTTGATGGCGTGTATTTCACACGTTCGTTGGGCAACCCCAAGAGGAAGGTATGATGCGCACAGCGGCAAGTTTTCCCTCGAGAAAGAAACCAAGGTTTATCGAACCAGGGAGGAGCCAAGAAGCACGTTGAAGGTTGATGGCGGCGGGATGTAGTGCGGCGCAACACCGGGGATTCGGCGCCAACGTGGAACCTGCACAACACAACCAAAGTACTTTGCCCCAACGAAACGGTGAGGTTGTCAATCTCACCGAGCTTGCTGTAACAAAGGATTAACCGTATTGTGTGGAAGATGATTGTTTGCAGAGAAAACGGTAAAAACAAGTATTGCGGCAGATTTGTATTTCGGTATTAAAAGAATGGACCGGGGTCCACGGTTCACTAGAGGTGTCTCTCCCATAAGATAAAAGCATGTTGGGTGAACAAATTACGGTCGGGCAATTGACAAATAGAGAGAGCATAACAATGCACATACATGTCATGATAAGTATAGTGAGATTTAATTGGGCATTACGACAAAGTACATAGACCGCCATCCAAGCTGCATCTATGCCTAAAAGTCCACCTTCGGGTTATCGTCCGAACCCCCTCCGGTATTAAGTTGCAAAGCAACGGACAATTGCATTAAGTATGGTGCGTAATGTAATCAATAACTACATCCTCGGACATAGCATCAATGTTTTATCCCTAGTGGCAACGGCACAACACAACCTTAGAACTTTCTGTCACTGTCCCAGGTGTCAATGCAGGCATGAACCCACTATCGAGCATAAATACTCCCTCTTGGAGTTACTAGCAAAAACTTGGCCAGAGCCTCTACTAATAACGGAGAGCATGCAAGATCATAAACAACACATATGTAATAACTTGATAATTAACATAACATGGTATTCTCTATCCATCGGATCCCGACAAACACAACATAGAGTATTACGGATAGATGATCTTGATCATGTTAGGCAGCTCACAAGATCCAACAATGAAGCACAATGAGGAGAAGACAACCATCTAGCTACTGCTATGGACCCATAGTCCGGGGGTGAACTACTCACTCATCACTCCGGAGGCGACCATGGCGGTGTAGAGTCCTCCGGGAGATGAATCCCCTCTCCGGCGGGGTGCGGAGGAGATCTCCGAGAATCCCCGAGATGGGATTGGCGGCGGCGGCGTCTCGGTAAGGTTTTCCGTATCGTGGTTTTTCGCATCGGGGGTTTCGCGACGGAGGCTTTAAGTAGGCGGAAGGGCGAGTCGGGGGCCGACGAGGGGCCCACACCACAGGGCGGCGCGGGCCCCCTTGGCGCGCGCCGCCTTGTGGTTTGGCCACCTCGTGGCCCCACTTCGTATGCTCTTCGGTCTTCGGAAGGTTCGTGGCAAAATAGGCCCCTGGGTCTTGATTTCGTCCAATTCCGAGAATATTTCGTTACTAGGATTTCGAAACCAAAAACGACGAAAACGACAAGCGGCACTTCGGCATCTTGTTAATAGGTTAGTTCCGGAAAATGCACGAATATGACATAAAGTGTGCATAAAACATGTAGGTATCATCAATAATATGGCATAGAACATAAGAAATTATCGATACGTCGGAGACGTATCGAGACGCTCGCCTCCGCCAATCCCATCTCGGGGGATTCAGGGAGATCGCCTCCGCACTCTGCCGGAGAGGGGAATCATCACCCGGAGGGCTCTACATCATCATGCCCGCCTCCGGACTGATGCGTGAGTAGTTCATCCTTGGACTATGGGTCCATAGCAGTAGCTAGATGGTTGTCTTCTCCTCATTGTGCTATCATGTTAGATCTTGTGAGCTGCCTATCATGATCAAGATCATCTATTTGTAATGCTACATGTTGTGTTTGTTGGGATCCGATGAATATTGAATACTATGTCAAGTTGATTATCAATCTATCATATATATGTTGTTTATGTTCTTGCATGCTCTCCGTTGCTAGTAGAGGCTCACGGCCAAGTTGATACTTGTGACTCCAAGAGGGAGTATTTATGCTCGATAGTGGGTTCATGCCTCCATTGAATGCAGGACGAGTGACGAAAGTTCTAAGGTTGTGGATGTGTCTGTTGCCACTAGGGATAAAACATCAATGCTTTGTCTAAGGATATTTGTGTTGATTACATTACGCACCATACTTAATGCAATTGTTTGTTGTTTGCAACTTAATGTCTGGAAGGGGTGCGGATGCTAACTTCGAAGGTGGACTTTTTAGGCATAGATGCATGCTTGGATAGCGGTCTATGTACTTTGTCGTAATGCCTCGATTAAATCTCATAGTAATTATCATGATATGTATGTCATTCTCTATTTGTCAATTGCCCAATCTGTAATTTGTTCACCCAACATGCTATTTTGTTATCGGAGAGACACCACTAGTGAACTGTGGACCCCAGTCCATTCTTTTACATCTGAATACAATCTACTGCAATCTTTGTTCTCTGTTGTTTTCTACAAGCAAACATCATTCTCCACACCATACATTTAATCCTTTGTTTTCAGCAAGCCGGTGAGATTAACAACCTCACTGTTAAGTTGGGGCAAAGTATTTTGATTGTGTTGTGCAGGTTCCACGTTGGCGCCGGAATCCACAGTGTTGCGCCGCACTGCACTCCTTCACCAACAACCTTCACGTGGCCTTCATCTCCTACTGGTTCGATAACCTTGGTTTCATGCCGAGGAAAACTTGCATCAGCGTACGCATCACACCTTCCTCTTGGGGTTCCCGACGGACGTGTGCAAGCCCAAAACCCTTCGTGCCAGGCCGCTTCAGAAATCTTCCACATGTAATCTTCCAAGCCCGGCCCACCTCTGGATTTGTCTAAAATCTGGTGATAACAGCTTCTTTGACTGTTAAGTCTTTTTACTTGCATGCTGACTGTCGCTTATTATGATACTTCTGTCGAATAGGTTCTTTTTTGGATGTTGATGCCGAAAACCAACGGGTTGATGCGAGATCCAACGCACTTATCAAGCTTTCTCTGGATCATGGCTCCAATTCTTGGTCTACGCCTGACCGTACTCGACAAATTGTCAGATTCCAAGACCGTGCAGGCCAGGTCCAACAATACCTTGATTTTTGCACTAAGACTTTGGCCATGGTCTACAATGCTATGTTCCCACGAAATATTCAGCCCAAGACACTTCCCGAGTTGACGAACAAGTTCAAAAATGCTCAGCAGATCCATGGTTTTGTAAGAGCCCAGTTGGTAGCTGGCGCAAGATTTGCTCTGATTATGCTGCAAATTCGTCACTCGAAGTTGGATATGACCAAGGTCGTTGAAGTTGTTCATGCCAAGTTGAAGGGGCGGCGGAGATCTGTCGACAAAATCAATGAAAAGGTGACACCCGTAGCAGAGGATATGATCGATGATCTCCTGCGGATGGATGCTGACTTTTTCATGGAGGGTCATTATGCTGACTTCATGGATGCGTCTGCCGATGAAGATAGAGTCAACATAGATAACCTGATGTGTCGTGAATAAGGATTTGTTTTGTCCTGTCAAGATTTTTCCTTGTGAAGAGGCCTTGTATGTCATAAACCCTGTGTATATTTGTAGAATAACTTATCTATTTTTTTCCTTTCTTAAAGCCCCCGAGCGTTTCGGTGACTACTATTTTTACTGGTTTTGCGAGGTGTTTTGAACCAAGGCAAATAATTTTTATTGAATGTATATTGTATTTGCGGGTACGAGCCCCCGAGCCTGTCGAAGAAAAAAGATGTATATCACCAATATCTTTACTATATTGCAGCACCGCGAGTCCGCCTCATTAAAAACCTTCCAGCCCCACTCGGTGCCCTGAAAGGAAAAGAGTACGTCTGAAAACTCGCGGGCGTTTCAGTACATTGTATGTTTACATAGAAGACTATATTTCCACTTAAGCGTAAAATCGCCTAAGCTGCGCCACGTTCCAGGGATTTGGCTCCACCATCCCTATCTTCTTGTCCTTGATTCTGTACGCTCCTCCTTCGATTACTTCTGTGACGATGTATGGTCCCAGCGACTCGAGTTTTTCATGGCTGTCTTGTGTAAGCCGAAGAACTAAATCACCGACTTGGAAGGATCTTGGTCGCAATCGTTGACTGTGATAATTTTTCATATCTTGCTGATATTTGGTGACTCTGGAAAGTACTTCGTCACGAGCTCTGTCGAGTGCATCCACATCGTCTTCCAGCGCCTTTCTCGAGGTTTCTTCATCAAACTCCGTGATACGTCTCCGACGTATCGATAATTTCTTATGTTCTATGCCATATTATTGATGATACCTACATGTTTTATGCACACTTTATGTCATATTCGTGCATTTTCTGGAACTAACCTATTAACAAGATGCCGAAGTGCCGATTCTTGTTTTACGCTGTTTTTGGTTTCAGAAATCCTAGTAACGAAATATTCTCGGAATTGGACGAAATCAAGACCCAGGGGCCTATTTTGCCACGAACCTTCCAGAAGACCGAAAAGGATACGAAGTGGGGCGACGAGGCGCCGCCACCATAGGGCCGCGCGGCCAGAGGGGGGCCCGCGCCGCCCTATGGTGTAGGCCCCTCGTCGGCCCTCCGACTCGCCCTTCCGCCTACTTAAAGCCTCCGTCGCGAAACCCCCGAGGCGAAAAACCACGATACGGAAAACCTTCCGGAGACGCCGCCGCCGCCAATCCCATCTCGGGGGATTCCGGAGATCTCCTCCGGCACCCTGCCGGAGAGGGGATTCATCTCCCGGAGGACTCTACACCGCCATGGTCGCCTCCGGAGTGATGAGTGAGTAGTTCACCCCTGGACTATGGGTCCATAGCGGTAGCTAGATGGTTGTCTTCTCCTCATTGTGCTTCATTGTTGGATCTTGTGAGCTGCCTAACATGATCAAGATCATCTATATGTAATACTATATGTTGTGTTTGTCGGGATCCGATGGATAGAGAATACCATGTTATGTTAATTATCAAGTTATTACATATGTGTTGTTTATGATCTTGCATGCTCTCCGTTATTAGTAGAGGCTCTGGCCAAGTTTTTTACTCTTAACTCCAAGAGAGAGTATTTATGCTCGATAGTGGGTTCATGCCTGCATTGACACCTGGGACAGTGACAGAAAGTTCTAAGGTTGTGTTGTGCTGTTGCCACTAGGGATAAAACATTGGCGCTATGTCCAAGGATGTAGTTGTTGATTACATTACGCACCATACTTAATGCAATTGTCTGTTGTTTAGCAACTTAATACTCGGAGGGGTTCGGACGATAACCTGAAGGTGGACTTTTTAGGCATAGATGCGGTTGGATGGCGGTCTATGTACTTTGTCGTAATGCCCAATTAAATCTCACTTGTACTTATCATGACATGTATGTGCATTGTTATGCCCTCTCTATTTGTCAATTGC
The DNA here is from genome assembly GCF_022539505.1 of Lolium rigidum. Lineage (NCBI taxonomy): Eukaryota > Viridiplantae > Streptophyta > Magnoliopsida > Poales > Poaceae > Lolium > Lolium rigidum. The sequence goes on along the minus strand of NC_061512.1, from coordinate 87,559,034 downwards.
CCGATCGTAATTTGTTCACCCAACATGCTTTTATCTTATGGGAGAGACACCTCTAGTGAACTGTGGACCCCGGTCCATTCTTTTAATACTTGAAATACAAATCTGCTGCAATACTTGTTTTTACTGTTTTCTCTCGCAAACAATCATCTTCCACACAATACGGTTAATCCTTTGTTACAGCAAGCCGGTGAGATTGACAACCTCATCGTTTCGTTGGGGCAAAGTACTTTGGTTGTGTTGTGCAGGTTCCACGTTGGCGCCGGAATCTCCGGTGTTGCGCCGCACTACATCCCGCCGCCATCAACCTTCAACGTGCTTCTTGGCTCCTCCTGGTTCGATAAACCTTGGTTTCTTTCTGAGGGAAAACTTGCTGCTGTGCGCATCATACCTTCCTCTTGGGGTTCCCCAACGAACGTGTGAAATACACGCCATCAAGCATATTTTTTGGCGCCGTTGCCGGGGAGATCAAGACACGCTGCAAGGGGAGTCTCCACTTCCCAATCTCTTTACTTTGTTTTTGTCTTGCTTTATTTTATTTACTACTTTGTTTGCTGCATTATATCAAAACACAAAAAAATTAGTTGCTAGCTTTACTTTATTTACTGTCTTGCACTCTATATCAAAAACGCAAAAAAAAAAAAAGTTACTTGTTTTACTTTACTTAATATCATGCATGTTTTTATTTCACTAGTTAAGCATAATGGAAAACAACAAAAATATGAGAGATCTTTATGAACTTTATCTTGAATTAGGACATGATGTGTTTGAAGAGAGAATTAAAAAACCCCATGGAACTTTATATGCATGCTAATGGGAATGTTATTACTATGGATGCTTTGAACACCATTGTTGCTAATGCTATTGAAAATTCTAAGCTTGGGGAAGCTGGCTTTGATGAGCATGATATTTTTAGTCCCCCAAGCATTGAGGAGAAAATTTTCTTTGATGATACTATGCCTCCTATATTTGATGATGAGAATAATAATAATAGCTACTTTGTTGAATTTGCTCCCACTACAATTAATAAGAATGACTATGCTTATGTTGGGAGTAGTAATTATTTTATGCATGAGACTCATGATAAGAATGCTTTATGTGATAGTTATATTGTTGAGTTTGCTCATGATTCTACTGAAAGTTATTATGAGAGAGGAAAATATGGTTGTAGAAATTTTCATGTTACTAAAACACCTCTCTATGTGCTGAAATTTTTGAAGCTACACTTGTTTTATCTTCCTATGCTTGTCACTTTGCTCTTCATGAACTTGTTTATTTACAAAACTCCTATGCATAGGAAGCATGTTAGACTTAAATGTGTTTTGAATTTTCCTCTTGATGCTCTCTTTTGCTTCAAATACTATTTCTTGCGAGTGCATCATTAAAACTGCTGAGCCCATCTTAACGGCTATAAAGAAAGAACTTCTTGGGAGATAACCCATGTGTTTATTTTGCTACAGTACTTTGTTTTATATTTGTGTCTTGGAAGTTGTTTACTACTGTAGCAACCTCTCCTTATCTTAGTTTTATGTTTTGTTGTGCCAAGTAAAGTCTTTGATAGTAAAGTAAATACTAGATTTGGATTACTGCGCAGTTCCAGATTTCTTTGCTGCCACGAATCTGGGTCTACCTCTCTGTAGGTAGCTCAGAAAATTAAGCCAATTTACGTGCATGATCCTCAGATATGTACGCAACTTTCATTCAATTTGGGCATTTTCATTTGAGCAAGTCTGGTGCCCTAATAAAATCCATCTTTACGGACTGTTCTGTTTTGACAGATTCTGCCTTTTTATTTCGCATTGCCTCTTTTGCTATGTTGGATGAATTTCTTTGATCCATTAATGTCCAGTAGCTTTATGCAATGTCCAGAAGTGTTAAGAATGATTGTGTCACCTCTGAACATGTTAATTTTTATTGTGCACTAACCCTCTAATGAGTTGTTTCGAGTTTGGTGTGGAGGAAGTTTTCAAGGATCAAGAGAGGAGTATGATGCAATATGATCAAGGAGAGTGAAAGCTCTAAGCTTGGGGATGCCCCGGTGGTTCACCCCTGCATATTCTAAGAAGACTCAAGCGTCTAAGCTTGGGGATGCCCAAGGCATCCCCTTCTTCATCGACAACATTATCGAGTTCCTCCCCGAAACTATATTTTTATTCCGTCACATCTTATGCACTTTGCTTGGAGCGTCGGTTTGTTTTTGTTTTTGTTTTGTTTGAATAAAATGGATCCTAGCATTCAATTTATGGGAGAGAGACACGCTCCGCTGTAGCATATGGACAAGTATGTCCTTAGGCTCTACTCATAGTATTCATGGCGAAGTTTCTTCTTCGTTAAATTGTTATATGGTTGGAATTGGAAAATGCTACATGTAGTAACTCTAAAATGTCTTGGATAATTTGATACTTGGCAAATGTTGTGCTCATGTCTAAGCTCTTGCATCATATACTTTGCACCCGTTAATGAAGAAACACTTAGATCTTGCTAATTTGGTTTGCATATTTGGTTTCTCTAGAGTCTAGATAATATCTAGTATTGAGTTTTGAACAACAAGGAAGACGGTGTAGAGTTTTATAATGTTTACAATATGTCTTTTATGTGAGTTTTGCTGCACCGTTCATCCTTGTGTTTGTTTCAAATAACCTTGCTAGCCTAAACCTTGTATCGAGAGGGAATACTTCTCATGCATCCAAAATCCTTGAGCCAACCACTATGCCATTTGTGTCCACCATACCTACCTACTACATGGTATTTATCCGCCATTCCAAAGTAAATTGCTTGAGTGCTACCTTTAAAATTCCATCATTCACCTTTGCAATATATAGCTCATGGGACAAATAGCTTAAAAACTATTGTGGTATTGAATATGTACTTATGCACTTTATCTCCTATTAAGTTGCTTGTTGTGCGATAACCATGCCTCTGGGGACGCCATCAACTATTCTTTGTTGAATATCATGTGAGTTGCTATGCATGTCCGTCTTGTACGAAGTAAGAGAGATCTACCACCTTTATGGTTGGAGCATGCATATTGTTAGAGAAGAACATTGGGCCGCTAACTAAAGCCATGAATCATGGTGGAAGTTTCAGTTTTGGACATACATCCTCAATCTCATATGAGAATAATAATTGTTGCCACATGCTTATGCATTAAAGAGGAGTCCATTATCTGTTGTCTATGTTGTCCCGGTATGGATGTCTAAGTTGAGAATAATCAAAAGCGAGAAATCCAAAATGCGAGCTTTCTCCTTAGACCTTTGTACAGGCGGCATGGAGGTACCCCATTGTGACACTTGGTTAAAACATGTGCATTGCAAAGATCCGGTAGTCCAAGCTAATTAGGACAAGGTGCGGGCACTATTAGTATACTATGCATGAGGCTTGCAACTTGTAAGATATAATTTACATAACTCATATGCTTTATTACTACCGTTGACAAAATTGTTTCATGTTTTCAAAATAAAAGCTCTAGCACAAATATAGCAATCGATGCTTTCCTCTTTGAAGGACCATTCTTTTTACTTTTATGTTGAGTCAGTTCACCTATCTCTCTCCACCTCAAGAAGCAAACACTTGTGTGAACTATGCATTGATTCCTACATACTTGCATATTGCACTTGTTATATTACTCTATATTGACAATTATCCATGAGATATACATGTTACAAGTTGAAAGCAACCGCTGAAACTTAATCTTCCTTTGTGTTGCTTCAATACCTTTACTTTGATTTATTGCTTTATGAGTTAACTCTTATGCAAGACTTATTGATGCTTGTCTTGAAGTACTATTCATGAAAAGTCTTTGCTTTATGATTCACTTGTTTACTCATGTCATTACCATTGTTTTGATCACTCGCATTCATTACATATGTTTACAAATAGTATGATCAAGGTTATGATGGCATGTCACTTCAGAAATTATCTTTGTTATCGTTTTACTCGCTCGGGACGAGCGAGAACTAAGCTTGGGGATGCTTGATACGTCTCCGACGTATCGATAATTTCTTATTTTCTATGCCATATTATTGATGATACCTACATGTTTTATGCACACTTTATGTCATATTCGTGCATTTTCCGGAACTAACCTATTAACAAGATGCCGAAGTGCCGATTCTTGTTTTCTAGCTGTTTTTGGTTTCGAAATCCTAGTAACGAAATATTCTCGGAATTGGACGAAATCAAGACCCAGGGGCCTATTTTGCCACGAATCTTCCAGAAGACCGAAAAGGATACGAAGTGGGGTGACGAGGCGCCGCCACCATAGGGCCGCGCGGCCAGAGGGGGGCCCGCGCCGCCCTATGGTGTGGGCCCCTCGTTAGCCCTCCGACTCGCCCTTCCGCCTACTTAAAGCCTCCGTCGCGAAACCCCTGAGGCGAAAAACCACGATACGGAAAACCTTCCAGAGACGCCGCCGCCGCCAATCCCATCTCGGGGGATTCTGGAGATCTCCTCCGGCACCCTGCCGGAGAGGGGATTCATCTCCCGGAGGACTCTACACCGCCATGGTCGCCTCCGGAGTGATGAGTGAGTAGTTCACCCCTGGACTATGGGTCCATAGCAGTAGCTAGATGGTTGTCTTCTCCTCATTGTGCTTCATTGTTGGATCTTGTGAGCTGCCTAACATGATCAAGATCATCTATCTGTAATACTATATGTTGTGTTTGTCGGGATCCGATGGATAGAGAATACCATGTTATGTTAATTATCAAGTTATTACATATGTGTTGTTTATGATCTTGCATGCTCTCCGTTATTAGTAGAGGCTCTGGCCAAGTTTTTACTCTTAACTCCAAGAGGGAGTATTTATGCTCGATAGTGGGTTCATGCTCGCATTGACACACGGGACGAGTGACAGAAAGTTCTAAGGTTGTGTTGTGCTCGTTGCCACTAGGGATAAAACATTGGCGCTATGTCCAAGGATGTAGTTGTTGATTACATTACGCACCATACTTAATGCAATTGTCCGTTGTTTAGCAACTTAATACTGGAGGGGGTTCGGACGATAACCCGAAGGTGGACTTTTTAGGCATAGATGCGGTTGGATGGCGGTCTATGTACTTTGTCGTAATGCCCAATTAAATCTCACTTGTACTTATCATGACATGTATGTGCATTGTTATGCCCTCTCTATTTGTCAATTGCCCGACTGTAATTTGTTCACCCAACATGCTTTTATCTTATGGGAGAGACACCTCTAGTGAACTGTGGACCCCGGTCCATTCTTTTAATACTGAAATACAAATCTGCTGCAATACTTGTTTTTACTTGTTTTCTCTCGCAAACAATCATCTTCCACACAATACGGTTAATCCTTTGTTACAGCAAGCCGGTGAGATTGACAACCTCATCTGTTTCGTTGGGGCAAAGTACTTTGGTTGTGTTGTGCGGGTTCCACGTTGGCGCCGGAATCTCTAGTGTTGCGCCGCACTACATCCCGCCGCCATCAACCTTCAACGTGCTTCTTGGCTCCTCCTGGTTCGATAAACCTTGGTTTCTTTCTGAGGGAAAACTTGCTGCTGTGCGCATCATACCTTCCTCTTGGGGTTCCCCAACGAACGTGTGAAATACACGCCATCACTCCGCCACTCTCGGGGAATTGTGTTCTATTTCTATCGGCAATACTCCCTCATCTCCATGAACCAGAAAAAATGGAGTTTCATGTGTTGCTGTGTTGGGTGTTGTTCGTATGCTCCATAACACGCTGGGTAACTCCTCCGGCCAAGTGTGTCGGGCTTTTTCCAAAGGTGCGAACAGGCGCTTCTTGATACCGCTGCAGATGATGCCATTTGCTTTCTCGACTTGACCATTGGTTTGTGGGCGTGCGGCTGATGCAAAATTTAGTTTGATGCATACTTCTGCACAATAAGCCTTGAATTCCTTTGAAGTAAAGTTGCTACCATTGTCTGTGACGATGCTATGAGGAACTCCAAACCGAAAAACGATGCTTTTGACGAACTTGAACGTTGATGCTTGCGTCCGGCGAGTTTATTGGTTTTGCCTCAACCCACTTGGTAAACTTGTCGACAGCTACGATCACATACTCGTATCCTCCTGACCATGCCTTGTGCATTTTGCCCACCATATCAAGACCCCATTGAGCAAAGGGCCATAACAATGGTATTGGCATCAGTTCTGCTGCCGGAGAATGACGTTTTGCGGCAAACCTTTGACACACATCACATGTACGTACTATGTCCTTTGCATCCTCAATGGTTGTTAGCCAATAAAATCCTGCTCTGAAGACCTTGGCCGCGATAGCTTGACTGCTTGCGTGGTGTCCGCAAACGCCCTCATGTACATCCTTTAAAAGTAGTCGACCTTCTTCGGCTGTGACGCACCGCTGTAAAACTCCCGATATACTTCTCTTATAAAGTTCGCCTTTGACCACAGTGAAGGCTTTGGACCGTCGAATAATTCGCCTTGCTTCTACTGGATCTTCGGGTACTTCCTTCCTTGCGATATATGCGATATAAGCCTGCATCCAAGGGATTTGTACCACCATCACCTCATGCGACTCTTCTTCATCTTCCGATATACTTGCTTCTGTTGCTTCTGGAGCCCCCGGGCCTTTCTCGACCTTTTCCTTTCTCTTTGGCTGTTTCATTGCCTTGGTCGATCTTTCACTTATCTCCTCCCAAAATACCCCGGGTGGTATTGCTAAACACTGTGACCCGATGTTTGCCAAAACATCGGCTTCATCATTACTGAGTCTACTAACATGATTTACCTCACATCCATCGAAGAGCCTTTCTAACTCATTGTATAACTCCTTGTATGCTATCATGATGTCGTTGACTGCGTCACATTGGTTCATCACCTGTTGAGCCACCAATTGGGAGTCGCCGAATATTTTTAATCGGGTCGCACCACAGGCTTTCGCCATCTTCATCCCATGTATCAGCGCTTCGTACTCTGTCTCGTTGTTAGAGGCGTTAGGGAACGTCGTTCGCAGTACATACTTTAACTTGTCTCCTTGGGGTGAAACTAGTATCACGCCTGCTCCAGCTCCTTCTAACCGTTTGGACCCGTAGAAATTCATAGTCCAAGTTCTCGACAAATCTGGGGGTCCCGTATTTTGCAGCTCCATCCACTCCGCGACGAAGTCTGGCAATATCTGCGATTTTATTGCTTTTCTTTTTTCATATGTGATGTCCCGAGGGGAAAGCTCTATTCCCCAAAGGGAGACACGACCCGTAGCTTCTGGGTTATTCAGTATATTGGACAAAGGCGCCTCATTGACCACTATTATCGGGTGTGCCGAGAAATAGTGTCGCAACTTTCTTGCTGTTGTGAATACTTCGTACGCCAGCTTCTGATAATGCGGGTATCGTTGTTTTGAAGGAGATAAAACTTCGCTGATGAAGTATACCGGCCTCTGTACTCCATGGAGTTTTCCTTCTTCTTCGCGCTCAACCACAAGTACTGTGCTGACCACCTGAGGTGTGGCCGCGATATACAACAGGAGAGGTTCTTTTTTCCTTTGGTGCCACCAGTATTGGTGGTGTCGAGATTGTGCGCTTGAGATCCTCGAAAGCTCTATCTGCTTCCTCATTCCACTCGAACTTTTCTCCTTGCTTAATCAAGGCGTAAAACGGCAACGCCTTTTCTCCTAGCTCGGCGACGAATCTGCTTAAAGCTGCGACTCGTCCAGTTAACTGTTGTATCTCCTTTAACTTTGTTGGCTTCCGCATCGTCACGATGGCCTGAATTTTCTCCGGGTTAGCCTCGATTCCTCTTGCTGACACTAGGAACCCGAGAAGTTCTCCCGCAGGGACGCCGAAAGAGCACTTCGTCGGATTTAACTTGAGGCAGAACTTGTCGAGGTTGTCGAAGGTTTCCTTGAGATCATCGATCAAAGTTGACCCCTTCTTTGTTGTTATGACGACATCGTCAATGTACACCTGAACGTTCTTGCCAATCTGCGTGGCAAGGCACTTTTGCATCATCCGCTGATATGTTGCACCCGCGTTTTTCAACCCGAAGGGCATTGTTCTGTAGCAGAACACGCCATAGGGGGTAATGAAAGCTGTTTTGACTTCATCTTCTTCCTTTAGTCGAATCTGGTTGTAACCAGAATATGCATCCAAGAAGGAAAGATGTTCACAACCTGCCGTGGAGTCGATAATTTGATCAATCCTTGGGAGGGGAAAGTGATCCTTTGGACAATGTTTATTGAGACACGTGAAGTCAACGCACATGCGAAGGACCTCTGTATTTTTCTTCGGGACCAGCACTGGGTTTGCTACCCACGTGGCTTCTGTGTATATCTCTTTGATAAACCCAGCTTCTCTGAGTCGATTAATTTCTGACAGCATAGCTTTGCGGTTTGGTTCCGAAAAACACCGCAAAGGTTGTCTAATTGGTCTGGCCAATGGATCCAAGTTAAGGGGGTGCTCGGCAAGTTCCCTGGGTACTCCTGGCATGTCAGCTGGACACCATGCGAAGATTTCCCAGCGCTCATGGAGGAACTCGACGAGCGCGCTTTCCTATGCGAAGTCCATGTTTGTGGCGATAGCTATCGTCTTCTTGGGATCTGTCGGATGTATTTGTACTTCCTTCGAGTTCTTGGTGGTATCAAAGGTTGGTTCTTTGAGAGGCCTCCCGACATCTGGTAACACATCGTAATCTGTTGTCAGCTTTGACGCCATGTATTCTTCCTGCATCCCGAATGTTTCTGATAGCCGGTGAAAATCCTTGTCGCACTTGTCCGCTAGCGCAAAACTGCCTTTTACTGTAATTGGTCCCTTAGGTCCCGGGAGCCGCCACAACAAGTATGTGTAGTGTGGTACTGCCATGAATCTGGCATATGCGGGTCGTCCCAATAAAGCATGATACTGTGATGGGAAGTCCACGACTTCGAATTCCAGCCTTTCTATCCTGTAATTCTCTCGGGTTCCAAACTGAACGTCGAGATTGATTTTCCCCAGTGGATAACTTGGCTGGTCTGGTGTGATACCATGGAAATGCGTATCCGTTGGTTTTAAGTTTGCCAGGGATATATACATCTTCCTCAATGTATCTACGTACATAAGGTTTAAACTGCTGCCTCCATCTATAAATACTCGCGACATGTCGAATCCTGCGATCACCGCTGGTAAGATTAGAGCTGATTGCCCTGGTTGAGGAACTTGCTGCGGGTGGTCTGCTATGGTTAAGCCAATGTCCTGTCCCGGCCAATTCAGATACTCTATTGTTGGTGGCGGCATCTTCTCGTCCATGAAAACTTGTCGCGAAATTACTTTCTGAGCTATGTTAGATGGCTCAGCTTTCTGAATCATCGAGACCGCACCGTTGGTATCGATGTAAGGCGGTGGTTGTGGAGCTGCCGCTATTCTCAACTGATGCCGATTTTCGTCCGTAATTGCGGGAGGAGGCGGAAGATGAACGTCACTCCTTGGCCCCTGAGGGTATCTGTTTGCTGCCTGTGCGTTGGCATGTCCTGCAAACCTATTCAATGCGTGAAAAGTTCGACAGTCTTTCTGCAAGTGTCTGATACGTCTCCGACGTATCGATAATTTCTTATGATCCATGCCATATTATTGATGATACCTACATGTTTTATGCACACTTTATGTCATATTCGAGCATTTTACGGAACTAACCTATTAACAAGATGCCGAAGTGCCGATTCTTGTTTTCTGCTGTTTTTGGTTTCAGAAATCCTAGTAACGAAATATTCTCGGAATTGGACGAAATCAAGACCCAGGGGACTATTTTGCCACGAACCTTCCAGAAGACCGAAAGGGATATGAAGTGGGGCGACGAGGCGCCGCCACCATAGGGCCGCGCGGCCAGAGGGGGGCCCGCGCCGCCCTATGGTGTGGGCCCCTCGTCAGCCCTCCGACTCGCCCTTCCGCCTACTTAAAGCCTCCGTCGCGAAACCCCCGATGCAAAAAACCACGATACGGAAAACCTTCCGGAGATGCCGCCGCCGCCAATCCCATCTCGGGGGATTACGGAGATCTCCTCCGGCACCTCGCCGGAGAGGGGATTCATCTCCCGGAGGACTCTACACCGCCATGGTCGCCTCCGGAGTGATGAGTGAGTAGTTCACCCCTGGACTATGGGTCCATAGCGAGTAGCTAGATGGTTGTCTTCTCCTCATTGTGCTTCATTGTTGGATCTTGTGAGCTGCCTAACATGATCAAGATCATCTATCCGTAATACTCTATGTTGTGTTTGTCGGGATCCGATGGATAGAGAATACCATGTTATGTTAATTATCAAGTTATTACATATGTGTTGTTTATGATCTTGCATGCTCTTCGTTATTAGTAGAGGCTCCGGCCAAGTTTTTGCTCTTAACTCCAAGAGGGAGTATTTATGCTCGATAGTGGGTTCATGCCCGCATTGACACCAGGACGATGTGACGAAAGTTCTAAGGTTGTGTTGTGCTTGTTGCCACTAGGGATAAAACATTGGCGCTATGTCCGAGGATGTAGTTGTTGATTACATTACGCACCATACTTAATGCAATTGTCCGTTGTTTAGCAACTTAATACCGGAGGGGTTCGGACGATAACCTGAAGGTGGACTTTTTAGGCATAGATGCGGTTGGATGGCGGTCTATGTACTTTGTCGTAATGCCCAATTAAATCTCACTCGTACTTATCATGACATGTATGTGCATTGTTATGCCCTCTCTATTTGTCAATTGCCCGACTGTAATTTGTTCACCCAACATGCTTTTATCTTATGGGAGAGACACCTCTAGTGAACTGTGGACCCCGGTCCATTCTTTTAATACTGAAATACAAATCTGTTGCAATACTTGTTTTTACTATTTTCTCTGCAAACAATCATCTTCCACACAATACGGTTAATCCTTTGTTACAGCAAGCCGGTGAGATTGACAACCTCACTGTTTCGTTGGGGCAAAGTACTTTGGTTGTGTTGTGCGGGTTCCACGTTGGCGCCGGAATCCCCGGTGTTGCGCCGCACTACATCCCGCCGCCATCAACCTTCAACGTGCTTCTTGGCTCCTCCTGGTTCGATAAACCTTGGTTTCTTTACGAGGGAAAACTTGCTGCTCGTGCGCATCATACCTTCCTCTTGGGGTTCCCCAACGAACGTGTGAAATACACGCCATCAAGCATATTTTCTGGCGCCGTTGCCGGGGAGATCAAGACACGCTGCAAGGGGAGTCTCCACTTCCCAATCTCTTTACTTTGTTTTTGTCTTGCTTTATTTTATTTACTACTTTGTTTGCTGCATTATATCAAAACACAAAAAAATTAGTTGCTAGCTTTACTTTATTTACTTGTCTTGCACTCTATATCAAAAACACAAAAAAAAATTAGTTACTTGTTTTACTTTACTTAATATCATGCATGTTTTTATTTCACTAGTTAAGCATAATGGAAAACAACAAAAATATGAGAGATCTTTATGAACTTTATCTTGAATTAGGACATGATGTGTTTGAAGAGAGAATTAAAAAACCCATGGAACTTTATATGCATGCTAATGGGAATGTTATTACTATGGATGCTTTGAACACCATTGTTGCTAATGCTATTGAAAATTCTAAGCTTGGGGAAGCTGGCTTTGATGAGCATGATATTTTTAGTCCCCCAAGCATTGAGGAGAAAATTTTCTTTGATGATACTATGCCTCCTATATTTGATGATGAGAATAATAATAATAGCTACTTTGTTGAATTTGCTCCCACTACAATTAATAAGAATGACTATGCTTATGTTGGGAGTAGTAATTATTTTATGCATGAGACTCATGATAAGAATGCTTTATGTGATAGTTATATTGTTGAGTTTGCTCATGATGCTACTGAAAGTTATTATGAGAGAGGAAAATATGGTTGTAGAAATTTTCATGTTACTAAAACACCTCTCTATGTGCTGAAATTTTTGAAGCTACACTTGTTTTATCTTCCTATGCTTGTCACTTTGCTCTTCATGAACTTGTTTATTTACAAGATTCCTATGCATAGGAAGTATGTTAGACTTAAATATGTTTTGGATTTGCTTCTTGATGCTCTCTTTTGCTTCAAATACTATTTCTTGCGAGTGCATCATTAAAACTGCTTGAGCCCATCTTAATGGCTATAAAGAAAGAACTTCTTGGGAGATAACCCATGTGTTATTTTGCTACAGTACTTGGTTTTTATTTTGTGTCTTGGAAGTTGTTTACTACTGTAGCAACCTCTCCTTATCTTAGTTTTATGTTTTGTTGTGCCAAGTAAAGTCTTTGATAGTAAAGTAAATACTAGATTTGGATTACTGCGCAGTTCCAGATTTCTTTGCTGTCACGAATCTGGGTCTACCTCCCTGTAGGTAGCTCAGAAAATTAAGCCAATTTACGTGCATGATCCTCAGATATGTACGCAACTTTCATTCAATTTGGGCATTTTCATTTGAGCAAGTCTGGTGCCCTAATAAAATCCATCTTTACGGACTGTTCTGTTTTGACAGATTCTGCCTTTTTATTTCGCATTGCCTCTTTTGCTATGTTGGATGAATTTCTTTGATCCATTAATGTCCAGTAGCTTTATGTAATGTCCAGAAGTGTTAAGAATGATTGTGTCACCTCTGAACATGTTAATTTTTATTGTGCACTAACCCTCTAATGAGTTGTTTCGAGTTTGGTGTGGAGGAAGTTTTCAAGGATCAAGAGAGGAGTATGATGCAATATGATCAAGGAGAGTGAAAGCTCTAAGCTTGGGGATGCCCCGGTGGTTCACCCCTGCATATTATAAGAAGACTCAAGCGTCTAAGCTTGGGGATGCCCAAGGCATCCCCTTCTTCATCGACAACATTATCAGGTTCCTCCCCTGAAACTATATTTTTATTCCGTCACATCTTATGCACTTTGCTTTGAGCGTCGGTTTGTTTTTGTTTTTGTTTTGTTTGAATAAAATGGATCCTAGCATTCACTTTATGGGAGAGAGACACGCTCCGCTGTAGCATATGGACAAGTATGTCCTTAGGCTCTACTCATAGTATTCATGGCGAAGTTTCTTCTTCGTTAATTTGTTATATGGTTGGAATTGGAAAATACTACATGTAGTAATTCTAAAATGTCTTGGATAATTTGATACTTGGCAATTGTTGTGCTCATGTTTAAGCTCTTGCATCATATACTTTGCACCCATTAATGAAGAAACACTTAGAGCTTGCTAATTTGGTTTGCATATTTGGTTTCTCTAGAGTCTAGATAACATCTAGTATTGAGTTTTGAACAACAAGGAAGACGGTGTAGAGTCTTATAATGTTTACAATATGTCTTTTATGTGAGTTTTGCTGTACCGTTCATCCTTGTGTTTGTTTCAAATAACCTTGCTAGCCTAAACCTTGTATCGAGAGGGAATACTTCTCATGCATCCAAAATCCTTGAGCCAACCACTATGCCATTTGTGTCCACCATACCTACCTACTACATGGTATTTATCCGCCATTCCAAAGTAAATTGCTTGAGTGCTACCTTTAAAATTCCATCATTCACCTTTGCAATATATAGCTCATGGGACAAATAGCTTAAAAACTATTGTGGTATTGAATATGTACTTATGCACTTTATCTCTTATTAAGTTGCTTGTTGTGCGATAACCATGCTTCTGGGGACGTCATCAACTATTCTTTGTTGAATATCATGTGAGTTGTTATGCATGTCCGTCTTGTCTGAAGTAAGAGAGATCTACCACCTTTATGGTTGGAGCATGCATATTGTTAGAGAAGAACATTGGGCCGCTAACTAAAGCCATGAATCATGGTGGAAGTTTCAGTTTTGGACATACATCCTCAATCTCATATGAGAATAATAATTGTTGTCACATGCTTATGCATTTGAGAGGAGTCCATTATCTGTTGTCCATGTTGTCCCGGTATGGATGTCTAAGTTGAGAATAATCAAAAGCGAGAAATCCAAAATGCGAGCTTTCTCCTTAGACCTTTGTACGGGCGGCATGGAGGTACCCCATTGTGACACTTGGTTAAAACATGTGCATTGCAAAGATCCGGTAGTCCAAGCTAATTAGGACAAGGTGCGGGCACTATTAGTATACTATGCATGAGACTTGCAACTTGTAAGATATAATTTACATAACTCATATGCTTTATTACTACCGTTGACAAAATTGTTTCATGTTTTCAAAATAAAAGCTCTAGCACAAATATAGCAATCGATGCTTTCCTCTTTGAAGGACCTTTCTCTTTACTTTTATGTTGAGTCGGTTCACCTATCTCTCTCCACCTCAAGAAGCAAACACTTGTGTGAACTGTGCATTGATTCCTACATACTTGCATATTGCACTTGTTATATTACTCTATGTTGACAATTATCCATGAGATATACATGTTACAAGTTGAAAGCAACAGCTGAAACTTAATCTTCCTTTGTGTTGTTTCAATACCTTTACTTTGATTTATTGCTTTATGAGTTAACTCTTATGCAAGACTTATTGATGCTTGTCTTGAAGTACTATTCATGAAAAGTCTTTGCTTTATGATTCACTTGTTTACTCATGTCATTACCATTGTTTTGATCGCTGCATCCACTACATATGTTTACAAATAGTATGATCAAGGTTATGATGGCATGTCACTTCAGAAATTATCTTTGTTATCGCTTTACCTGCTCGGGACGAGCAGAACTAAGCTTGGGGATGCTTGATACGTCTCCGACGTATCGATAATTTCTTATGATCCATGCCATATTATTGATGATACCTACATGTTTTATGCACACTTTATGTCATATTCGTGCATTTTCTGGAACTAACCTATTAACAAGATGCCGAAGTGCCGATTCGTTGTTTTCTGCTGTTTTTGGTTTCAGAAATCCTAGTAACGAAATATTCTCGGAATTGGACGAAATCAAGACCCAGGGGCCTATTTTGCCACGAACCTTCCAGAACACCGAAAGGGATACGAAGTGGGGCGACGAGGCGCCGCCACCATAGGGTCGCGCGGCCGGAGGGGGCCCGCGCCGCCCTATGGTGTGGGCCCCTCGTCGGCCCTCCGACTCTGCCCTTCCGCCTACTTAAAGCCTCCGTCGCGAAACCCCGATGCGAAAAACCACGATACGGAAAACCTTCCGGAGACGCCGCCGCCGCCAATCCCATCTCGGGGGATTCCGGAGATCTCCTCCGGCACCCCTGCCGGAGAGGGGATTCATCTCCCGGAGGACTCTACACCGCCATGGTCGCCTCCGGAGTGATGAGTGAGTAGTTCACCCCTGGACTATGGGTCCATAGCAGTAGCTAGATGGTTGTCTTCTCCTCATTGTGCTTCATTGTTGGATCTTGTGAGCTGCCTAACATGATCAAGATCATCTATCCGTAATACTCTATGTTGTGTTTGTCGGGATCCGATGGATAGAGAATACCATGTTATGTTAATTATCAAGTTATTACATATGTGTTGTTTATGATCTTGCATGCTCTCCGTTATTAGTAGAGGCTCTGGCCAAGTTTTTGCTCTTAACTCCAAGAGGGAGTATTTATGCTCGATAGTGGGTTCATGCTCGCATTGACACACGGGACGAGTGACGAGAAAGTTCTAAGGTTGTGTTGTCTTGTTGCCACTAGGGATAAAACATTGGCGCTATGTCCGAGGATGTAGTTGTTGATTACATTACGCACCATACTTAATGCAATTGTCCGTTGTTTAGCAACTTAATACCGGAGGGGTTCGGACGATAACCTCGAAGGTGGACTTTTTAGGCATAGATGCGGTTGGATGGCGGTCTATGTACTTTGTCGTAATGCCCAATTAAATCTCATTGTACTTATCATGACATGTATGTGCATTGTTATGCCCTCTTTATTTGTCAATTGCCCGACTGTAATTTGTTCACCCAACATGCTTTTATCTTATGGGAGAGACACCTCTAGTGAACTGTGGACCCCGGTCCATTCTTTAATACTTGAAATACAAATCTGCTGCAATACTTGTTTTTACTTGTTTTCTCTGCAAACAATCATCTTCCACACAATACGGTTAATCCTTTGTTACAGACAAGCCGGTGAGATTGACAACCTCACTCTGTTTCGTTGGGGCAAAGTACTTTGGTTGTGTTGTGCAGGTTCCACGTTGGCGCCGGAATCCCTGGTGTTGCGCCGCACTACATCCCGCCGCCATCAACCTTCAACGTGCTTCTTGGCTCCTCCTGGTTCGATAAACCTTGGTTTCTTTCTGAGGGAAAACTTGCTGCTGTGCGCATCATACCTTCCTCTTGGGGTTCCCCAACGAACGTGTGAAATACACGCCATCAGTGTCCTGACTGCCTCTTTCCATTGTTGTCGAGATAAAAGTGCATTTGGCATGGTCCGTTCATCATATCTTCGGGAGATATGTATGGCCTTTGGAACCTTGGACCATTATTTTGCCTATTTGGACGTGAGCCATCCTTGTAGTCGCTGCGCTCCTCGCCACTATTTTGATAATCATTGCGATTGTTTCCTCCATTATTTCCTCGAAAACCAGCCGATATTTGGCCTGGAGCATCGTAATCTGAGAACTGTCGAGGGAATCGTCGTCTATTTTGAAAATTTCGACTGCGGTCTTCCTCAGGCGACCTTTGCCGTTTGTTGTGAACATCATCTTTTCCGTCCGCCCACCTATTCGCTATTTCCATGAGTGATGCTATTGTCTTCGGGTTGGTTCTTCCCAAATCCTCGACAAAGTCCCTCCTTCGAATACCAGCAACAAATGCATCTATCACTCTCTCGTCGGATATATTTTCTGCCGAGTTCTTGATAATGTTCCACCGCTGGATATACGTTCTCATTGACTCGTCGTATTTCTGTCTGCAGGCCCTCAATTGCTCCAATGATGCAGGCTTCTTGCACGTGGATCAAAAATTCTTCACGAATATATCCTCGAAACTTTCCCAGTTGTCGATAGACCCAGGAGATAACTTCCTTATCCACGATCGTGCAGCACCACTTAAGTGTACTTGAATGCTCTGCATGGCTGTTGCTCTAGTTCCGCCCACTAACTTTACCGTCTCGAGATACTCAATTAGCCAATCCTCAGGATCTTGTGATCCATCGAATTTTTTATAACTATCGGGTAACTTAAACCCTGACGGAACTCGAGTTCTACGGACTCGTCTCGTAAAGCACGGAAGTCCGCACATATCTTCTTCATCAACCTCTGGCGAGTGCCGACGTTCCGTTCTTTCTTGTCGCGCTCTGTCCACTCTTGCTTGCGTTGCTGTGTCTCTTGCCCCACTTGTTCTCGCGGGATCTTGCCCTGCTGCAGCGGGTCGTGGACTATTTTGCCTTGCAGATCCTTCGGGAGGCGTGCTTGCGAACGTTGTTCCCATGGCTCCAACTCCTGCCATGGCCATGTTATATAACGCTTCTCTTGGATCTCCGGGAGGTGGCCTGGATGCGAGGATGAAAGCTTGTGTCGCCATGTATCCAGCTTCTGGTGTTTTGAGAATAATATTCCCCCTCGTGTCAATTGACATAAAGGACATGTCGAGGTTTTGAACTAAATTCTCCTTGTCAGCCTCAGGTATATTTTGCAGCCGAGATCTCGCTCTGTTTCGAGATGCTCCGTGACTATCTCCCGAAGTACATGATTGTTGGCTCAACTCCGCCCTTCGCCTGCTTGACGCGGAAGCCGCGGCTTGCCTCCTATCCAGCTCAATTTTCTGCTTTTCGAGCTCCCGCCTAGTACGGACGAGTCTGTATTGATATGCCTGTAACTCTTCAGCTGTCGCCGTTACAGTCATTGGCTCTGTGCCATCAATGGCTCTTGCAACTCTATCCCACACTGTTTGCGGAAATTGCACCATCTCTCATGTTTCAGGTCCAATATATTTAGTTCCCAAACCTCGCGTAAGATCCGCGGGGTCGACATACGGATTTCCCGCGTCATCGAATTTTTTTGATGTCTCCTCTTGTGGGCGACTTGTATCTCCAATGGAGTAGATTTGTTCCGGTGGGTGTGACCGTTAGTACCGGAAATAGCAGATTTTCTACATCTGAGATCTGCGAGACGATCAGGTCGAACACGGGGTGGGAAAATGGAGCGGAAATTGATTGATTTCGTGGGCAAATGGTGGAATTGGCCGGTGAAAATTGGAGGAAGTGTAGATCAACACCAAAGACAACTGATCTGTGGACCAAAACCACAAAAAACGCAACAATCCTGAGATCCAAATTCGAGCTATTTTTTGGGGCAAAATTTTTGGGAATTTTTTTGGGCGAAATTGATGAAATTGAAGGGTCAAATCCATGACAACCTTTGCTCTGATACCATATGATGCGGGCTGAGCCCGTGTGGGTTGCCCGATCTCACGAATTCGACCAAAAACACGAGGGGGTGAGAGATGAACACAAGAACACGATGAACACACGCACAAATAATCCGAGACAATCCAGTTTGTTCTCGAAGGCCCGAACCACCTTCCCGATAGAAGCTCTCAAGGAAAAGACACAAGGTAGAAGTCCCGAGAGAAAGATCGGTGAATCAAATCCAATAGATCTAGAAGGGTGAAAAGATCAATGTTGGTAGAAGTGCAAGTAAAAGACCCAAAGGTAGAAGGGCAAGCAAAAGACCAACCATTGATAGAAATCACCAAAGAGATCACAAGGATTCGATAAGGAGATCGAGTCATGCAATAGATTGGAAATCTCAGGAGGGGTTTCCCTAATCCACAAAGGGATAATAGAGGCATAAGCCAAGTTCATCTAAACATTTTCTCTCCCTCGTGAAGGTGGGGGTAGGTGCCTATTTATAGGTAGACGGCTGAAGGGGTAAGTTACAAGCCAAATGCTGAAATCTGGCTGAAACTCGACAGGGCGGAAGTACCGGCCTTTGGGGGCGGTAGTTCCGGCCGGGCGGTAGTACCGGCCAACTTCCGGAAACGACCTCCTTGCTTGCAGTAGTGTCCAGGGCGTCTTGGCACAATTCCGGAAGTAGAGCGGAACTTGGGCGGTAGTACCGGCGGGCGGAAGTTCCGGCTGCAGCTCCTTCAGCGCGAGCATCTTCGGTCTTAGACGGCATCTGGGCGGAAGTACCGGTCGGGTCGGGCGGTAGTTCCGGCCCTTGTGTCGTCGTCGATAGTATCGACCGTGATGGGCGGTAGTACCGGCCTGGAGCGTCCAGCTCCTCTTCCTCCTCCTCTTCCATGCTTCCGTGACATCGACCTTGCGTCCTCGGGTCTCCATGCCATCATCCCTTCCCTCCGTACTTGTCGTTGAGTTCCTATCATCAAGATATGACGGAGTATGAAGTAGTATATTGTCCCAAATAGACGATTCTAGGCACACATAAAGGAGAAGATTCACCTTTGCGTGCCGTGTTGGCGATGAAGCACATTATGCGGTGAAGACCAAAAGTTGCCCCGTATCAATATGTCCCAACCGAATCAGAACTGATTTTAACTTGGTCGGTAGTGCCGCTGGGTGACCTCCTTCCAGGTTGTGTCTGCCTCCCGCTCCTCCCTCGCGCATGTATGAGATTATCTTCATGTCCAGCTTCTCTTCTCTCATGTGCAATGCTTGCCTCTCCATCGAACCTAATCATACATAGGTGCATAGACATTCTCATAAATCAAAGCATTACTATCAAACAGGAAAGAATTCACCTTATAGTAATCATCAATTAGACTTAATATATCTTTCCAGCTCAAACATGTACAATCATCATACTATATGAGTATGTCCTCGTCATCTAGATTACAATCTTAAACTACCAAGTATATCTAGTATATCTAGATGTAGTATACTCTAATACGATTTTATCTCCATGTGTAATTCTCATTCGATTTTATCTCCGTGTGTAATTCTCATTCATCCTCCGCCTGAGAAATCCCCATCCTCCACCACGTCAATCCGTGAAGATCGGGCAAAACCCCGGTCTTAGCCCACATCACCTCTCCTCCTGCACATGGGGCCGCTGAACGCCACGTGTGGAGGGCGCATTTTTGCGGTGCGCAGATGCGGCGCGTCATCATCGAGGCGTGTGCAGGAGACCAAGCTGAGTGGCAGGCACACACCTCAAAGAAAGCGCGCCGCGGAGCGCTGTCCCAATGCAACCACAACTCGCCCGTGTGGGTGGGTATCATCCTACGCACCAAAGACGGCGAGGTGGGGCCGTCCCGGGTGAGGCAACCCACTGGAACTCGTTCGCCACCGTTGTCACCAACATGTGGGAACGCGTGAAATGCCGCCAAGACACCGCATATGAGGACCGGAACATGGCTAAGGCCCATAGTTCCTCCGGTCCTAGATGGCGAGGCGGGGCATCGTCATCATCACTATTCTCCGACTCTAGCGACTCCACATGAAGCTCCGGTGCCACCACTTTCGCTCCTAAGTGTGGTGAAGTAATTATACCAAATCGCTAGCTAATCTAGATGTAAATTAGTATAGATTAGTTCCTCTTTTAGATCGTTCGAATCAGTTTGTATATTATACCAAATCTATGAACTACTTTCAAAAATCTAACTACAGTTTAACTTTGACGTATCTATTCTTTTCTTTAACACAAGAAGGGCCTCAAGGGCCCTTACGGCTCTTATACTAAGATAAGAACATGGCCGGGTCGGGCTTGCGCTTCGGGCCGGGCTCGGGCCTTCATTTCGCGCATTTTAGCCTGGTTGGGCCGGGCTTTTTGCTCGTTCGGGCCGGGTTCGGGCTTAAATTACAGGCCCGACGGTCGGGTCGGGCCGGGCTCGGGCCTGACTTTTTATTGACGGGCTTTTTAAAGCCCGGCCCGGCCCAAACTTTGCCCAGGTGTAGATGCAGGTGTAGATGCAGTATACCACATACAAGTTTTACGTTTCGGCTTTTTTTCCGGTATCCTAGAGATCTCTTACACGTGCGCAATGAAATAAACTTTGAGCCCCCAGGTCAACACACGCGCATTCAACTAAGGAAAAATTCTATTTCAAACCCTGAATTCGTAGTGGTTCGGCGATATGAACCCTGAATTCTAAATCCTAGTCATTTATACCCTGAACTATACAATCCTGGTCTAAATCAAACCTTGAACCCGTTTTTCAGAAAAAAGAAATATAATTATAAATGGCTACTCTCACTGACGAAATTGGCCCACATGTCATATTTATCTTCTTCCTTAGTTTTTTTAGGGGAATCTTCTTCCGCTCAACCTCAATTGTTTTAGGGGAATCTTCTTCCGCTCAATCTGTAAGGGAGATGCAAATCAGATACTTGGCGGCGCCACCTAGCAGGCAGTTTCCAACGCTGATTCCCTGTCGCTAAAAAAGATGAGCACAAAGAGGGTTGTGCCGGCGTGGCGGAGGAGCTCCAGGAGCGGGAGCACGTGGGGGCCACGACGCGGAGCAGTGGCGGCGGTCAGCAAGCAGAAACGCGGAGCGGCGCCCTTGTTGACGAGCCCAAGCAACGGAGGCGGTTGGCGAGCAGCACCGGAGGAGCGGTGCCCTCGTTCCCGAGCCCGATAGAAAAGCTGTGTAGGTGGAGGCATTAGGTGCTTATCGACTTCAAATTTACAGGAAAGAAAGCAAACATGACTCCAGTATATAGAGAAAAACCCCAAGTTTTTTCCGATGACACATGCGTTAACTAGAGGTATCGTAGAAGCACACCATGTTGCCGTGACAGATATCCAGCAAGATAAAGGTGCCATGGTAGAGAAAAGCATGGCACAATATGGCACTCATGCTTGGTTCAGGAATCTGTTTCTACATTTATATGCTAATTCTAGACCTGACACCATTCCTCCCTCAATATGCCTCTAAATATGGCACGGTTGTCAGCTAAAAGACAAAAACTGACATGGATACAATGCAGAGATTGGATGGGACTTGACATGCAGAGTCTGAACCATCTGTTCGCACATTGAGAAGATTGTAGTGTCTTCCGCGATTCCTTGTGGAGTGGGCCGATGATACCAAGATCCATCACGCAAGACATCAGGAATGCAAAGCAAGGAACCATGTCACCGTGGGCAACCGAAGATGGTTTAGCCCTAGAGCCCATTGCATGACTCCGATTGCATTTTACCAGCTTGTTCCTTTGACGCTGGGAATGCAGTGGCAAGGGACAGGACACCTGACGTATCAGTAGGCAGCGACTCTCCCTTATTCCACTTTTCTTCAACCATGGGAGAGAACGAAAAGATGGATTTTCCAGAAAATCCGTTGTCCCCCAGCTCTAGCTTAAGACCTTGCGTGTTCTGTTCAGGTAAATCTTCATCATCAGAAGACAGAATAGTTACGACATTTCCAGTAGTTGCATCATCATCCACCGCATTTAGATCTAGCGGAAATATGCACTTTCCATTACTCTTCGAGGTTCCAGGCATTGCCTTATTGTCAGTGCAATCATCCACAGATAAAGCTGCTAGAGGGTAACCATCTCTAATATTCTCACTTACACTAGACTCCACAGTGGATGATACATTATCCAATTTAATTTTCTTATCCAGTGATCCATTGACTCCATCAGTCCAGTTCAGCATATCAACTTTCCTTTTTTGTGCCCCACCTGATGCATGCGAAACAGGATTCACTGCGCCAGAGTTCAATTCAACACTATTAAAATGATATATATCCATCAGGCTCTCTGTATTGTTGAAGTTAATGACTCTGCTCCGATTATCTGATTCACAGAAAAAACGTAAGTTAAACTACTTCATTATCTGACAAAATAATTTGGACTAAAATCTAAGAGAAGTTAAAGGCATGAATAAAATACCCCAACTGAGATGAGTAAATAATGCATTTACCTTGTTCGTGGATGGATGAGATAGAGCAAGTTACTGGCATTGTATTTACATAAACATTTGGCTCATCAGCATAACAGCAGGAAGAATCCGACATTTTCTTTTGAGAGTCTGGATATGCATGTATCTGCACAGTTACAGCTAATTGGTATTACATGTTAAGATGAGCAACCATCTGAATAATTGTGCATTCTAAATGCATAAATTTAGATGTTCAGAAGAGCAACATCATAGGCAGACACACATTGATACTTTACCCACAATTATTGAATTACTGAATCGAATGCATCAAGTGGAGAGCCAGAGAATTGAGAGATGAGAACAAACCAAATATTTAAAATACAACATAGATTGCAGGATAAAACAGTCAACAAGCATGCCTTAGCAGGCACTCACCTTGCGTTTTCTTGCCAGAGCAGCGGAAACATCATTGATTGAACCCCTGCTATCTGTTAAACAGCATGTTCTAATTGAATCATGACAATAATCTTCCAAATCTGTTCCACCCAGAGGCTGACCCGAAGAGTTCTCTCCATTTGAACATCCCTGAATATTAGCTTCCGAAGCTTGGATATATTGATGGTCTGCACAAGTAGCTGAACTAAACGAATTGCAATCTGGTTCAGCACCATCATGATCTTTTTTTGTTACTCTAAACACACCCCACAGAAAATAAAACATATTCCATCCTGAAACAGAATAAGAAAGAATGAGATATTTCTCAGTAAGAAACAGAATAAGAAAGAATTATCACTTGAATTGGTGGAAGCATTCTAACTCTGGGAGTTGTTTGACAGGATGTTGGAAGGGAATATAAGCAATTCAGCTGTTTCGATATTTCCTCTGAGTGCCAAGTCGTTGTTTAGCATATTTTGAACCAATTTACTGTAATGATGTTCATAGCTGCGAAAAAAAAAAATCAAGCAATAACAGAAAGATGTGTGAATTCAAATAGAGCTGCAGAAAAGATATGAGCAGCAATAGCAAGGAGCGTACCTATGGGCATCTCTAGCAAAGAAGAAAACACCAATATTTTCATGTGTGGGTCCATTTTCCTGAAACTGCATGGGCCATGAGTCCTGACGAGGTAGTTCTTCAAGCTGGACTCTTGAAGGGAATTTCTTTGCTACTTCCAGCACTTTTCGTGAAGCGGTACATGATAAGTGAGCTTGAAAACCATCACATAGCTCAGGTGATCTTCCAGTCCTCCACAGCTCAAAATCACCTCTGCTCACAACAAAAGTTGCAATGCACATAATGGAAACAACTCTATACAAAACAAACAAATGATTGCAACAACGGTGGGCTAGGTGATAATCATGTTTAACAACAAGATGATATATGAATCATGGCATGCAAATGAGATGGCAAAGGTATGAACATGTGGACTGCCTGAGAAAAACCACTCCGTATTCTTTGTTGATGCCAAAACGGGACGAACATTTAATCTAAATAAGATAATTGTTAAGGAGTACTAGGAAGGTAAGATATTCATACTGCCAAATATAATCCAACTCTGGAACAGTTGAAACTATTGTTTTATCACCAGGTAAAAAGGCTTGACTCAATTTGTCCATCAGATCACTTGACATAGTAGAACTGCTGTGAACAGATCTTCTGCCCACGGCTGATATAGCTTGATCTCCTAATCTGGAAGTATTCTCAGTAGCTACCAAGCTATTAGCTTCAGACGTTACATTCCTTTTGGCAGGGACATCCTTCAAGTTTCGCTCACTCGGAGGTTTTATTGCAGACAAACGCAGTGTATCAGCACCACAAAATTGTGTAGAATGGCCTGCTTCATTACACCGTTGACGATGAACTACGCGGCTGCTGCTAGAAGCATCTAGTCTCAAACTAGGCGGATAATTTATTTTATCATCCCAATGTGAAGCCTCTGAGTTCTGGAACACATTTCTTTGGGAACCAGAACCAAGAATACCTAAGGATCTCGGAGAACTAGTTGATGTTACACTCACTGGTGCTTTTGCTAAAAGTGGCTTATTTAGCTCACTGTTTCCTGGAAAAAACAAAAGTAGAGTTAACCTATAATGCAGTGCATTTCCTCAGTAAATACATGATTTAACATCTAATGAGATTATGACGCAACTGGATAAGAATGAATTACCAGGAACGTTTCCAGCACCCTGCTCATTGGCAACTCCTAAATTACTAAAAGTGGCTGTGTTATTTCCTGTAGTGAGACGCTCAGCTGCAGATTCTGCTTTTGACTGAACTGGAAAAGCAATTGATCCAGCAATGGATGGACATCCTAAGATAGAAGTGCCTCTATCATTACTTGCATTTCGGCTCACTGGTAAATTTATCACAGTTAGCTCCTCGGCAGGTGGTATGATGGAAGTCTTTGCCTTGATTGCTGATTCACACGTTTTGGGCTTTTTGAATGATGATGGCTTCGTAGATAGGCACATTGGACCCTCTTTTTTCATACTAGAGGTCAACTGAGCCTTTAAAGTTTTGGTTTTCTGAGGAGCTTCATTCACTAGTTGCTTCACCTTGGGGACCTTAGAGGTGTTGAAGGAGGTGGACTTGGAGAGTTGACCTGCATCAAATCGCAATATGTAACGTTCACTCCCACTGTAGCCTGTAGGCCTGCAGGGAACACCCTTACAGAAGTAGTGCTAGTGACTAAACTGAAGATTGTAGGATTGTAGTTAAAGTCTCACAGTTTAAATTGGTAATAGTAACACTTTTACAACTTTACCAGCAAATGGTGGTGCCTGACTCTTGGCAGCACTAGACGCCAATAAGGTTGGTACTTGGGGAGTGGGTTGCTTCCCTTTCTCCATAACCAACCTGAATGAGCTGTCGCGTGACAGAGGTATTCTTTTTCTGGAGTCAGACCCCATCAATAAGACCCCAGGTTCAGGAATGTTTTGCTTAGCCACGGTCATAATCCTTGCATCTTCTTCGTTCCTCCTAGTAACCGTATCAATGGCTTGATTTGCTTCATTCCATTCTTTTCTGCCAACAGTTTCAGCATCCACTTCATTCTCAGAAGAACTTCTGCCCTGTGCAGCATTGACAGGTTTATTGATTTTCTCTTCAATAGACTCTTGCTTTGAAATGCCAACCTTCACTTGAGATTTTTGCAACTTATCTTTTCCAAAATCTACTTCAGCTTGGCACTCTTCGCAAAACCACTCAACCTCTGGAACCTTTTCCATCATCACCTGCATACAGTAACTGCAGTAAAGAAAATAGATAAGAACTTTAAGAAGACAAAAACTTCGTCTCGAAGATATTATGGAAAAGAATAATCGATAGAATTTTTTATTTTGTTGCGTACATTGACAAGCCTATTACTTGTTTAGGCATCACACAGTACTTGCAGTTGCAGTTGTTAAGGTTGCAACCAACAATTATACATGCCATCACACTAAAGGCGCAACTAAATCATCATGGTATAGCATCAAGCAACTGGATCTTTTTAGTTCCAATTTAAAAGAAAAAGGAAAAAAATAATCTTACATATGCTCAGCACCATCATTACATCTATTGCAAACAGCAAGCTTCTCCTCATCGCCAACATCTCCACATATGTCACAAACTTTCACCTATTGTCATTTCAACAGATTTCAGAAATCAAGCAATTCAAACTTCATAGGAAACTGAATAAAAGAAACAAAACAAATTCTTGGTGTAATCAAACACATCATACTGAGGTGGAGGACATGATACAAAAATACAAATGAAAGTAAAAGTTTAAAACTTACATCCTCAACTTCTTCGGCACTCTCATTGTCTGAGGACGTGGAATTCATTTCTGCCTTATAAACCTGCTAGATATTGAAACCATGTCTAAGAATTTTACTTTTGCAACTAAAGGTTAAGACACAAAAAAATATATGTATTATGTTTGGATCAACATGCCAATATATCAATTTAGAAAGATAATAGCCACAACACGACAATCCACAGAAAAAAGTAAACACTGAACAAGCTCTGCATGGATAAAATATGTATATGCAGATGAAATAAACATTCAGGAAAAAAATAAAATTAACAAGTAGAAACTCACATCATCCAATATTGCTTGAGCAGTCTTATCCACAGCAGTAGTGTTCTTAACAGCAGTTGCTTGCACATTACAAGCATGGTTCAAATTGTTAATAGCATCATCACTGTCCATGACCTTATCATCCTTTTTACCACGTAAACATCTAGAAGATGGAGGTGCTGTTCTTCCTCTTTTCTTCCTTAGAGCCACACTGAAGGTCCCTTTAAGCACAGAAAATGAAATATCATTACTGATGTTCCGAGGTGTGCCTATTTCCACCAAATGACTGGGAATTAAAAGCATGGATTCTGTCACCTTGTGAACCAATGTCGGCCTGCTTTACTGTAGATGCACAACCACCAAGGGCACTGCCTACTCCTGACTTCATCAGATATGAAGGGCAATTAAGATGCACACAAGATGAGCAGGAAGCTCAGCATGCATTAAATGTCCCTGGTTCAGGTTTACTGATGAGGTTACTCTGTCCTTCCACTGTTGAGCAGAAACCTTCCCTAGTAATTGCAACACATTAAGTCCTGGGTATACAACTGATTATTCTTCGTTCAAAGTTTCCAATTGACAATAAGCACATGAAGATGGTGAAAGGAGAGGAGCAAGAATGAAACTGATGTTCTATCAAATAAGGATTTCAAAACATAAGAACCTACAAAATAGGGTAATTATGATCTACGGTATTAATTCAGTTGAAATCCAAATATTGGTCAGATAAAAATCAGAATTATTGTACTAATAAATTTGCAATGCGACCGTGGTACGTCAGGGTCGTTTTACTAAAAGCACCTCCAGAATTCAGTGAACAACCCGCAGTCCCACCGTTATCCACCCCCCTCAACCCGATCCCCCGCCTCCGCATATGGTCCTCCTCGCCCCGATTTGGTGCCGGCACAGAAGCAGCCTCCAGCGGCTCCCACACAGTTCCGCCCACGCACGGGGAACGACCGATGCCCTGTGTGTTCGCGGCGGCCGCCTTCCCCTCCGGCTAGCCTCCGTTCCCTCGCAGCCGCATGGTCCTACTCACCATCAGGTGAATGGATTCCAACGGCTGCCCGCATACATAGTCATAGCTCAAAGGGCATAAGAACAGAATCATCACCTACACGACTTTGAAAAGATCTGACCCATGTTCTTAACAACTAGGCTTGCAACCTGCAATACAATGCTTCTAATGATGCCTCTACAATGCCTATTACAGCGAGAGGCGGAGCTAAGAACAGAATCACCACATACACAAGTCGAAGACACTAGATTGAAGCTTTCCGGACAGAGTTGAGGTCGCTGGATCCTGCTTTCTAAATACTTTCGCTGACTGGTAGACAGTAGAAAAAATCATTCATGTCAACTTCTGGCCCTGTGTTCCTGAATATATATATCACATTATCGCTTGGGCTTCCCGCCAGATGATCTTCCTCGAGAGAATAACTTGTGTGGTTGGTTTCTTGAAGAGAGTTCCAAAGCTTCCTTAGAAAAAAAAAAGTAAACCAATCCAGATTGAGGGCTTCTTGAAGAGAGTTTCAGGTGGTGCAGATAGCAGGATGGGATGGGAGGGGAAGGAAGAAGTTCGAGGTGACATACTTTAGTTAGTTCATACCCCAACTGAGGATTCGCCTGCCTAATAAATGGTTTGACTGGGCAAAGTTCTTTTGTTGAGAAGCTATGCAAGTTAGTTCATGCAAGTAGTAGAAACTAAGTTGAAATACCGATGGGTAGTTTTGTCAAAAATGACAGTCTGACTGGCTACCATGCATGTTGATCATTGTTACTATTTCTTCTTGATAATATAATGACTGATTCTTCCTTTTTTTGTTGCACTTGGGTTACATTATCTTATGAAGAAGCGTAAACTAAACAGATTCTCCTTTAGGATATAGAGCTGCATTTGTTCATCTGGATGGTAGGTTCTGACTTCGAGTTGATAATCAACAACTGTAGACTGGTTAAAAAGTTGCACCTAAGCGCACCTTAGGTACGATAGGCGCTAGGCAGAGGCAAAACTAGGAATTGGTGCCTGCCTTTTTTACTCAGGGAATGAACTTAGAAATTAACATGAACATCTAATGGACCTATACCAAAATCTGATCTAATGTAAAGTGTGTTATCTGGTGACATACCAAAATACTGCTAACTATTTAATTCTGTTTTTTTCAACTAGATTTGTTTTAATAATGTAAATACATATGTCATCACAGGATGTCATAACTTTATGGTACAAGTACCACGGCATTCATCTCAAAAAAGAAAATAAGCAGCAGAACGCACGCATAGAAAGCAACACGGCAGTTCACCTCACGGGAGGGAGTTCGGGGAGGCACCGATCGGGAACGAGCTTGGACGGAAGGGAGAGAGGTGACCGGCGGTCAGCAAAGAGCTCAGATGAGACGACGGGCGGCGGTCGGGGAGAAGCTTGGAAGGGAACGAGCTCGTGGAGGCGCCGCTACGATCTGCCGATCGCGGATGGAGAAGAGGGGCGGCGGAGAGGGTCCGGTCAGGATGGCGGAGGTGGACTTCTTTGGCGGACGTGGTGGAGAGGAGCCTTCCTCGCCCACGAGGTGGAGACGGGTGGCGGCGGAGGAACCCTAGTAGCCCATCCTCTCGTCTCTCTCTCTCCGTTCCTGGAAAATTTGTTCTTTTTTGCCCCTGTTTTGTTTGTAACTTGATCGCTAGTAAAAATGCCCGTGAGTTGCCAAGGGTTAATAAAATTCTTTCTATTGGGCATATGAATTGGACATATGAATGTAAAGCATGTCAATATTCAAATATCAAATGCATCAATGGAAATAGCATGCGTTTCTAACAAAAAATTCTAATAGGCATTTGACCAGAAAATGATTTAGGTGTAAATACCATTTGATTTGATCAAAATGATTTGGGTGTAAACTAGGAAATATGCCCGCGCGTTGCAGTGGATTGATTTTTACAGAATATTATTTTACGAAGACGTAACCATCATCAAGAATATTTGTGAATTTGTTTTTGTAAAATTTCAGGTGCCTAAAACTGTTCATATATCTCAGTCACCTAAATTGCATATTTGAAAATATGTTTTTGTTAATTTTCAGGTGTTTTCCCATGTTTCCTTTGTACAGGAAAAATCCCCAATAACAGGACATGTTAATCTACCAAAGAAAGACTCAAGCTAGCCACCTAGCGATAACTTGCATCATTGTCTTAAACAGTCGTGTACACAATTATAAGCATGTATCAAGCATTGGATAAAATACACCGTCAGGATTATGGATCCTTCATGATATCTGACGAATTGTAATTTGTAATATTTTTCAAGAACATGTCTTCAGTTAGATCAATGTATAAGCTAATGTAAAATTGGAAAGAAAAAAAGTCAGTAGACCTGTCCTCCCTATCACATAACTCTTGGCATCGATTGATATCCAAGACCAAGTAGTACATCTCAAGCACCGTGTACGCACTGTTGGAATCGATTAATATGCATCCAGACCAAGTGTACATCTGAAGCCACGGGCAGAACAACATCGCCATGACAAGAAAGATCGCATCCATGTAAAGCTGGCACTCCACGCATCCACGCCTGACTGTTAGAGACCAGGCGCCGCGGCGCCTCAGCCATGCCATAGTAGCCAATTAGGGGCCGCCTCAGCCATGCCCATAACACCAATTTTCTTTAGAAACGGGCCCGAGTGTAATGAGAGACACATGTGTGACCTCTGCTTTAAACAAAGAAAAAGGTCTGTCAGTTGGCGTAGGAGCCTCCTTGGTGACGGCCACGAAGGGCAGTTGTTGCCTTCTCGGAGTCGTGGTGCACGCCGCGGATGAAGTAGACCGGTGGATAGTTCTCGTTCTCTTCCGGACTGCACGATTTTACTTCGCATGAAATATACAACAATTTTGGGTATCTGTGTATTTGATGCAGTTGGCGACAACGACGATCTCGGCGGCAGAGATCAAAGTCGACGACACATTCCGACACGGTCAGGAGAGTCGATGATCTCTGCTTCATACAAAGAAAAAGGTTTGTCTGCCGGCGTAGTCGCCTCCTTGGTGATTGGTGATGGTCTGACATGAAGCTAGCTAGCATGGCGCCGGGTTGTGTTTCAGATCTACGGAGGTGGGATCACGAAAAGGATTCACAATCATGACTGGCCAGCTCTGCTAGGCCCAATTAATATCCAGGGATTGTGCGCTCCGGGAACAGCTGCAGGACGCAGCCGCACTGGCGGACATGGTGGAAGGTTTCGTGAAGCTCGTCTCGAAGGTGCTGAGTACTCTACGTCGACCCGAAGCAGGGCCGCCGGCTGAATTTGCCGCTGTGTCAGGTCCCGGCGCGGCGCGGTACCGAGTACGTCATTGAAGGTGGAATTAGATGCGTGTTTCGATGGATTGGATTCGATCTGATCTGATTTGGAGAGGAGGCGGCTTTGGCATAGTTCTCTCCCTAGCTATATATTGCCTGGAAGCTTAAACCGAGACAAAATAGAATTACCAGTATGTACGATGCATCGCGTTCGGTCGAAGGAAACCGGAGACGGACGACGGACGACGAAACCAAAAATAACATAGACGGACCGAACGACGGAAACGTTTCTTCCTTTATTATTAGGTATAGATGCTTTGCTTATTCAAAGAACTATATTTCTCTCTTTGCATATCCAGCGACAGTTTGTCAGGCAAGCAATAAGTAATATCGATAGCATGACAATATACCCATCTGTCAATTCTCATTATATACAAATTGCATTTATTGAATACAAGCTTTTATTGTCTTCACATTAGCGAGTACAGGCAGATGAACAAGATTTTTGAGCAAACTACCGATCTATTCATGGGTGTTGGAAAACCTAAAATACGATATGTTTCATAATTTGCATTACTGGTTCTAACTGGTGCTTATCCTCGGAATGCCTAATTGGTAATTGGCATTGATTGCTACAACGGTTTTATTCCAAGATAATAGATGTCCCTATGAAATCTTGAGACCTCTATGGCGCCGCCTACTGAATTCAGGTTCTAAGAAGCACACCAGTAGAGTAATAAGAGAAGTGGCTCAAAAATATACCCCCCTTGACAGACACTTTGTCAATTCATCATCGTATATATGAAAGAAAAATAAATAATATAATAATTTATAATTATTAACCAGTTAAGTCTTGTAAACGAAAATGATGATCAACCAAGTAATAAATATAACAAACAATGCTATTCAAAATTCAGTCTCGTCAACACTACCGTAGGACTAACCTGAGAATAAAAACTCCTTACTCCACAAGAAGAATCCAAATGTGATAGCTATGCACTCAAACTCAGTCACCAAACCACATTGACATTTTATTGACTTCTTATAACTTCCAAACCTATCTCCAACACAAATTTCGATACAAAAAAATTGACACAATAAAAAAAGTTCTAAAAAGTAGATGTTTAATGGCCCAATATCCGAATTGTCTATCTAGATAAATAATATGATTCCAGCGGTGCCATTTTTTAGCATTCAATAGCTCTAGTAGGTCGACGGCCTCATATGGTTGTGGTGAAGAACCTATGAAACCATCAGGAAAAATAAATCTATACTTTCAACCCTCTTTGCCTCCGAACAAGTAGCACCACACGCAAGTAAACAAAATAATCTGAATCTTCTCTGCTTTTTGATGCAGCAAACACATGCAAGCAAAATAGCATATGTTGACTCTCGAATGTCAGCTCTCAAACAATCAGCAGGATTCTTACATTTCTCACAATCAGGATTCATGGCAAGACACTGTATATATATGAAGGTACGTCATACATATAAGTGTCAGAATACATATAAAATTCAGAAATCAATCAGGCCTATGCAAGTAGTGTCAAATTACACTTCACAACATAAAAAAGAATTGATGCGGAATTAGTTCTTGGTACCACTTTTAATTTACAGGACAATTAAGCGGCACTTTGATCATAAACAGGGAACCCCCCAGTCTCTGGAGTACCACATAAGGTGTTTTCGCCATTCACAGGGGCCTTTGACAGATTTTTAAACTCTCGAGATTGCCACCCGCACTTTGAAATTTCTTCTTTACCTTTTGCATGCCTCTCTCTATCTCTCTCTGCTTCTTGACCTCTTCAGGATATGCATGTATGATATCTTTAGGGCATTGTTACTTTCATAAGTTGTGTATAAAGCAGTCATGCAACTATTGAAGTCATGCTTTACCTGAAGATGTTTTAAGTTTTTGATTGGCCTAGCTTCAAATATATAGTATTATTATGCATTACGGCCTGAACCATTCAATTATTAACATAGATTGGTGATCAGCTTTTTTTCAAAGGAAAATTATCAAGACTCGGTATATTATATTAACATACATGTACGAATCTTTTATAGAAAAAACATAAGTAGTAATTAGGTCATTGTTCATTCGCAACCAAACTCAGAAAAGCATATTTTATAGTGTACGGAACTGAAGATGAAATTCCAAAACTCATATGCGAAAGATAATTCGTGGATCATGGGCCATGGAGCAAAATAAAGCCTCTGAACCTCCATGTCATGATGAGATTTTGAACAGTCGCATGGTTCAACAATATTAGCAACAGAATGAGACGAAAATTTACTATAATATGGTATGTTTACTGCATAACATTCTAAAGAACACTTCGTGCATAACCTGCATCCTAGTAATAAGAATCGTCTTACCTTATTTTTGTGAAAAACATGTCAAAACGTGTTGCATTTACCCCCCCCCCCCCAAGCATATTAAACTCATGCAGCTTATTGACAAGCTCATTCTACGTTGCCTCATCGATCCCTACATCACAGTTGAGAAATTATTAAGGCATTTCAACAAGCACTTGCCAGGCACTACAGAATAAGGAATGCAACAACAAAAACTAACATGGATAAATCATGTTTAAAACTCACAGAATATGCCATGTTTAAAATAAGCTCAATTATTTCTTCAAGATAATCAAATGGAGAGGTGAATAATAGCCCCAGCTCAAACACAAAACTCAATTGTTTTATGTTGCCATGTAAAAAGTACTGACGAGATCTCATGATAACAGAGTTAGGTACATCAAACATTCATTAGGTAGTGATTGCATAAGCCATATCATGCTGCATAGACGATAATTGAGGGTAAAAAGAGAATATGACTATAAATTTTACGTGCAAGCCTCATATTCTTCAAAACGATGCCCAAAACTGCACCTCCGCTCCAGAGTATACAAGTAGAACCGTTTGAATGCTCAGAATGAAAGGATACCAAGCTCAATCCCAAAAATATTAGATACCAAATTCATGCATTTCTTTTGTTCTAAATATCCTTCTGATTGTATATATGCTACTACAATGACCCGTCATCTATTTGTGGATATTTATATATTAGGACTGGGAACAAAAGTGAAGGCAAGACCTACCTTCATACTCGGCCACTGCAGATACTATTGTAAACTTGAAAGGCAATTAGTTTTTATAGCTCATGAAGAAATAACCAAGTAACAGATTCACAATAAGGCCCACAAATGGACCTCCATATGTTGACAACGAAATGCTAAGGCAGAGGCTTACGAATAAAAGCAGGGGTAGGGATTTCATTGTTGCATTTTCTGCACAAATATATTTTTTAGTACTGAAATATGATCAAAATCTACATTGTACTTGGAAGTTATACCTCTAATGTAAAGATGTTTTATGTGCAGAGCCCCGTTTTCTCATTGTTTCATCTTAAAGTAGCTTGAAAATATTCAGTTAACCTACAAAAAAAAATCTCTATCGGGAAGCACTCAGTAAGGAAAAATATAGTAACGTTTAAATCATATGACTCTACAAAATGTTGTGGCATATAGTGTGACACATTCTTAGGCTTTTTTTGCTCAAGTATGGAAGGACCACCAAGAAGAGAAGGACACGAAAAAAGATTAAAAATGCATGCTACAAAATTTTACTATTTGTTATGACATAAAGTGTGAGACTCGTGTGTATAATATAAAAATAACATAGAATAGCTTGGTCGGTAAAAAAATGACCCTACAGAGAAAATAACTAATGTCATTTCCTTTTACGACCTATGCCATGTACTACCAAATATATCCTAGACAATAACTTTGTGAAAGGTATTTCCTTGAATATTCTCAGCGCTAAATGCAGATCAGATACTACTTATTTACTTGAGAAGTAACTGATGGGATTCCTAGCATAGAAAACAAAAAAATTCCTACCGCAAGAACCAATAACAAGCCAAGATCAAATCTAGAAGATGGTACCAACGAGAAGATCATGAGACTAACCCTCGAAGATTCCAAAGCCTACGAGATTAGATCTCGTTGTTGATGTAGTCGATTACTTGCCGCTTTCAAAAGCGCATAGAAGATCTTGACGGTGCCACAGTCGGGCAGCACCTCCGTACTCGGTCACACGTACGGTGTTGATGACGACGTCCTTCTCCCCATTCCAGCGGGCAGCGGATGTAGTAGATCCTCCTCGGAATCCCGCCAGCACGACGGCGTGGTGGCGGTGGTGGTGGAGATCTCCGGCAGGGCTTCACCGTAGCCGTGCAAGAGGGAGGAGGAGGAAGGGGCGGCTAGGGTTTGGGGAGAGGGGGCAAGGGCTGCGACTTGTGGTGCCCTTGGGGTGCCCCTTGGTTCCTTTAAATAGGTGGCCAAGTGTTGGAGATTTGCCCAAGAGACAATAATAAATTGGTTATTATATATCTTTGTGTTTATGATAAATGTTTATATACCATGCTATAATTGTATTAACCGAAACATTGATACATGTGTGTTATGTAAACAACAAGAAGTCCCTAGTAAGCCTCTTGTATAACTAGCTTGTTGATTAATAGAAGATCATTGTTTCATGATCATGAACATTGGATGTTATTAATAACAAGGTTATGTCATTATGTGAATGATGTAATGGACACACCCAAATAAGCGTAGCATAAGATCACGTCATTAAGTTCATTTGCTATAAGCTTTCAATACATAGTTACCTAGTCCTTTCGACCATGAGATCATGTAAATCACTTATGCTCGGAAGGGTACTTTGATTACATCAAACGCCCTTTGCGTAAATGGGTGGTTATAAAGGTGGGATTAGGTATCCGGAAAGTATGAGTTGAGGCATATGGATCAACAGTGAGATTTGTCCATCCCGATGACGGATAGATATACTCTGGGCCCTCTCGGTGGATGATGACCCACAAGTATAGGGGATCGCAACAGTCTTCGAGGGAAGTAAAACCCAATTTATTGATTCGACACAAGGGGAGCCAAAGAATATTTGTAAGCCTTAACAGCGGAGTTGTCAATTCAGCTGCACTGAAAACAGACTTGCTCGCAAGAGTTTATCGAGTAGCAACGGTTTTATAGCGATAGCGGTAGTGAAATAGAAGCGACGGTGTAATAACGACGGCGAGTAGTGATTATAGTAAACAGCAGGATTAAAATACTGTAGGCATAGGGATGGATGAACGGCGCTGCATGGATAAGATAACTCATGTAATAATCAAGACTAGGCATTTGCAGATAATAATAAAACAGTATCCAAGTACTAAACAACCATATGCATGTGTTCCGTATATAGTCGTACGTGCTCGCAATGAGAAACTTGCACAACATCTTTTGTCCTACCAGCCGGTGGCAACCGGGCCTCTAGGGAAACTACTGGTAATTAAGGTACTCCTTTTAATAGAGTACCGGAGCAAAGCATTAACACTCCGTGAACAGATGTGATCCTCATATCACAGCCTTCCCCTCCGGTTGTCCCAATTTACTGTCACTTTGGGGCCTCGGGTTCCGGACAGCAATATGTGTATACAACTTGCAGGTAAGATCATAAAACAATGAATATTATCATGAATCAATAACATGTTCAGATCTGAAATCATGGCACTCGGGCCCTAGTGACAAGCATTAAGCATAAAACTTGCAATAATATCATAAAAGTACCAACAACGGATACTAGGCACTATGCCCTAACAATCTTATGACTATTACATGATCAATCTCATCCAATCTCTACCATCCCCTTCAGCCTACAGCGGGGGAATTACTCACACATGGATGGGGGAAGCATGGATGGTCGATGGAGAGGCGTCGGTGGTGATGATGGCGATGATCTCCTCCAATTCCCCGTCCGGCGGGGTGCCGGAACGAAGTTTCGGTCCCGAGACGGAGTTTCGCGATGGCGGCGGAGTTCTGGATGTCTTCTGGAAATATGGTCGAACCCCCTGGCGTTTTTAGGTCGAAAGCCTTAAGTAGTCCAGAGGGGAGCGTCGGGGGCTGGCCGAGGCGGCCTCACCATAAGGCGGCGCGCCCCCCCTCCTGGCCGCGCCGGCCTATGGTGTGGGGGCCGTGAGCCTCCCCCAGGCTTGCCCTTCTGGCTCCGTCATTATTCTGTGAAAATAGGCCCATTGCGATTATTTCCGGGGATTTTCCTGAAAGTTGAGTTTCTGCACAAAAATAAGACACCAGGGCAATTCTGCTAAAAACAGCGTTAGTCCGTGTTAGTTGTATCCAAAATACACAAATTAGAGGCAAAACAATCTCAAAAGTGTTCGGGAAAGTAGATACGTTTTGGACGTATCAACTACCCCCAAGCTTAGCTTATTGCTTGTCCTCAAGCAATTCAGTTAACAACTGAGTGCGATAAAAGAACTTTTACGAACACATTTGCTCATATGATGTAAATATTCTCATGATATGGACGAGTACTTAGGCAATTCATAATAATATACATGCAAATAAAGTCATCTAATAGCTGTGTCAATCATGAAAAAGATACCAACAAACTAATAATAAGCATCATGAAACACTTCTATAAGCAGGATTGCAATGTTCCTAAAAAGATATGATAAAGTGGTATCTCGCTTGCCCGTATTTGTACAACAAAACATAAATGCCCAGGCACCTCTGAAGTTCATTGAAAGAGTAGAAGTAAAGATTATCAAAGACGAAAGCATCAAAGTCATAATACAGTTAACTATATTCTGGGACAAACATATTACACTAAGAATGACAATTATGCTCTCAAGAAGGTGCTCAAAGAAAGGATGGTGACTCAACATAAAAGTAAAAGATTGGCCCTTCGCGAGAGGAAGCGAGGATTAACATGTGGTAGAGCTTTTCATTTTTCTAAAGACAGAAGTAAAATTGTTTTGAGAGGTGTTTGTTGTTGTCAACGAATGGTAGTGGGCACTCTAACTACCTCGTGAACCAGACTCTCAAGAGCGGCTCCCATGAAGGACGTTATCTCTACAGCAAGGTAGATCACCCCTCTTCTCTTTTGTTTACACATGTATTTTAGTTTCATTATGGATGACACTCCCCCAACCTTTGCTTACACAAGCCATGGCTAACCGAATCATCGGGTGCCTTCCAACATTCTCATACCATGGAGGAGTGTCTATTTGCAAATTAAGTTGCTTACTGATAAATCAGGACAAAACATGTGAAGAGATTTATTAATGAAAGTTGTAATTAATTGGGGCTGGGCACCCCGTTGCCAACTCTTTTTGCAAAATTATTGGATAAGCGGATGTGCCACTAGTCCATTGGTGAAAGTCTGTCAGGAGTAAATGACAAGGTTGAAAGATAAAACACCACATGCTTCCTCATGAGCTATAAAACATTGACACAAATTGAGAAGTACATTGAAGGTTTTAAAGGTAGCACATGAAAATTTACTTGGAATGGTTTGAAATGCCATGCATAGGTATTTATGGTGGACACTTTGGAATAACTTGGTTTTCAGGGGTTTGGAAGCACGAGCAGCATTCCCGCTCGGTACAAGTGAAGGCTAGCAATAGGCGGGAAGCGACAATCAAGAGAGCAATAAGCTGTCATAATCATGCTTGCGGTAGAATAAAATTAACGGAGGCATAAAAGTGATACAAGAACTCTGAAGCAAAGTAAATCATCGAGACTTAATTGACTTTTTGTTTAGTCATATGCATGCGTGAGCATGTGCCAAGTCAATTCAAATGAGTTATTCAGAGGAGGACACCACAATGTCATACCTATCTATGAATAAAACAATGCAAGCAAATATTCATGACATGCTAGTCATATTAATAAATTGGAGCTAAACATGAGAGATCATGAACTACTAGACTTTCATTAAATGACATATACCTCACATGAGCCAACTAAGAATGCTCACATGGATGAGTATATGTACAAAAATGAAAACAAATAGAGTTCATACCAGCCTCTCACCACAGTCAAATTGTCGTAGATCGTCATTATTGCCTTTCACTTGTGTAGCTTGAATAATATGAAATGAAAACCAAGCTCCAACCACCGGAGACCCTGAACTCCCTAATAAACTTTACAAAACCGAAGAAGAACAACAAATATTTTTGGTGTTTTCGAATTGGAAACAAGAACAAAAGGAAACAAGCAAACAAAGCAAAATCTTTTTGGATTTTCTCATAGCAAACTAACGATAGTAAATAAAGCAAAATAAGAACAAGAAACCAAAATAAACAAATAGTGAAGAGAAACAACAGAAATATTTTTGGTCTTTTTTTATTTTAGAAAAGAAGCAAAGCAAAAACAAGAGAATGAAAACTAAAAGAATCACAGAAAAGCAAAGTAGCAGAAATCTGCCAAAACTTGACAACAGCACAATAATCATTTTTTACGAAAATCTTCCGCTGTTCAAATCGAAAAGTGCTAAACTAATGAAAGTTAGATAAGAAACTGGGGAACATGCACAAAAATTGGCAGCTCAAAATAACGTTCTGGCTACGCACAGGAATTTTTTTAGTTTCAGTCCAGAATCTATTTTTTAGACAGCACTTCCCTAAATATCATCTTCCTCATATTAGAGGCAACCATCGGCACACAAATGAAATAAAAAAGTAAAGTAAAGATTACTACAATACTAACAACCTTCAAAAACTAAAATAAGAAACCTACTGAAATAAAAATAACCGAAAGAGAAACAACCAAAAGAAGTGAAACAAGTATATACAAATGACTGGCAATTGTAATATGCAATGAATGAGTGATGCCGGCATACCTCCCCCCAAGCTTAGGCTTTTGGTCTAAGTGGAGGTCAATCCCACGGTTCCCATGAAGTGGCGCCTCCGTAATATGATGAAGGAGGATCCTGTCCTTGGTACGAACTGGAGGACGCACCAGGATATGTGACATTGTACCCATCAGAGGGCCCGGCTTCCTCGGAGTCGTGCTGCTGGTGAAATCCACGTATCCTCAGTTGCTCATCCACCTCCTCCTTGGAGAACGACCACGGTCTCCTGCGAACACTGAACAAATCGGTTACGCGGCAAGGGGATTTCCCTCTCATCCCCGTCAATAAACAACATTCTATAAACAATATTGTCTAAGTTGGAGTCAGTTGTGACAAATTGGTGACTCTTCATAGCAACAATATCAAGTTTAATAGGAGCTAATTTCTCATCACTAGGTTCAACAGAAAGACCTAGATATGCAACAATACGCGAAGCAATAATCCCTCCATAAATAGGTCCCTTATTAGATAAGCGACGACCAATGAGAGCACCAAGATGATAAGGAGTACCTCCAGTAAGTGCAGCAACTAGAAAAGCAAGATGATAACTAGAAATGTTGCTAGTGTTCTCCCTACCAAGAATGCTAGTAGCAAGATAGTAAGTGAAATATCTAATGGCGGGGAGCTGAATGTTCCTTATCTTGTCGCGCTGAATGGTGCGGTTGTCATCGTTGGTAACTTCTTGATAGAGTTCCGTCAAAGCTTTGGGGCGGTTCTCGATCTTCTTTGCTGTACCTATAGGAGCAATATCCAATGCAGCACAAAAATCCTTCAACTTCATAGTAATAGGCTCATCATAAATCCTAAATTTAACCGTTGGTGAGAAGGCCGAGTTGCTGAATTTAAAGCTTTCAACAAAGATTTTAGTTAGCCTGTAAAACCGATCACTCTCATCTTCCATATAGGTAGATAAGCCCACACTATTGATGAGGAACAGGAAATCATCAAGTAGTCCTGCATTACGCAAAAAATCAAAGCATGGAAAGGATGAAGCATTAGGAACCCCATTATCCTCTTCAGCTTCAAAGCTAGGTGCGATGATATCCTCATCATAGGATCGCCTAACTCTAGTGGCTGCCCTTGAAGGCCTTGCCGCTCTTGTCGTATCCCTCTCAAACACTTCTCCAAAGGTGTGGTTGTTCATTTTCCTTTTCTGAAATTTTTAACAATCATCATAAAAGTTGATTTTGAGACATATAAATGAGGGAAACTACTATAAGAACTTGATAGAGTACTAAACATGCATCAAAACTAATTTCTACAACTTGAATCAAGCATGCAAACTCACTTAACATGTCACCTACAGCAGCAAATTACTCAAGATACACTCAACCATACAAAATTCTATTTGGATAATCGGAGGAGTCACATACCGGAGAGCAAATGCTCCAAATCTCAACAGCAAAGATGGGCTGAGCAAAGAGATTGAAAAATCCTGAGCTCTCGGGCAAAAACGTGAGTGAGAACGAACTGGTACGAGTTTTTTCGGGAGAGAGAGTGGAATGAGTGGAAAGGATGATTGAGTGGGGCCAGGTGGGGCCCTCACCACAGGGTGGCGAGCCCCCCTCCTTGGCCGCGTCGGCACATGGGGGCCAGCCCTGGGGTGCCCCACTGGTCAGCCCCAAGCACTCCCAGGTTGCATTTCGAAAAATAGGACCAACGGTATAATTTAGTAAATTTTTGAAAACTTCGAAAA
Source organism: Lolium rigidum (assembly GCF_022539505.1). Lineage (NCBI taxonomy): Eukaryota > Viridiplantae > Streptophyta > Magnoliopsida > Poales > Poaceae > Lolium > Lolium rigidum. The sequence goes on along the minus strand of NC_061512.1, from coordinate 87,517,629 downwards.
CGCACATTTCTGGGTGTTAAAATTACTATTTCAGTGCAGAAAAAGATTTTCAAACTTCTAAACAACTAAAGTATCTTGCAAAACAAGTAGTACTACAGCAAGTAAAACAAGTGGAGAAAGAAAGAAATGTTGTTTAGCTCTTCCATGCATTTAAAATATACTTGTTAACAAGGTTGATCAAGTCTTGCCACCAAATAAATTTTACATGTCATAAGAAGAAATAAACCTCAAATCAATCATGTTACCTTATATTGTATTGATATGGATCCAATCACAATAGTTTGATATCCTTCTTTAGGCTCATATGTAGGACAATCAATATCTCCCACTTTGATAGATCTCAGATTAGAAATTGTATTAACTCCATATACTTTATCAATCCTCTTGGGAAAATAAATAGTATGTTCCTTGTCTTCAACATTGAAAGTAACTTCTCCTTTATTGCAATCAATAACAGCCCCTGCAGTGTTAAGAAAAGGTCTTCCAAGAATAATAGACATATTATCATCTTCAGGCATTTCCAACACAACAAAATCAGTTAATATTAAGCAATTTTGAGTAACTTGAACATGAACATCCTCACATACACCAACAGGAACAGCAGTAGATTTATCAGCCATTTGCAAAGATATATCGGTTGGTATGAACTTATCTAGATCAAGTCTTGTAAAGAGAAAAAGGCATAACACTAACTCCTGCTCCCAAATCACATAGAGCAGTTCTAACATAATTATTCTTGATGGAACAAGGGATAGTCGGTATACCTGGGTCTCCCAGCTTCTTTGGAACCTTGCCATTGAAAGAATAATTAGCAAGCATAGTGGAAATCTCCTCATTAGGAATTTTCCTTTTGTTAGAGACAATATCTTTCATATACTTTGAATAAGGAGGCAATTTTATAGCATCAGTCAAAGGGATTTGCAAAAACAAAGGTTTCATCCAATCACAAAATTTATTATAGTGTTCTTCCTCCTTTGATTTTAGTTTCTTAACAGGAAAAGGCATTTACTTTTGAACCCAAGGTTCTCTTTCACTACCATGTTTCTTAGCAATAAAATCTTCTTTAGTGTACTTTTTATTTTTAGCATGCTTTTCGGGTTCATTTTCAATCTCTTCTTTATCAGAAACATCATTCTTATCATTATCTTTATCATGTTCATTACCACTTTCAGTTTCAGCATCAGAAATAGAAATACTATTAGGATCATTAACAGGTTCAGAAGATTCTACAAAAGTTTTATGTTTCTTCTTCTTTTTCTTAGAAGGACCACAGTTTCTTTAGTTCGTTGAGAATCTTGTTCAACTCTTTTGGGATGCCCCTCAGGATATAGAGGATCCTGAGTAGAAACACACCTCTAGTTGTTACTTCATAAGCATTTTTTCTTTATGAGTATTTTTTAACAAGTCATTTTGAACTTTAGTAAGTTGATCAATTTGAGTTTGAACCATATGAAAATGTTTAACAAGCATCTTAACATCATTAGAGGTTCTCTCCACAATATCATGCAATTTACTAATAGCTTGAGAGTTTTCCATTAGATGATTCTCTACTCTCATATTAAAGTTATTTTGCTTAACAACATAATTATCAAATTCATCTAAACATTGATCAGGAGGTTTTGAATAAGGAATGTCTCCTCTATCAAAGCGTTGAAGAGAATGTACCTCAATCGTGGATGAAGGGGAGTTATCTTACATAAATCTTCTATGGGGGGTAAATTCTTCACATCTTCGGATTTAATACCTTTCTCTTTAAGAGATTTCTTGGCTTCCCTCATATCTTCATCATTTAATTCAATCATACCCCTCTTCTTCAATATTGGTGTTGGGGTTGGTTCAGGTGTAGTCCAATCATCATGATTTTGGCTTATTCTAGCCAATAATTCTTCCGCTTCGTGCGGAGTTCTTTTCTGAAAACACAACCGAGCACAACTATCCAGGTATGCCCTAGACTCAATGGTTAGTCCACTATAAAATATATCAAGTAAGTCATGCTTTTCCAAATCATGTCCAGACCGAGCTCTAATAAGGGAGCAAAACCTTGCCCAAGCTTCAGGCAATTTCTCCCCATCTTCCTGGTCAAAACTATAAATTTTCTGCAAAGCAATATGTTGAGCACTAGCAGGAAAATATTTTCGAAAGAAGACATCAAGCAAACAACTTGGACTATCAATAGAATCAGGAGGCAAACTATTATAGCAAATTTTAGCATCATCCTTTAATGAGAAAGGAAAAATTTTAGCAACAAAATAAGTACGCATCTTAATATCATCAGAAAACAAGCTACTCAAAGTAGAAAGCTCATTCATGTGCTCTACAACACTTTCTTTTCAGTACCACAAAAAGGTGTTTTCTCAACAATAGATATATGAGATAAATCAAGAGAAAAATCATAATCCTTATCCTTAATGTTTATAGGAGATGTGGCAAATTTAGGATTAGGAGACAGTTTATATCTAACAGCACGTTGTGCAAGAAGCTTTTTAATGTTACTTGCACCAGTAGTAGCATTACATTTATCAATAAAATCATCATCAAGTTCCACATAATCTTCATCAAGATCATCACTAGAGTGTTCAACGGACTCAGGTGAATTAACAGGTGTAACAGTATTTTCATTAGGAATTTCAGTATTTTCAATTTGTCTAGACCTAGCAATTGTAGCATCTAGAAAAGGACCTAATGAACCATTATCATCAAGCACGGTAGAAGCATCATCAAAATTATCAGAGGAATTTTCAGTTTCAGCAGAAGTACCAACACGTGAAGCTTGTGGTGGTAAAACAAGTTGACTTGTCACAGATGGTGAATCAAGAGCAGCAGAGGTACTCAGAGTTGTACCTTTTCTTGTAGTGGATGGTAATATGGCGACTTTAGTATCGCGAGGTTTACCCATGATGGAGGATTTGCAGCGAACAATATCAATTCAGGTGAACTTGCAAATAAAGCTATGCTCCCCGGCCACGGCGCCAGAAAATAGTCTTGATGACCCACAAGTATAGGGGATCGCAACAGTCTTCGAGGAAGTAAAACCCAATTTATTGATTCGACACAAGGGGAGCCAAAGAATATTTGTAAGCCTTAACGGCGGAGTTGTCAATTCAGCTGCACTGGAAACAGACTTGCTCGCAAGAGTTTATCGGTAGCAACGAGTTTTATAGCGATAGTAGTAGTGAAATAGAAGCAACGGTGTAATAACGACAGCGAGTAGTGATTATAGTAAACATCAGGATTAAAATACTGTAGGCATAGGGATGGATGAACGAGCGCTGCATGGATAAGATAACTCATGTAATAATCAAGACTAGGCATTTGCAGATAATAATAAAACAGTATCCAAGTACTAAACAACCATAGGCATGTGTTCAGTATATAGTCGTACGTGCTCGCAATGAGAAACTTGCACAACATCTTTTGTCCTACCAGCCGGTGGCAGCCGGGCCTCTAGGGAAACTACTGGTAATTAAGGTACTCCTTTTAATAGAGTACCGGAGCAAAGCATTAACACTCCGTGAACACATGTTATCCTCATATCACGGCCTTTCCCTCCGTTTGTCCCAATTTCTGTCACTTTGGGGCCTCGAGTTCCGGACAGCAATATGTGTATACAACTTGCATGTAAGATCATAAAACAATGAATATTATCATGAATCAATAACATGTTCAGATCTGAAATCATGGCACTCGGGCCCTAGTGACAAGCATTAAGCATAACAAGTTGCAACAATATCATAAAAGTACCAACAACAGATACTAGGCACTATGCCCTAACAATCTTATGACTATTACATGATCAATCTCATCCAATCCCTACCATCCCCTTCAGCCTACAGCGGGGGAATTACTCACACATGGATGGGGGAAGCATGGATGGTCGATGGAGAGGCGTCGGTGGTGATGATGGCGATGATCTCCTCCAATTCCCCGTCCCGGCAGGGTGCCAGAACGGAGTTTCTGGTCCCGAGACGGAGTTTCGCGATGGCGGCGGAGTTCTGGATGTCTTCTGGAAATATGGTCGAACCCCCTGGCGTTTTTAGGTCGAAATCCTTAAGTAGTCCAGAGGGGAGCGTCGGGGGCTGGCCGAGGCGGCCTCACCATAAGGCGGCGCGCCCCCCTCCTGGCCGCGCCGGCCTATGGTGTGGGGGCCGTGGGCCTCCCCCAGGCTTGCCCTTCTGGCTCCGTCAATCTTCTGTGAAAATAGGCCCATTGCGATTATTTCCGGGGATTTTCCTGAAAGTTAAGTTTCTGCACAAAGACACCAGGGCAATTCTGCTGAAAACAGCATTAGTCCGTGTTAGTTGTATGCAAAATACACAAATTGGAGGCAAAACAATAGCAAAAGTGTTCGGGAAAGTAGATACGTTTTGGACGTATGAGTGGAATGTCGTCTAATTAGCTTGCAAGCATATGAATGGTTCATAAGAGACCACATACCACAGTACGAGTAAAGAGTACTTGTCAGAGACGAGGTTGAACAAGGTATCGTGATACCGATGATCAAACCTCGGACAAGTAAAATATCGCGTGACAAAGGGAATCGGTATCGTATGTAAATGGTTATATCGATCACTAAGTCATCGTTGAATATGTGGGAGCCGTTATGGATCTCCATATCCCGCTATTGGTTATTGGTCGGAGAGAAGTCTCAGCCATGTCTGCATAGTTCGCGAACCGTAGGGTGACACACTTAAGGTTTGATGTCGTTTGAGTAGATATGGAATATGGAATGGAGTTCGAAGTTTTGTTCGGAGTCTCGGATGGGATCCAGGATATCACGAGGAGTTCCGGAATGGTCCGGAGAATAAGATTCATATATAGGAAGTCATATTCTAAGTTTGGAAATGATCCGGTGCATTTATGGAAGGTTCTAGAAGGTTCTAGAAAAGTCCGGAAGAAAGGCACTATGGAAGGTGGAGTCCCAGAGGGACTCCACATGCTAGGCCGGCCAAACCCTAAGGGGAGGAGTCTCAGGTGGACTCCACCAAGGGTGGCCGGCCACCCCACCTCAAGGAAAGGTGGGAGTCCCACCTGGAGTAGGACTCCCCCCTTTAGTAGGTTTCCCACCAAAGGTAGGTTTTGGTGTTGGGGTCTTATTCGAAGACTTGGGAGACAAGACTTGGGGCTTCCACCTATATAAGGAGGAGCAAGGGGAGGGGGCCGACCACCCCAAGACCACAAGTTGGCCGCACCCCTGAGGCCGGCGCCCCAAACCTTAGCCGCTCCCCAAACCCTAGCCACCTCCTCCTCCACATACAACTCCCACAGCGCATAGGCGAAGCCCTGCCGGAGTTCTCCATCACCACCGCCACCACGCCGTCGTGCTGCCGGGATTCCAAGGAGGATCTACTACTTCCGCTGCCCGCTGGAACGGGGAGAAGGACGTCGTCTTCATCAACACCGAACGTGTGACCGAGTACGGAGGTGCTGCCCGATTGTGGCACCGTCAAGATCAAGATCTTCTACGCGCTTTTGCAAGCGGCAAGTGATTGACTACATCCACCCCGAGATCTAATCCCGTTAAGCTTTGCGAAACTTCGAGGGTTAGTCTCTTCATCTCCTTGTTGCTACCGTCTACTAGATTAGATCTTGGCTTGTGTTTCGTTCTTGCGGTAGGTATTTTTTGCTTTTCTATGCTACAAATCCCTTCAGTGGTATCTGAGCCGTGTCTATGCATAGATTGGTTGCACGAGTAGAACACAATTGTTTTGTGGGCGTTGATGTTTTTGTTGTCTTTAGTTCATGTACTTTGCATCTTGCGGCATAGTGGGATGAAGCGGCTCAGGCTAACTTTACATGACCGCGTTCATGAGACTTGCTCCACGTTCGACATGCAACTTGTATTGCATAAGTGGCTTTGCGGGTGTATGTCTCTCCCACTATAGTGAAGATCCAATTTACTCTTTCTATTGACAACACTAGTATCACCGTTGTGGTTCATGTTCGTAGGTAGATTGGATCTTACTCGAAAACCCTAAACCACGTAAAATATGCAAACCAAATTAGAGACGTCTAACTTGTTTTTGTAGGGTTTGGTGATATGATATGGCCATGATGTGATAATGAATATGTATGAGATGATCATTATTGTATTGTGGCAACCGGCAGGAGCCTTATGGTTGTCTTTAAATTTCATGTTGAGTAGTATTTCAAAATAGTTGTAATAGTTGCTACATGGAGGACAATCATGAAGACGACACCATTGACCTTGGTGCTACGCCGATGATGATGGAGATCATGCCCGTTGATGATGGAGGATCATGTCCGTGCTTTGAAGATGAAGATCGAAGGCGCAAAGACAAAAGGTCCATATCATATCACATATGAATTGCATGTGATGTTAATCCTTTTATGCATCTTATATTGCTTAGATCGCGACGGTAGCATTATAAGATGATCCCTCTCACTAAATATCAAGATAATAAAGTGTTCATCCTTAGTCTGCACTGTTGCTAAGACTTGTCGTTTTGAAGCATCTCGTGATGATCGGGTGTGATAGATTCTACATGTGCATACAACGGGTACAAACCAGTTTTGTACACGCGGGTACTAAGGTTGCCTTGACGAGCCTAGCATGTACAGACATGGTCTCGGAACACGGGATACCGAAAGGTAGAGCATGAGTCATATGATTGATATGATGAACACTTTGAGTGTTCGCCATTGAAATTACATCTTGTTCGTGATGATCGGGCTTGGTGTGGTGGATTTGGTTCGTGTGATCACTAAGACAATGTGAGGGATATTGTTTTGAGTGGGAGTTCACCTAGTTTTTAATTTTGTTGAATTAAAATTTGAACTCAATTTGTCATAAACTTAGTCTAAACTATTGCAAATATATGTTGTAGATCATGGCGTCCCGATCAATCAATTTTAACCAGTTCCTAGAGAAAGAAAAGCTTAAAAGCAATGGTAGCAACTTCACCGACTGGTTCCGTCATGTGAGGATCTTCCTCAATGGCGGAAATCTACAATATGTGCTTGATGCACCACTAGGTTCCCCACCACCTCCTGCAGTATCCGAGGAAGAAAATAATGCTTTCGAGAATCGGGCTAAAGTGTACTCTCAAGTTCAGTGTGCCATCCTATGCAGCCTAGAGGCAGAGCTCCAAAAGCGTTTTGAGCACCATGACCCTTGTGAGATGATCCATGAGCTCAAAGTTATCTTTGAAACTCATGCGGCCGTCGAGAGCTATGAGGCCTCGAAGCAGTTCTTTGGCTGCATGATGGAAGAGGGCAGCTCCGTTAGTGAGCACGTGTTCGCAATGTCCGGACACGCGAGGAAGCTCAATGCCTTGGGGATTGTGATCCCTAACCAGCTGGGTATTCATCGTGTTCTCCAATCACTGCCACCAAGTTACAAGAACTTCGTGATGAACTACAATATGCAGAACATGAACAAGGAGTTACCTGAACTCTTCTCCATGTTGAAATCTGCTGAGGTTGAGATACAGAAAGAGCACCAAGTGTTGATGGTCAATAAAACCACCAATTTCAAGAAGCAGGGAAAACCTAAGAAGGGCAACCTCAAGAAGGGCGGCAAGAAAGCTGCCGCGCCTCCTGAGAAGCCTAAGGGTGGCCCTAAACCTGATACTGACTGCTATTACTGTAATGGGAAGGGGCACTGCAAGCGGAATTGCCCCAAGTACTTGGCTGATCTGAAGAGCGGCCTTGTCAAGAAGAAGAAAGGTATATCTGATATACATGTTATAGATGTTTATCTCACTGGTTCTCGTACTAGTGCCTGGGTATTTGATACTGGTTCGATTGCTCACATTTGTAACTCGAAACAGGAACTATGGAATAAACGAAGCCTAGCAAGGGATGAAGTGACGATGCGCGTTGGAAATGGATCCAAGGTCGATGTGATCGCTGTCCGCACGCTCCCTCTACATCTACCATCGGGATTAGTTTTAGACCTCAATAATTGTTATTTGGTGCCTGCGTTGAGCATGAACATTATATCTGGATCGTGTTTAATGCAAGACGGTTATTCATTCAAGTCTGAGAATAATGGTTGTTCTATTTTTATGAATAATATCTTTTATGGTCATGCGCTTGAGAAGAATGGTTTATTTCTATTAAGTCTCGATAGTAGCGATACACATGTTCATAACATTGATGCTAAGCGAATTAAATTGAATGATAATTCTACTTATATGTGGCACTGTCGTCTTGGTCATATTGGAGTGAAACGCATGAAGAAACTCCATTCCGATGGACTACTTGAGTCACTTGACTTTGAGTCACTTGACAGATGCGAAGCATGTCTAATGGGAAAAATTACTAAAACTCCATTCTCTGGTATTGTGGAGCGAGCTACAGACTTATTGGAAATCATACATACCGATGTGTGCGGACCAATGAGTGTAGCCTCGCGCGGTGGTTATCGTTATGTTCTAACCTTCACAGATGATCTGAGTAGATATGGGTATATCTATTTCATGAAACATAAATCCGAGACTTTCCAGAAGTTTAAGGAATTCCAAAGTGAAGTAGAAAATCAACGTAACAAGAAGATCAAGTTTCTGCGTTCTGATCGCGGAGGCGAATACCTGAGTTATGAGTTTGGCATGCATTTAAAGAAATGCGGAATACTTTCACAGTTGACACCATCGGGAACACCACAGTGCAATGGTGTGTCCGAACATCGTAATCGAACTCTCTTAGATATGGTTCGTTGATGAGGACATCCCTACTACACCACTACCTCCGTCATTGATAAATGAAGATGAACCTGCTGTGAAGCTCAAGTCCAATGAAGTTCGGATTGGACCAATTACAAGGGCTCGTGCGAAGCTACTTAAACAACAGGTGAACTTGTTTCTAAACGATACTTTGATTGATGAGAACTTTATACTGCCTAAGTCCTATTACTTATGTATCATCAGGTATCAAGAGGAGACAAGCATCGCACGAGGAGAGGAGCAACTGGACATGAAGACGGACGTCAAGATGGACGTGAAGCTGGACATGGAGGCTGGACATGAAGATATCTCATGGACGCGCGAGGGAGGAGCGGGAGGCA